>NC_136488.1:137917632-138082632 GCF_053919585.1 Euprymna scolopes
CCTTCCGGGTCCCTGCTTCCCCAACTGTACTGACATGCAAAAGTTCAAGTGTAACGTGAACTGACATCTTGCTGCCCAACTCCCTACATTGTATCCCAGTAGCTTATGTCCCTGATAGTAGCCCCTTTTGATGTAATTTAAAAAAAAAATGCAGCCCCAGAGACCAACTTGGAATTTCTTATGATTCAGCATGATACATACAGCGCCTAGCCTTCTTAAATGGTCACCCATCTGGTACTGGCCAGCGTTGCTTAACTTCGATGATCTAGAGATAACCGGTGTGTCAAAGTGATTGGTCATATACACAATTGTTAATACACGTTTTGTTAATACCGTTTGTCTTGAATATTATTAGCTCGCAAAGCTAATAATAAAGTCATCAAGTAATAATCAAAGTTGTTGCCAAGATGGTTAATAGTATTTTTAGAGTTTACCAAGTCAGTTCTACGACATCGGAACTTTGATGAATCAAAGACCTAGCAAGTATAGGTGTCTGATGAAACATATTTGCTTGGTTGCGCGTCTCTGAACGATTTCCAAGCGGTCAATCATTTTAATATTCACAGAGGTGACTACGTGAAGGTTGCAAACATTTGTAATGAAATTGGTGCTGCAGATCTGACAAGACTTATGGCAGACTAAATCTGCGCTGACATACATTTTACTACCGCTACCTCCTTAAAAGCAGTGGTTGATGTGGTTTTTGTTTTAGGGCATATCAACCCTATTTCAGATCATTGAATGCCGAATGTGTTCATTTTGAAAAATAAAAAAGTTTTATACCTCAAGTTCTTTATGTATTCAAATATTTATTGATGGTTTTTGGTTTGGTTGTTTTGTTTTAATGCATATCAATTCTTTTGGGGTTATTTAAAACCGAATCTGGTCATTTTGGTAAAAGTTTTTATGACTGATAATGCTCTTAACTTGTTGAGTGATGGCAAGACCCCTTCGACTTTCTTGAACATTTTAGAGATGTGCTTTGTCTAATTCAAATCGACCTTGAAAGTAATGTCCAAGTGACGTTTATATGAAGAGGGCTTAATATATTTATAATATATTGTAGTACTGGGATAATTAATCTGAACCGGAATTTGAAAAATCGGGACTTGACGGGGGTGGGGTATCGGAATCGGTATTGGAATAAGAAAATTTTTTTACTATTATCCGATGCCAAAAACGATTCCTTTAATTATCTTTTTATTTGATTGTGTTTAAAACAAAATCTTCAACTGCTGATGCTAATAATGATAAAATAATAAATATATAAACCTAAAATCTATATGTTTTAAAAAATATATGCACATTTGACATGTATTTTTACGGTAATTTGGAAAAGAAATAACAACTTTATAGTTCAACATTTAGAGATTTATAAAGAATTAGAATCGGAATCAGTAACTGCATCGGAATCGGGAATTTCGTACGGAATCAGTAATTGCATTGGAATTGAGAAAAATATTGGAATCGTCCAATATTGAGAAAAAATATCTGAAAAAAAAAAACATAATTACAGTTTTTTTAATTTAAAAAACAAATGCCCACGTGAAAGGAATATATTCGTCTTAAGTAGTTGAGTGATCTTGGCTACATATTCAACTAATAATCTAATAAGTCATCTTATGGGTGTTCATGGTCAGAGCCACTATATCTTTAAGCATGAGGCTTATGGCATATCTTTCAGCCAGTTATTATATCAGTCGATATTTATGGCTAAATCATGCTCTTGTGAGGTGAAACTCTGATGTACTCATATACATAAATTTACAGATCAAAGCTCAGCTAATGATTATGTAAAAAATGACAGAATGAGCAGTGCACATGATTCAAATTAATTGACAACTTGCATAATTGCATAGAAAAATCTAATCAAGCTAATTAAAACTATCAACAAACATTTAAAATGTTTATTGATTCCAATAGTTCGATTCGATTTGTTGAGTTTTAGTCACCTCATTCAAAAATTTCATTCCATGATTAAGATTTAGTAAATCGAGTCGAGATATCAAAATAAATTAACGTTTTTAATCCTTTGAGATGAGACTTCATAATTCGTCCATTCTCTATCCATTTATTGAATATACATACATACATACATACATACAGAGATCATCTCATAAGGATTACATCACTGTCTGACTGAAGTAAAGAACTTTTAAAATTAAAATGTTTAAATTCAACGTTATTTCATGCGGTTAATGGTAGCCGAATGGATACGATCTTTGCTAATCGAGTCAGAGATGGCTCGTGTTGCCGAGTTCGGATCTGTTGACTGATGTTAATCGTGACACCCTGCACTGAAGATTCCCGAAAGGATGAAACACTAGTGTCTGTAGGTATTTAATTATTATAGTAAAAAAATAATCATATATATATATATATATATATATATATATATATATATATATATATATTAGTGCAAAACTTTACTGAAATTCAAAGACTTACATTTTTTTCTTTTATGCAACTTTTGTTTATTTCATTCTGGATTTCTTCATTACAGCCGTTTCGTTAATGGAATGGCAATTTTATGATTTTATGTATCCATAAAAATTTTCTGTCCTCACCAACTCGTCAGATGTTGTTTCCAATTGATGTTACCAACAAAAGGTTGATTTTGTACATGATAAACCTGGTGCTTGGGGAAAAGAAATTCCATCCCCACGTTGCTACATGTCAACCATCTTGGGTGTCATACACCAGATCATTTTCTGCCAATTTAAAAAGACAAAATATTAACAACCTTCTACTTATGTAGAATAATTCTGCCAAGTGTTCTTTAGAATTTTCCGAAGAGAAAGCCCTCTTTCCTTTCTTCCAGCCCGTTTAACTCATTGGTCTAGCTGCTATATAGCATGTATATATTTACGAGTGTAGCATGTCTATTGAATGTGCGTATATAACAGCGTATACATAACGCGTTTGTGATCGTCTTGTAGTACTAATTGCCAGTGTCACTGGCCGTCGTAGTCCCCCACCCCCTAGCCAGGAGGTGATTTGGTCGTAAGCGGAAGGATACGCCGAAATAAGCAACCAGAATGCAATTTGATGATTCCCTTCCTTTGTTGTCTTTCTTTCCATTCTGACAGCCATGAGGTAAAGACACGTCTGTTTTGGCTCTTTGTGAAAGGTAGGAGGAGCTAGCATTTTAGTTAAGGAGTAGTTAGATAGTAAGCTGATGATTCAAAAGTTAATTGTTGATTTCTAAGTTAACTGTTATAAATATTGTAACATATTGTATGATAATTTTTATAAAAATTAATAGTTAAGATTTCAGTATATACGACTTACTTACTTAAATGTCGAAATGGTATCTGAAGACGATTCCAACCTGTAGAAGACCACCTGAGATGACATATGGAACAAGCCCGAAAGGACTGCACTCATTATCGACGTCACAGTTCCAAACGACTTTGGCCTTAATAGAACAGAACGGGAAAAGATAACAAAATATCAGGACCTTAAAAATGATCTAAAAGCAACATGGTCTCTGAAAGAAATAAACATTATACCAGTTATGACAGGAGCAACTGGCCTAATAAAAAAGAACCTTCAAAAATACTTAGAAGCAATCCCTGGAAAACCAAGCTGTAAGGAAATACAGATAGCAGCCATAAAGAGAACAGTGTCTATTCTTAAAAGAGCCCTCGGATATAAATTTAAACTATAATAGAATCAAGTATTAGCCCCAGGAAGGAGCCCCTTGATCTCTTCAAACTAACAAAAGTAAAATAAAAAAAAGAGAAGGAAGGAGGTTTAGTTAATAATGAAGACAATGAAAAGGAATCTCATTTTAACATTTAATAAACAACTTTATTTGTTATCTTTGTTAGTAGCGTGTACACGAGAGGAATGGGTTAGTAGGTGGAAGTGTTTTTGTATAAAGATAGTGTTGCAATATTTTGGACGGAGAATGGGGTATGATCCCACACGGTCGGACGATTCTATTTATAAATGATGCTGCTAGGAACTGACGAATCAAATTAATTCACGTTCTGCTACCAACCAATCAGAAACCAGAATTGCTCCATAAATATTAAACCTTTTCTGGAGCAATTTCACATGTTTTTTCCGTCTCGACACGGTAAGAATATTTTGCTCTGTGGAACTGTTTACTGCAAACAAGTCACCTCTCAGGACTTGTGTGTAACAACGAACCATCGGAAACTGTTCTGTCTACTGAAAACCAGTCACCTCTCAAAACTTGTTTAGAACAACGAACCATCTGAAACTGTTCTGAAACTAAACATGGCTTACACTTCTAGAGATAGATTTAATATATTGTCGGTTTGTTGAGTTGAGTAGAGAACAGCTCAGTCCACATGTGCCTGCAGCCAGCAGTCATCGGGACGAAGGAGAAAGAGCAAAGTCTTCAGTGAATTTAAGTGTGTGTGTGTGTGTGTGTGTGTGTGTGTGTGTGTGTGTGTGTGTGTGTGTGTCAGTGTATCGACAAGAGCAGTTCTGCAACATGATAAAGAAAGTTTGTGTGGATACTGCACGTGGAAATAAGTGGGATTAAAAGAGAGCCATATTGGCTTGTTATACTCACTTTGGCTGAGGGCCGAAGCCCCCCCCCCCCCCGACAATGTGCGCTGCCGAGCAGAGCAGGGAGAAAGAGGAGTAAGAGTTTCAGATTTCGCCTTTTAGGTACTCGATCACATGATTGAGAACTGGCTTCTGATTGGACAAGCCAGGGAGAAAATGGATTTCAAATCTCGAGCCATGAGAATTAGCTCCTGCCTGTGATTGTAGCAAGTTTCAGCTGCTACAGAGCCAGCCATGCCCAAAATCCTAAGGTGTGTCTTTACTCTTTGCTCTGACAAAAAAGAAGACGCCCAACTGGCAGATCTCATTGACTGGATCATTGTGTCACAGTCTGGTACCGTTTCCAGGACATTTACGTAACACGCGGGTCGGTCCTGCCATTGACCGGCCCATAGTGTAATAGTCTCACGTCCATATGTTTGTATCACTGTCTATATCTTTTCATCTCTATAATGTGTGTGCATGTTTATGAATGTTTCTGCTGTAGTGTGTATAACATATATAACATATATAACATATATAATATGTATAACATATATAACATATATAACATATATAACATGTATAACATGTATAGCATATATAACATGTATAACATATAGACATGCTTTCAGCAAGCAGGGCAATTTACAAACAGTTCCTTACCGGACGATTAAACATCTTTGTCTACTTTACCCCTGACAAAGGAAGGACATATCTTTATTGTAATCGCAACCACTGATGCATTTTTCTGGACATGCTCAACTTTAAATAATATTTCTGGCATCAATTGAAATGGATGGCTCTCGTCTAGGAGAAGCCCCATGTTTTGACAAGCTTCTGGGTTTGTCCTTTACTCCTGATCTGAAATGGAACACGTACATCAAGTCTGTTGCCAAGGTCGCTGGAAAGATAGTGGGATCCTTCTACCGCTCCAGAAGATATCTCACTACTGATGCAATTCTCTATCTATATAAAAGCCAAGTACGTCCAAGGATGGAATACTGTTGCCATATCTGGGCAGGAGCTGCTAAAAACAGCCTATCCTGCCTTGACAGAGTACAAAATAGACTTCGTGGTTTAGTGGGGGATGCCCTTTTCTCTACCCTGCAACTTCTCTCCCACAGAAGAGATGTTGCGAGCCTATCCTTGTTTTATCGTTATTTCCATGGCAGGTGCTCGTCTGAACTCCAATCTCTGGTCCCCCTTCGCCAATCTTTCACGAAAAACACCCGTCTAGCTGAATCCACTGTGAAAAATTTCCCCCACTCTTTATCTGTGCCTAAATCAAAACGTGGATTCCATGAACAAAGCTTCTTTCTTAAAACTGCACGCCTGTGGAACTCTGTTCCGTCTGCCTGCTTCCCACCTGACTACAACTTGGATGTCTTCAAGTCCAACATTAACAAATTCCTAATGAACCGCCCTCTTAAGTAAACACTTCCTTAAATCTCCACACCAACGTACTGTACTTGCAATAACCCTTATCCCTAAGTGGCTTCCGGGCCTTGATAAGTGGTGACCACCGTGTAAAAAAAAAAAAAAAGAACAATAGAGACAATTCTATTGCGACAAACAATTAATAACGTGGAGCTAATTATCAGATATATATTTCTTTAATGCAATATGTAAATGAGGTTACTCTTTGAATATAGATTCCATTGGAATAAATATTTTGTATATAGAAATTTTGCTGGAATCTAAGTGTGTTAATTTTGAAAACAGTGTATCTTATTTGTTTCCATATTAATTCAATTGTGAATAAATAAACGACTGTATTACATTATGGCAGTCATTTGCTCCTCCAAAACAACCAAATTGTTTTTCCACATTTAACATTTATATATGGTTGTGACTTTACCCTCAATCTTTCGATGCCTCTGTTCAGTCTCGAAAGACAAAGGATACCCCCCCTGTAGATTCAGCCACTCTGATGAGTCGTGGACGACGAAACACGTGTCAGTGGATAATTATATTTTAAAAAAATAATATATATGCCGCTCCCCATTAAAGGGGGTATCAGATTGGTCAATGGGAAAATTATTCCCAACAAGCATTTAGGTAAAAATGCACTTTCGTATAAATACTTGAATTCATTCAAGAAAGTATCGCTAACAAAACAAATAAAAACATCTATATATATATATATATATATATATATATATATATATATATATATATATATATATATTGGAAGTTTTTTAAAAACCTTTAAAACTATTAAAATAAAACAAATGTGCTTCGTTGGGAAATTATCTTGTCAGTAAGTCACTTAATCTTCCGGAATAGTTTTATTTACATGAACGAACAATAGTACCAACGTTCTTAAAGAAATCAGCAGTTGCTTACCATGAAACACGGTTTCAGAGATTTAATATATATATATATATATATATATATAAAGGTTAAGGAGACTTCCACATTTGTTTTCATACATAAAGTAAATTTCACAGTGTATAAGGATTATTTGATACTGGAGATATTCATAATCGTACCCTATTTCCAAAGATATAACATATGAGAAAAATCACCCTTTGCTGTTATTTCAGATCATCCAAAACCATAACAGCAAGTTTTAGTTATTCACTTATACCTACAGACACTAGTGTTTCATGCTTACACAATCATCAGTGTAGGGTAATAATTCCTACCTGTCATGTACTTCTAGAAAACGCAATCAAAATACCACTATATATATATATATATATATATATACATCGATGCCTCTGTTCAGTCTTGAAAGACAAAGGATACCCCCTGTAGAGGCAGCTGCACGTGAAATTGTGAGGCAAGGGTTGCGCAATCACCAACCACACTTCTCCTGAATCGGCACAGTTTGAGTCCAGTGGCCGAGATAAGCAAAGAGCACATACAGCACCTGGAAGTCCCAAATGGTCACCCGTTTAATACTGACCAGGTTCAACGTTGCTTAACTTCGGTGATCCAGTGGGAATCTTTACTACGTCATTATCTGTAACGTGGCTAAAGAATCAATCACCTGATCTTGGTCGGGTGTTTAGATTGTTGTAATAATCTTCATCATCGTATTGAGCGGGTTGCCTGGACCAAATTGACTCTTTTCCTCCACGGGTCTCTATCTTTCATGAACTTAGATCTTCAAGTTGTAAGCCAGTGTCTTCTGTCAATAATTTTGTGTACATATCTTCCTACTTCAACGGTTCCATGTTTAGAATCTCACAAGTACACCATCACTGACGACCTCATCTTTTCTTCTGTAACAATGTCCGGCATATCGTGTCCTTTCTTCCTCTTATTACTGAAGAGATCCTGGGCTATAGACCTTGACTTAAGATTGGGTGTAAGTAAATTAAAAATTACTCGAACTGTGAGTGAGTCAGTGAGTCAATTCTTTTAACCATTACATGACTTTCAACAAAAGTGTTTTCAAACCAACTTATATTATACACGAGTAGTGATATTTCACGACCGTGCATGCGTAGTCGTGGAACAGTTCAATACAGATAAAAAGCTGGTTACCTTCCACATAACAATTTGTCAATTTTGACGTCATATCTGTTCTTTTCCCCCCCCCCCGGATGAAAACGAATTCATAAGTTTTCCACGTGCCAGATTATCCTATATCCCGAATTTCAAGTCCGTAGATTAAAAATTCGTTGAGTATATAGGTTAAGAAGTGTCCTCACACACATTCTCACTTTTATAGAATAGATAATAAGATTGACTAGATAGATTAGCAGGCTGCCCGGCATTGACCGGTCATAAAATATTTAATTGTTACAGAATCTAGGATGTGCAAGTATTTTTTTTTTTTTTTTCTAAACAGTTCATTTCTTGTAAGGAGAAGACATACATACTGGAACGGAGATCGAAACCAAAACCTAAAGATAGTGAGGAAAGTACGATAACCATCAGGTCATCTTTTCCACAGCAAAAATAATTTTATAAAATCCAAAATAGATTCTTTACATATTGTCGATCAATATGGGAAATGTGACCTTAGATTGTCTCCAGCAAGAAGCAGACGACATTCAGCAAAGAAGATTACGGATGTTGATTACGTTGGTGCTCTTGCTTTGTAAAGTAGAGAGAGTAGAGAGAGAGAGAGAGAGAGAGAGTAGATGGAGAGAGAGAGAGCTTAATACTATCTATTCTGCATGAAAGAGGCTGAAAGAGATCACCTCCCACTAACTTTCGAAGTCAATTCTGAATTCTGTTTAATCAATCAATCTCGATTACGTACTGAAACACTCTGGTGATCAATATGGATAAATATGGTCTAACATTGTATCCTACAAGAAACAAACGAAATTCAGCAAAGAATATTATTTATGTCGATGACACTGATGATCTTGTTTTGTTAGCTAATGCACAAAATTTGCTACATATCTTGGATGAGTCAGCTGTCATGATTGGACTGCATACAAACGCAACCGAAACAGAATATATGTCCTTCCACCAAACTGGCCCAGTTGAAACACTAGACAGAACACCACTCAAACAAGTAGATGACTTTGAATATCTCGGCAGCCACAACGCATCCACCGAAAAAGACGTCCACGTCAGAATAGCCAAGGCTTGGAATGCATTTAATCGACTGAAAGTCGTATGAAAATCTGCCCTTTCAGAACAGATCAAGGAGAACGTATTGGAGACGGTGCTACTTTATGGTAAATCAGCATAGAATCTCAGTAAAAAAAAAAAAAAAAAACTTGAAAGTTGGGTGGAATTACACTAGAATGCCCCGGGCATTGTTAAACTTAAACTGGAAAACACACCCAACCATTAGCCGTCTGTATGGTCGATTGCCCTGGGTCTCTTCAGCAGTAAGAGAAAGAACAATGTGATATGCCGGACATTGCTACAGAAGAAAAAAATTAAGGTCGTCAGTAATGTAGTACTGTGGCATCTTAAACATCAAGCCACTAAAGTAGAAGACCTGTCACGACGTATATAAAATTATTGACAGAAGACACTGGCTTACAACTTAAAGATCTTCCTAAGGCTATAGAAGATAAAGACCAGTGGAGGGAAAGAGTCAATTTGGTCCGCACAACCCGCCCGATGCAGTGATGTATTGATTCTAAAATTCCTGTTACATATTCCAATTGACATTTCATTTTTTGTTGCATTTTTCACTTTCAAACTTTCGATTACAATAATAATAATAACTAGCAGAACCCGTGGAAATTCCACGGCGGTTAAAAAAATTTTAAAACACATTATAAATAAAATGTATAAAAAATAAAATAAAACAAATAACGACGAATTTAAAACAATTTTTTAGCAAATTATTTTTTTTTTTAACTTTTAAAGCTAAAAAAGAAATTGATTTAAAAAAATTTACATTTATTTTTCAATGAAAATTCAACACAACATATTGTTTTGTTTTGGGTTTGTTTTTTTGGTTTTTGGTTTTCTGAATAAATATTTTTAATATAAATTATAAAAGAACAGATGTCAATTCGCTTGCACATTTTTTTTTAAGTTTTAAAAAGAAAACTTACAATCTCTTCTCAACATGACTTTTTATAAAATAAAATTATAATTAAAAAATAAAATTATAATTATGAAATAAAATTATAATTATAAAATAAAATATTTGATTTGAAACCGTAAATAGACAGCCATGCTTCTTTGTTTTTTTTGTTTTTTTTGTTTTTTTAATTTTTGGAGAAGAAATGGTTTTAATGATTTTTAACTATAAAGGAAGGTAATTCGTTTCTCATTAATTAATATTGCGACGATAATTTTTTTTTGTGACATTGTATGTATGGACAAGTAAATTATTAAGATAATAATAATAACAATAATAATAATAATAGTAGTAATAATAATAAAAATGGTAATAATAATAATAATGATAATAATAATAATAATAATGATGATAATAATAATGGTAATAATAATAATAATAATGATAATAATGATAATAATAATAATGATAATAATAATAATGATAATAATAATGATGATGATGACAATAATAATAATAATACATAAGCGCCTTGCCTTCCCAAATGGTCACCCATCTGGTACTGGCCAGTCTCAACATTGCTTAACTTCGGTGATCTGGTGAGAACCGGTGTGTCAACGTGATTGTTCTATATATTGTATCAAGTGGCTTCATGCCTTGTCTGGAGTGACTTCCATTTCATACCCTTGTCTGAAGTGACTTCCATAAAAGAAAAAGAAGAAAAAAAAAAAACTGGAAAGAAACCAAATATTGACGTCTGGTGTTGGTATGCAACCCAAAGAACCGTTGCGAGATACAATTACGCGTTTCATGCAACTCCCATACGGAGAGCCATTGAAATTCCAGGTGTGTGAATATCACCTCATCTGCAGGTGAAAATCTCAGACGAGAACAAATGAGCGCATTAAACGATGCATCTTGCAACAAAGGTTTATGCTGCAAACAATTTTTTTTTTCTTGCAATGCATATTATTTTCATTTCCATCGTTACCAGAACGTTGCACACAAGGTCGAGTATGGATCTGAGAAGCCAGCACATTAGCATACGTGCAGTGTTGTACAAAAAATGCCTGAGCAGCTCCGTCGGTATTCTTCGGTAGGGGTACCTAAGTTGATTAGTAATAAACTGACCCGTTCTTAGGGAGAAGGTTGTGGTGTGGTCCCTGGCCATCGTAGGGCTTTTTTCTAGATGATGCAAGCATAATTAGGTATTGCCAAAAATCACCCTAATAATATGAATTGATGATAGATGTTAGCTATGATGAAGGAATAAAATTGATCATATTAATCGGGCCTGCACATTAACATTTAATTAAATGAAACATCCAAGAATATTAGGATTATCAGTTAGTACAAGGTGCCTTCAATAAGTTTCCAGGCTTTTTTCGATAGGTACTTTTATTACTAGTACACAAATAAAATTCTAATCCCCATTCCAACAACTTCCGGAAGGCCCTATAGAAGTCCTCTTGTGTGAGCAAGTCAATGACCTCCTAAATTGTCTCATAACGACAGCCTCTAAGGTTTTACTTGAGCTTAGGGAATAACCAGAAGTCACAGGGAGCAAAGTCTGGACTGTAGGGAGGGTGAGGAACTGTCTTGATGCCCATCTTGGTCAAATACTCTGTGACAAGGATGGAGCACCCTTGGGACAAACTTTGCACAAATTTTCAAATTTTTCGCATCTTCAGTTCCTTGTGAATAATTGTGTATCCAGTTCCCACACTGACATCAAACTGCGCACTTATTGTTTCTATAGACACACGACGATCCTTATTCATAAAATTTATTTCGCTAATCGACTCTAGTGTTCTGATTTCCTTACTCCTCCTACACCTCTCATTATCCCTCATAGACTCCCTGCCTTCCTTGAATCTCTTATGCTACTCAAAAATAGTTTTCAGTGGGTAGCTAAACTGTATAAGTTGAGATGAAAAAAGAGTTTTCAGTGGTTAGCTAATTTGTATAAGTCCTGAGATGAAAAATATACTTTTCGGTGTGTAGCTAATTTGTATAAGTCCTGGGATAAAAAATATTTTTCCGGTGGATAGTTTATCTGTATAAGTCCCAAGATAAAAAAAAAAAAAAAAAAAAAAAAAAAAAAAAATAGAGCTTACAATGGGTAGCTAATCTGTATAAGTCCTGGAGATGAAAAATATAGTTTCTAGTTGGTAGCTAATATATATGAATCCTGAGATAAAACTAGAGTTTCTGATGGGTAGCTAATCTGTATAAGTCCTGGAGAAAAAAAATATATTTTTCGGTGGGTAGCTAATCTATATAAGTCCTCAGATGGAAAATATACAGATTAGTTACCCACTGGAAGCTATAAGTCTTCAGATGGAAAATATAGTTTCCGGTGGGTAGCTAATCTGTATAAGTCTTCAGATGAAAAATATAGTTTCCGGTGAGTAACTAATCTGTATCAGTTCTCAAGTGGAAAATATAGTCTTCGATGGGTAACTAATCTGTATAAGTCCTGGAGAAAAAAAATATATTTTTCGGTGGGTAGCTAATCTATATAAGTCCTCAGATGGAAAATATAGCTTCCAGTGGGTAACTAATCTGTATAAGTCTTCAGATGGAAAATATAGTTCCCGGTGGGTAGCTAATCTGTATAAGTCTTCAGATGAAAAATATAGTTTCCGGTGAGTAACTAATCTGTATCAGTTCTCAAGTGGAAAATATAGTCTTCGATGGGTAACTAATCTGTATAAGTCTTGAACTGTAAAAGCAAAATGCCACTTAAAGATCTTTGCTGCATGTATCCTTAATATAGTTTCAATTATTTAAGAGAGTATTACTCTCTCTCTCTCTCATGTGTGAGCTCAAAATATTATAACACTTCGTCTAGACTTTGTGGCAAAATATTACATCTACTGAGAGTGAGGTTAATACATGCAATTTTTCGTTATCTCTTGCTCAGCTGTCCTTCTTAAGGCGTTAACCACACAGGATTTAGTGACAGATAATCGATGCTCTGGCAGACAATACACATGACCAAACCCACTCATCTGGCACTGAGCAAATAAATATGTGCTCAAGTGAATCCATGTTCACACTTTGGTGTATCCGTGTGTGGGTGACATCGTGCCACCATTTTAAGCAGAACATTGTTGCAGGCTGCGAACTTGTAAAGAACTTGAGAAGTTTTAGATAGAAATTCGTCCTTCGAACATCCAAACCGAATGTCATAGTCCGCAGAGCTTGGTGCAGAGTCTATATCTATATAATCATAAAACTCGGATCAGCTTGCTTGCTTAAGCGTTTAAATCGTCCATCCGGTTTGAAAAATTTTGCGCATGCATATTACATGAAAACAAAGCCGTGAAGGGTTTTTTTTTTGCTTTTTTTTTTTTTTTTTTTTTTTAATCGAAATTTTTTTTTTTTGCGTTTCAAATATGCAAAAAAAATAAATCCTTTTTCTTTTTTTTCATCGCATTTTACGAATTTTATTTGTATTTTTCGTTGCAAGATGAAATCGTTTTCAAACAGTTAAGAGAAAAAAATACTTTCTTTCATTTTCATTTCTTTAACAGTTTAAAACTTTTTAAATTCATTTTCATGCTACAATTTGAGACGCTAAAACAAACGCAAAACATTTAACATTACAAAAACAAAGCCATTCCATTCTGCTTGGGGTGACTGCAGCCTTCCTTGAATCTATGGAATTCGTTGGGGGAACTCTCATGACCTGATCACCGTGTTCTCCAGACCTTAACCCCATTGAATATCTCTGGTCAATATTAAAAAGAAGAGTTTATGAGGGAGGAGAGCAATTTACTTTAAAGGATGCCTTATGGAAGAACATAGTTGATGTTGCTAGAGCCATAACTCCTTTTAAGATCAAAGAATTGACTTCCTTGGGGGACAAAAGGTTGTTTTAAATTATTTTAAAAATAGTGGATATGTTGATAAATAATTAATTTATATGATGCCCATACCTAGGATGTGCTTTTGTTTATTATTCTGACAGAAAAATATAATAAAAAGTAAAGTTTTCAAGATAAGACATTGCATTTTTGCCCTAAAACAACATTTTAAGAAACCTGCAATAAAGCGATGGACAGTGGAAATTCTTCGATAAAGAATAAGATGTCATAACTTCGTGAATATCGCATGAATTTGAATAAAATTTTTGCGAATAACTAACCTTAAAGGAGTCGTTTGATGATATAATATTCATTTTGTTGTGACGTATATTCAGTGAAATATTGATGTTTTACTAATCTGCAATAAAGCGATTGACACAATATATGAAAATAAAGTCATGAATAATACAGACTGCCAGAGCAAAGCTGGGCTAAACTGCTAGTACTTAAATAATGGTCTTTTTTTTTTTTCTTTCTGATGAGTTTTTCAAGGTGTTTACATGTAATCGCCTAAAAAAAAAAAAAAAAAAAAAAATAGCATCTATAAAGTAGTAGGGAGTGATTTAGCAAAGGTTGTTAAACATAATACTACAAAAAGTATATTTTTACACTTCTAAGTTGTACTTTAGTTTTCAAATTTTCATTTTGTTTTTGCTGGGGATGGGGCATTCTACCAGATGCCAGACATTCACTTGCTATCATATATTCCAACCGATAGATTTTTTTAAGATTCTAACTGTCCCTTTAAGTGCAATTGTTTGCACTTGGTTCACCAGGTATATTTCCCAGATAATTTTTGAAATTCCATTTCATGAGTCTAGTTGTTGCTACAGTTACTGGGATGACAGATCTTCCTAAGATTCCAATTTCTTTTCATGCCATACATAAGACCTTGGCATTTCGTTATCTTTTTCCTCTCATCTTTGTTTAATTCAGCATCATTTGGGACACTGACTTCTACTAAGGTTGCTTCTTTCTCCTTCTTGTTTCATATCACTATGCCAGGTTTTATGGCTCCGTTTTCGAGGTACGTAGCTGTAGGAATTTCATAGTCATAGTGGATGGTGCATGACTTATTTCCAACTGTTCTTTCTGGTAAACATGTTCCCAAGATTTGCTGATGCATTGGATATTCAATTTGATAGCATAGTGGATGGTATAAAATTCTAATGAGAAATATGAAAAAAAAAAGCCATAAAAAGGGGCGTTTTTATCACTAAAAGTCCCTGGGGACGCGAACCAAAATTTTGCCAGGGTCCCCCATACTGAATTTATATTGAGAACAATATGCTCCACATTTGGGCCGAGTTTCAGAAAAATCTAATGGATGGATCAAAAGTTATGGGGCAAAATGTGTAATTTTTGGCCATTTGGGGGCATTTTTTACCTCTTTTGAGCCCCTGGGGACGCAAGTGGAATTTCCGCAAAAAAAATTTTTTTACTGTGCACATTTATTTAATGAAATAAAATTAAAATTCATGGACGGTTATCTGGCAATTGTCCGGACTAACGGACACACACCACTGAAAATATGGGTTTCTCTCCGATAAATCGGGGGGACCAAAAAAATATAGAAATAAGTAGAAATAAAAATAGAAGTAAAAAATAGAAATAATAAATATAAAAAATAAGTATAGAAAATAGAAATAAAAAAAAAGAAATGAAAAGAAATAAAAATGTAAAAAAGAAATAAAAACATGAAAAAGAACACCGAAAAATGAAAAAAAGTACAACAAAAGAAACAGGAAAAAATGAAAAACAAAAGAAAAAGTAAAGAAAGGAAAAAAGAAAAGGAAAAGAAAAAAGGAAAAAAGAAAAGGAAAAGAAAAAAAAGGAAAAGAAAGAAAAAAGGAAAAGGAAAAAAGGAAAAGGAAAAAAGAAAAAAAGGAAAAGGAAAAAAAGAAATACAAAAAGAAAATGAAAAAAAAAGTATGTACGTCTGCATTTATCCATAATAGAGTTTGATTGGAACAAAAAAATGTATATATTTTTTAAGAAAAAAAAAATGGCATACTTAAATGCAAGTAAATACACAGACGATGCAGATAGATATTTATTAAAAAAAAAAAAGTCAAAATCTGTTAGACATTAGAAATATTTTCTTTTAAAAAAAAAAAAAAAATGCAAAAACTTTGATAATTTAAAAAAAAAAAAAAAATTTATTTACAATTCAGTGATTAAGCCTTCTAGAATGATGAGCTGATGGAGTCCTTCAGAGGAAATTTTGGTCATCAGGCAATGTGTATGCCGAGAGATATCAAGGAAATAAAATAGTTCTTTCTATTGTGCATGACAACTGTATTATAGCACTCAAAGCAAGTTCAGGATAAATTTTAATAAATTATATAAATCTGTGTCTAGACAATTCGTCTAGTAAATTCCAAATTAATATTTTCCAAAAGTGAAGAAGCCGCCCCCCCCCCCAAAAAAAAATGTGCTCAGTACCGAAGAAGGGCAAGATATACTTTTTATTTGTTTTACATAAGCATTAATATGTCACTACACATTCATGAGCATGTTTCAGTAATTAGAGAACTCTCCAGGTGATATTACTTATGCAAAAGTAAAGTCAGTTATGAACTTCACTTTTGTATAAGCAATATCGCCTGACAAGGTCTCTAGTTATTTGAACCTGGCTGACCAAAACATGCTCATGAATGTGTAGTGACGTATAAATGCTTATGAAAAACAAAGTGTGCGTGTGTGTATTTACTGTCTATATTCTGCCTTAATTTCATCATCCTTTTGTTATTTCATTCATTTATGAAATCAAAGAATCTTCTCAATGCCTTCCACCTGTTAGAGTAGATAACGTCATCTGTGATGCTATTTTATTTAAGGAAGAAATATACTTTTTAATTTTTTTTTTTTTAAGTTACAATCGCAAATTGAACCCGATAACTTGCTAGATCCAAAAATATAATTTGGATATTTTTGTCTTCTTCTTGTGAAGAGTTTCATATTTGAAATTCTACTCGATTCTTGTGTGGAATTGTACTATCTCAATGAATTGATAGGATTTCTAGAATTTTATTTTTTTTTTTATTTTAACCAAATCATGGAAATGGATGTCCTAATTTTAGAATGCCTTATTTAGAAGCTCCCCAGGGCATATACTTTATGCAAAACATGATAATTTGGTGCAAGATATAAAAGGAAGGTTGTTTTACTCCATTTTCAATATTTCTTTCGACAGATTTAACTCGGTTAATTAAAAATGGCGGCCTCCAATAAAAGATGGACAGATGTTACAAAACAGCAGATTTGGAAGGTAAATAAAAACATTTAATAACGACGTTCAGTTTCCGCATTGGTAAATATTCACTATTTTCTTGTAAAAGCATGTTAGCATAAGGGCAGTGTGAAAAAGAATTATTCACACGCACTTATGCTCATGAATAAACATCCCCAAAATGAAGATTCTGCTTGAAAGACATCCTATTTTATTTCCCTCAGATGATTTTTTTTTACAGTCTCATAAGATGCAGTTGGTCAATTTTTAAGTTTTTTTTTTCTTGTGTGTGTACATGAAATATGAAGAAAACTTTGGTATTGTTCGATGGTGAGAACTGACATTCTGACTGGAACCAATTTTTTGGTAAATTATTTTGGAAACATAGCAGCACCAAAGAAATTGCAATCATTTATTTATTTATTTTTTTTTTAATGACTTCAACATTTTAGAGTATATTCAGGGCTGGACAAGAAATTAAACTTCAAATTTTGAGAAATTACAACAGTTTATAAGATATTTACATTTATACAAAGCATAAAACAAAAAATGAAGTTCAAAGTATAAAAATGGAAGCAGAATTATTTCTATCATTTATACGTTCAACATGAAATGGCTTCGTAATAAAATGGACGGATTAAAAAATATAAAAATGGACGTAGAAGCACAGTTAGTTTATCCCTTATATTTGTCATTTATACGTTCAACATGAAATGGCTTTGTAATAAAACGGACGGATTAAAAAATATAAAAATGGACGTAGAAGCACAGTTAGTTTATCCCTTATATGTCATTTATACGTTCAACATGAAATAGCTTCATAATAAAACGGACGGATTAAAAAATATAAAAATGGACGTAGAAGCACAGTTAGTTTATCCCTTATATTTGTCATTTATACGTTCAACATGAAATGGCTTTGTAATAAAATAAATAGATTAAAAATATAAAAATTTATTTGGAAGCACAGACACAGTTAATCTCTTTTTCAATATACATACATTCAACATGAGATGGCTTTGTAATAAAAATGGACGGATGAAGATGTATAAAAATTGGATGTAGAACGGAAAATCATATTCCAAAAACCAGTTAAATTAATGAAGTATTACTTTTAAAATTATAAGAAAAAAATTAAATATGTTTTAGTAATATTTGTATTTTAACATGGTTTCAAAACAGTTTCTGTGTTTATTCAATATTTTGATCAAATAGTTTTATTTTTTTAAATACGAAAAAATTTTATGAGTAAACAGAAATCGTTTGTCTTATCAAACATTTTGAAAACGATCAAAAAAAAAAATAAATTAAGGGATATAACTCAGCAACAATTCAAATCTGTCAGATTCCAAGTTTTAATACCTACAAATTCCCATTTTAACCACTGGAAAATTATTTTCTTTATAAAAATAAAACTACTTGATCAATTAGCACAAATTTTTGGAATATATTTTCATTTCGTAACAGATACGTATATCTTATAGCTTTCTTAAAAGCTTTTGTTTATTTTAGTATCGGGAGCATTCTGGACAAGAACCTATTTTTTCTGAATTGTACTCTATTACTGTCTGGCAGTGCACGATGAGCTGACTTTGAAATGAGTTATGCAGATCTTAAACCCAATCAGATCTATTATGGTAATTTAAACCCTAATAACGATATAGAAGCAAGTCACAAGCGTTCATAAGGTGCATCTCTGATCTTCATTAGAGAGCAATTATCACAAAAGAATATACCATGTTCTATTCTCATTGCAGCAATAAAAGATGACAGACAAATTCATAATTATTAACATTGAAGAAAGGTCAGTAGTTAAAGAATTAGTACTCGAAGATGATTTAGGAGTTGATGTGCCTCGCCTATCATTGGTAAAAAGGTATGAACCTCCAGTTCTCTTATTAACATTTTGGCATCAAATTACCCAAAAACAGTTTTGTCATACTTTGTCAGAACTGACGAATTTAAGATGTTATCAGCCAGACTACTAATAAAAAAAAAAATTTTTTTAAATGATAATGCTCTAAGATAAAACACATATACAAACAGTAGCAGGTAATGTGTAGACACAGCGCTAGAAAGAAAATGGCTGTTGAATTCTTAGAATGAGTTCAACAAGTCTTCTATAAATTATGTTTATGGCAATAATTTTATGCAGAATGAAGAAATAATTATTCCAGCTTGAATAAAATAAATAAATATATTAGATATGTTTGAAGCCAAAACAACGCATTATCTCTATATAAATAAAATGAACTCATTTTTTCCCGTCTGATTTTGACATTAATAGGATTAAAAATCAAGATATTTCATGCAAATATAATATGCACAAACGGCAGAATAATATCTGAGGTGTGTTATAGGCTTATTATTTCTCAAATTCCTCGATAATCTTAGATTTCTATACTTTTTCTGCTGAGAAGTCACGGCCAAAATCGGTTACGATCAATGGAAGTGGTAAAATATTTTCTCTCTAATAAATTCCTCCTCCCCCTGCCACCACTTAACACCGTTTGGGGATCGTTCACAAGGAACAGTCGAGAAGAGAACACCGATTTGGCTTCGTAGTTCTTTCATGTGAAGTTATTTAAAATCACTAAACTAAGCTGCAGTGCTCTGTGGCGTAGTGGTTAGCGTGCTGGACAATTCACATTATATTTTCACGTTCACGCCGACTTACCGTAGTCGTTTTTTTTTTTGTTTTTTTTTCCTAAACAACTGGAATGGACTTTTCTTGGTGGCCGAACTGTTAACGGTGCAGATGTTTTTTTTTTGTTTTTTTTTCACACTTTATTTTCCTACTTTTACTCATGACTCCGGGTTTGATCCTTCCTACTTACCTACCATAACATTTTTTAAAACTCCCCCCCCCGTCCCGGAAACAAACACTCGGGCAACGCCGGGTACCCCCGCTAGTCACAAAATAAACAGATGTTTATTTTGTTTGAAATTTATAAATTTCAAACAAAATAAACATCTGTTCATTTTGTAATAATGTGTTGTTTTGGCTTCAAACATATCTAATATGTATCTTATTTTATTCAAACTCAACGAATGCTTCTATAAAGGAACACAAACCCTAACGCAAATATTCCAACTCGTCATGAAGCTTACAATTTTGAAATGTTTCAATGGATTGCCAAGCATCGGTTAACAGAATTCTTGGAGGTGCGAAATTTATACTTTATCATGCACATTGAACCGTTATTCGCAGTCAATTGATGGTTGGAGATGAACATGTTCAAAAGGTGAATTTACAACTAGTGGGAGTACCCGGCGTGGTCCGGGTGTGTGCAGGTGGTGTAATAAGGAACTCTGAGGGAGAGGGGGAATGTTAGTAATGGGGGAGGTATAAAAGCAACAGTAGGCAGTTTAGGTGAAGAGGTGTTTAAAAAAAAAAAAAAAAAACAAGTGGTAGTAGGTAGGCAGGCTCGAACCTGTAACGCAAAGGAGAAAAATGTGAAAAAAAAAAGTTTTCCGATGCGTCCATGACAAAACCGGAGGTCGCGAACATTGAAATTAAGCGTAGCTAATCCAACAGTGACAATGACTTGCTTAAATGTTGGCGCAAAAAAGCAATCCCCCCCTCCTTGTACAAAACTGCCCAATTGAGAATGAAGGAATAAGTGTTTTTGGCCAATTTTTCAATATTTGTCATCGGAAGGATTGAGCTTGAAAACGATACCAAGCTTGTGAGGATTTGTCACGTGTCGAAAGGTTTTTGCAAGACATATAGACACATACATTTTGCCCTTTATATATAGACTAGTGAGGGTACCCGGCATTGCGCGGCTGTTTGGAGGGGGGGGTAAAAGATATATAAAGAAAAAAAAAAAAATGTTAAACTTTTTTAAAAAATCGGAAAAACAAAAAAAAAACAGCGAACTGCTCGGAATCACCCGTGTGGTAAAAGAAAAAAAAGTTTTGGTAGGTAGGTAGGTAGGATCGAACCAGAAGCCTTGAGGCGAACATGGAAAATAAAGTGTGAAAAAAACCTGACACGTTACCTGCTAGGCCACCAAGAGAGAGTAATGGAAAAAGTTTGAATTTATTTAAGCATTAAAAACTGAATTGACATGTGCGCGTATTTAATAAGGTCAAATAGAAATGGCGCAGTTAACTTTTACTGCAAGGCAGTTTTGGGGGGTTTGTTTACCTAACTTTGGCTGGTTTTGTTTCCCCAAGATGTGTGGGGGGAAAGAAAACCAGCTCCCCATTTAAAGGGGGATTGTCAAAAATGAATAGCAATTGTCTGATATAAGGGGTTTCCCCCCACAGTGATCAAAAGCTGATTGTTTTCTGGACGTTCCTGGCAGAAGGCCAAGAAAAACACCTTCGTTTCAGATTAGTTTCACTATATTTATTATTTATACTAACAAGGCAAACAAACACGTGACAGAGTGAAATAGCATAAATTTTTAAAAAGTCGATCAAAATAAATCTAGGCACAGCGTCCCTTCGCAAATCGTACATATTATGATCTAGGAGGTATATAAAAAGTTCTAAAACATAGTAAACCCCCCCCCCCGAGAAGCCCGGCGAAAAAAGCCTAGTCTTGGACATACAAAAATGCTCGCGCCGCATTTGCCTTTTATATATATATAGACTAGCGGGGGTGCCCAGCGTTGCCCAGGTGTTTGGAAGTGTAAAAGAAAAAAAAAGTTTTGGTAAGCAGGTAAGCTCGAACCCGAAACCTTCAGGTGAAGGCAAAAAAAAGCCTGACATCTTACCATGACACTAAGAAGGCAGAGAATTGAGAATGATTGAAATTAAACGATTAAAAACTTAAGTGAATGAGTTCACACATGTGCGTAAATTTAATGAGGTCAAAAAAAGGGGAATGAAATCCCGCACTTAACTTTGGCATCGAGCCAGTTTCCTTAAGAGAGAGTGTCCAAATGAATAGCAATTGTCTGATATGACGAGTTTTCCCACATTAATCAAAGCTAATTGCCTTCTGGATGTCCCATTAGTAATCGCTCCATTAGTCTCATTTTATTTATGCTAAAAAGCCGAACAAACACACGACAGAACAAATCGCGCAAATTTTATAAAGGTCGATCAAAATAAATCTAGAGACGACGTCCCTCCGCAAATTGTAGATATTATGATCTAGGAGGTATATAAAAAAGTCCTAAGACATAGTTAACACCCCCCCCCCCCGAAAATCCAGGCGAAAAACCCTTTGCTGGAGATAGAAAAATGCGCATGCTGCTTTTGCCTTTTCTATACATAGATTATCTTTATAATTTAGATATGGAGTAAGGATTTCTTTCAATTTTAGTTTTTATATGAACCTCAAACTCAGCGGCCATTTTCTTTCTAGGCTGCAGTGTCGATACATTACCCAGTAACCAATCAGAATGTTAGACATGGAAATAAAAATTATTCCAGAATCTTCTTTGTGCACACCTCATAAAAGTTAAGAGAAATTTACAGTTAACTAGATTATCACCAGCAGTCCAAGAAGTAGCGAGTCTTCACGTCAAAGTTAGACACAATATTCCCTCCAATGAACTAATATAAATACATACATTTAAGAAAAGGACAGGAGGGGGGGGGAACTATGTTGAAAAACCAAACCACATTGGCCCTGTAGCCTCCATTAAGAACTAATATTCCTGGTGAACCAAGTGCAAAAGAGATCCAGACAATTGCACTTAAGGGAACAGCGAGGATACTAAAAAGAGCTCTCGGTTGGTTTCAATAAAAAAGCGGGGCAATGTTGGCAGCTGGTTTGGCTGCCCCATACCCAGCATTACAATCATCAAAGGAAGAAAATTAAAAAAAAAAAAAAAATGCTAGCACCAAATCTTAAGTATCAACAAGCAGTTATTATGATGTATTCCTCAGCATTACCAAATTAAGCTCACAGCCAGCTATGAACTGATGCGTTTCAGTGTCCACATCAAAGCAAAACATATTTTCAGCCAACAGATTTTTGTAGACTCCATCTGAACGAGATCCCATGTTGATAAAATAGTACCTACTTTAACTCGCATGCAAAAGCAAATTCATACCCAGCAAACATCACAATGTGCGTAAAACCTTCTACAACAGCCAACTATGCCGATCAGCAATAATTACTTGATAAACCAAGCAAGCAGTGCTAAGAATTATTACTACTGCTGATAACATACACACCCTTGATCAGCCAAAAGGTGTGCTGGTCGACGATTATTTTAAGATCGTTATTAATATTTGTAAAAATAGAACGTCAGAAATAATGTTATCATAGCGAAATAAATATTTACAGATAAAATTATTTGTTTTAATAGAATAAAATGTTAGTTTTCATAATTAGCACAAACAAAAATGTTAACCTGATGTTAATTTAATAGACAGAATTTAAGCTAACCATAATATATAACAAAGATAAGTGACAAAAACCCAGCAAGGATCTTTAGGCTATATGTAGTGATGACGTGATGGAAAAGATAGATTTTAAGCTATACAGTTTTAGTTATGAGAGAGATCAATTTGATACGTAACAGGTTAGAAGACAGATGGGGGTTTTGGACAGGACTTCCATGAAAGTCATGAGGGGGCGACTTAGAAAAATATGCCAACTCTTAAAAGAAACTCAGAATGGAACAAATGATTCTATCAAAATATAATTTCTATCTGGGGGTTTTCACTTTCGGAAAAAAAGCATCTTTAATTTGAGGATGCATGGAAGGAAGATTTGAGCCATAGGATGAACAGAATATAACGTAATTAACATTGTTGTGAACAGGATCACCCCATGAAAAAGAACATTATCAAGCCATCAAATGAAGAAAAGGAGATCAGGTGGGGTTTTTTTGTTGTTTTTTTTTAAATTGTTCCTATTTATTTACCTCCCCACAAGGGTAGAGTTAGGCACAAGGTCCGTTTTTTAATGTGGGTAAAATCCAACTCCCCAAAAAGGGGCACTGGATAAGAACAAAAATAAAAATTGCCTCAATCTAGAAGGATTCTCCTCCACTGATTGAGGTCAGAAAAAGTCTAATATCAAAACAGGCACTACACTTTGCTCCTAGCCAAAAGGCCAACAAATTGTTACTACCACATGTAATCAGCCAATTAAATTCAAATTAAACCTAATCAATTATTTGTGCTATCATTACTGGGAAAGGTATAAACCTCAACCTTTCTCTAGCAATTTATGTTTAGTGAATTATTTACAACTAGTGGGGTGTACCTGGCGTTGCCCAGGTGTGGGTGGTCCTGGACATGACCTTAAACTATATCCAGTGGTGAGGCCCCAGCTTGTGGACTTTGGGGAGTGTGGAGCCACTCTTTAATTGCCATTGCTCCCAGGTCCACTCTGACCCAGAGTGGTAGTACCTGTTAGGGTCCCAACTATGGGTTAAATAGAAACCGACTTGAAAACAATAAATATATTCTATTAAAAAATCTTTCTTCAAAATCTTTGGATTCGGCATTAAATAATCTGAAAAGGGTTGATATGCCGTAAAATAAAAACAACCAACCAAAAACCAGGTGTGGGGAGGTTTTATGGTAAGAGTGTTTAGCAACAGAAACATAAAAAAAATTTTTTTTTTTTTTAAATTTAAAAAAAAAAAAAAAAAAAAAGAAATTAAAAAATTAATCAACCCCCTATAAAAAATTACAATAGCACCAAATCCCCGAGCGAGCGCAAAAAAATAAAAATAGTTGCAGTAGCCAGGCTTGAACCTGTAATGCAAAGGAGAAAAGGTAAAAAAAAAAATAAATAAATAAATAAACAACTATTTAGCCCCCGGCGACAAACATCGGCGGGTTTTGAAATAAGGTTAGTCATTGCAAGGCGCATGATAACTTTGCAAAAATGTCAATGAAAAAAGTGACCCCTCCTTGTAAAAAAACGGCCCAGTTGACAATGAGAGAATTAATGTTTTTAGCCAATTTTTAGATATTTGTTGTCTGAGAGACTGAGCTTTCAAACGATACTAATGTTTGAAGTGTTGATTGCGCGTGTCAACAATTTTAGCAAGACATACACACACACACTGACAGACATTTGAGATTCTATTATAGATGAGTATTGCATGTTGAGATTAAATAATCAAAAAAGGGTTGCTATACCATAAAACAGACAAACTGAACCAGAAAAGAACAATCTGCCTATTTCTATGAAATTATAAAATTATTGATGAAGAATGAAGAGCTAAATCCTCAACAAGATGATGATGAAGTTGAAGATATGCTATCATCAATATTGAAAATTGCAATTTCAGGCGTTGGATAAGCTCCCTGCCCACCACACTGGTAACATGAATTCTTGGAGAGTTCTTCCATAGGTAGATCCTCACCATCTGGGTTTTCATTGTCTCCAACACTTCCAGGAAGAAAAGAACTGGCTGTAAATATTGCAAAGTTCGTAACCCGCTTTGGTTTCGGCTTTGGTTTTGGTTTCACTACAGAATTACATGAACTTGGTCTGAAGGAGCTTACAGACAAGGCATCTACACTACTGTTTCTTTCTAATGAGAAACGGATACTTCGAGCCGAGGCATGGCTCAAAACGGATGTATCACTCCCACGGCGTCGATGATTGAAATGGCGTTTGTTTTTCAAGAGTTCTTGAGCTCCCTTCTGCATCGCTAAAACGAAAGGTGTGAGATGAGGCTTCACGCGGTTGTTTGGCTTCCCGCGTTTCTTCTTTTTCTTTTGTTTGTAATCTTCCTGTTTGGGGGATTTTTCTTTATCACTATTTTCCATAGAAAATATCCTTGAAGTCACTGAACCAATATCTGAAATTAAAAAAAAAAAAGTTTTAATCTATATTTTTTTCAAACTAATAATTTACAAAAAATTTAAAGAAATTAAATTTTTTTTTTTTATACAAGTCATAACCTCCACCCTCACATGAAAAAATTAAAATAAAGAAATATATACTGTACATAGCTGTGATAGAAAGAAAATTTATATACCAAAATTCATGTAAAATGATTATTTTGGGTTTTTTTTTTTAAGAAAATCAAATTTTATGGCTAATAATGATTAATAATCTAAATGCCAATTTGCAAAACAAGGGAGATAATTCCAAATTAAAACTTCACAAAAATCGATTCATTGTCTTAAGGGAAGAGTACTTTTTTCTTCATTTGTGACCATTTTTTGGAGCAGTTTTTTTCTTCATTTGTGGCTATTTTGGGGGGGGGGGGCAATTTTTTCTTCATTTGTGGCTATTTTTTTGGGGGGGGGGGCAGAAAATACCTTGTGCATCTCAGAATAGAGGCCAAAACCTTGCATGACGATGTTTGTGTCTTCCATAGCTATGGGCAGCTTTCACCTATTGTTGTCAACTCAACTGCAGATTTGACTGAAATGGTGGATCCAGGTTTCATCCATCACTGAATATTGATGCAAAAATTCTTTTTTGTTGCGTTGAAGTAGTTGCAAACAATGTTCTGAATTACTGATGCACTGTCTTCCATCAATTGTGAGCAAACATAGCACTCACTTTGAACACAGTTTTCTCATTGACAAATGTTCATGCAAAATGGGGAATACACTGCCTTCTAATATTTTCAACTTCTCGGTTATCTCGTGCAACTTCAATTTTATGATCGACCAAAATGAATTTGTGGACTTTTTGTTTTTCGAGGCAACTGACGAATTTGGTTAACCTGAGCATTTAACATCATTTGTGTCTGCATTTAAAACTATTGTTTCAGAGTCTGCATAACTCAGAGTAAGCCATTGTTTTACCTGAACCGTATTTTTTCACATCAGAAAGCAATGCTTCATCAATACACAAAATTAAAATGTTTCCATCGTTTTGCAAACTTTCAATAGTAGTTTCACTTCAATAACTAATTTGTAAACTAATAATCTAAACGAGCTACAATCAGGTGCATGCTATCTAAAAAATCTTGACACTTCAAAAGCATGTGGACCTGATCTCATCCCGGCTGTGCTATTAAAAAAGAGCTCCGCCGAAGTAGCTCCAATCCTCTCCAAACGTTACAACAAATGCCTTAATGAATCTTGCTTTCCTGCCTGCTGTAAAACTGCGTCTGTGGTACTAGTTTTCAAGAATTCTGGCGAAAGAACTGACCCAGTAAATTACTGCCCCATTAGCCTCCCCCTACTTTTTGCCAAAATGTTTGAGCCCATAATTAACCAAGCTCTAGTCCATCACCTTACAGATGCTAAACTTTTTATCGACCAACAAGATGGATTTAGGCAAGCCCATTCCACAGCAGACATCCTAACTGTAATCCCGAGCGTATATACCATTCACTTGACAAAGCAGGGGAGGGTAGAGCGGTAGCTCTAGATATATCTAAGGCTTTTGACAGGGTATGGCATGAAGGTCTTCCCAGGAAAATCAGATCATACGGTATCACTGGAAGAATGCTTAACATAATTAAGTCCTTCTTAGATAAGAGAAAAATCCAGGTTGTCCTTGATGGTCATACATCAAAACGATATAAATGCGGGAGTGCCTCAGGAGTTTATCCTTGGACCTCTATTATTCCTAATATTCAGAAATGACCTCCCTGACAAAATTGTTTGTGAGATGGTATATATGCTGATGACACCACACTCTATAACAGACACGACAGGAAAACAAATGAACACATATCTAAAGAAATGGCAGAAACACTAGAGGATGACATCCAATCTGTAGTGGAATGGGGACAAAAATGGATGGTCAAATTTAATGCTGTCAAGACTAAACTTGTTTCCTTCAATAATTACAAGAAACCTTCTCTACCACCAATAGCAATGGCCAAAGACTCTTTATCGGAAAGCACATCTTTTAAACTCCTCGGCCTAACGTTCACAGGAAACATGAGTTGGAACAATTACATTGTGAGCATTGCCAGGACCACTGCGAAAAAAGGTAGGTTCTCTCTACCGTGCTAGAAAGCTACTAACGCACAAAAGTATCCTGTACCTCCATAAGGCCACCATTTGCCCATGTATGGAGTATTGTTGTCATATTTGGGCCGATGCATCTGCTACTAGTCTCTCACTCCTAGACAAGGTTCAAAAGAGTCACCAACCTAAACTGTCATCCAAGCTTCAGCCTCTGTCCCATTGACACAATGTAGCATCCATCTGCCTGTTCTACAAGTACTTTAACAGTGAATGTTTTGATGAGCTGTAAGCACTTGTACCCCCTCTATGTAAATACCCTCGACAAACCCGACAAGCAGCAAAATCCCACCCCTTCACGGTAGAGATCCCTAGATGTAAGAGCCTTCTACTCCAGTAGTTTCTTCCCCAGAACCGCTAGACTTTGGAATTCCCTTCCGGGTTCCTGCTTCCCCAACTGTACTGACATGCAGAAGTTCAAGTGTAATGTGAACCGACATCTTGCTGCCCAACTCCCCACATAGTACCCCTGTAGCTTGTGTCCCTAATAGTAGCCCCCTACATCAAAGTGACAATGTGCCTTGTTTGGGGTGAAAATGTAATAAAAAAATAAATTAAAAAATTTTTTTTAATTTTTAAATTAAGAAAAAAAATCTTTTTGGACTCCCTGTATAAATATATATATATATATATATATATAAAGAAAAAATGTATAAGATTCTAAAGATGGCGTATAGCGCCAAAATATATTAGGTTGGTGCAAAAATAATGTTTTTATATACATAGTTGAACGTCAAAAAATGACATTTTTGCACCAACCTAATAAATTTTAAACAAATGAATATTTGTTTATTTTCATAATATTGCATTGTAATTTGGCTTTCAAACATATTTCATACAGGTTTTATTTTATATATATATATATATATATATATATATATGTGTGTGTGTGTGTGTGTATGTAGGAGGCTGTACTTTTGGAACGTTTGCATATGTCAGGCCCAGGACTTACTGAATCACGTTATCAATTTAATATCATTTACTAAAAATTAAAATCATAATAAATAAATTAAAATATTACAATCATAAACATTAATTTTATAAAAACATTGTGATTTTCAAGAATTAAACATTCATACAACACAGATTCCATGAAGAAAGCTTCTTTCCTAGAACTGCCTACTTGTGGAATACTGTTCTGCTGGCCTGCTTCATTGTTAAATAAAACATGGTAGCCTTCAAATCCAATGTAAACAAATTCTTGTTGAGCCGTCTCCATAAATAATCAAATTCTACCAAATTTACACCATTAACGATTACGCTTCCACCTTACATTCATTAACCCTTATCCTCGAGTGGACTTCAGGCCTTGATAAGTGGTGACTCCCAAGTAAAAAAAAAAAAAAAAAAAAAAATTTGAAAAATTTTGCACATGAAATTATTAAAAAAAATCTTACCCGAGTCTGAATATCTTCTAAGAGTTCCTGCCATTGGTTGGAACATGCCTCCTCGCCTGCGTACGAGTTTCGGCATGTTGGCAGCAAATTCCGATGACACGTCAACAGAACTGATACTATTCAAATCAAATTTCATTCCTGAAAAGTAAAAAATATAAACTGATTTGAATGGCCAAGAATTATGAGGCATTCCTCTAATAAGTCGAGCTGTAACAGTTGGCTAAAACTATTAGTCAGAATTGTAACAGTTGGCTAAAACTATTAGTCAGAATTGTAACAGTTGGCTAAAACTATTAGTCAGAATTGTAACAGTTGGCTAAAACTATTAGTCAGAATTGTAACAGTTGGCTAAAACTATTAGTCAGAATTGTAACAGTTGGCTAAAACTATTAGTCAGAATTGTAACAGTTGGCTAAAACTATTAGTCAGAATTGTAACAGTTGGCTAAAACTATTAGTCAGAATTGTAACAGTTGGCTAAAACTATTAGTCAGAATTGTAACAGTTGGCTAAAACTATTAGTCAGAATTGTAACAGTTGGCTAAAACTATTAGTCAGAATTGTAACAGTTGGCTAAAACTATTAGTCAGAATTGTAACAGTTGGCTAAAACTATTAGTCAGAATTGTAACAGTTGGCTAAAACTATTAGTCAGAATTGTAATAGTTGGCTAAAACTATTAGTCAGAATTGTAACAGTTGGCTAAAACTATTAGTCAGAATTGTAACAGTTGGTTAAAACTATTAGAATTGTAACAGTTGGCTAAAACTATTAGTCAGAATTGTTTGATGTTAGGGTGCCATTTGAAGGGGGTGGGAGATAAAAAATGTCAATATGCTAATAATACTAAAAGGACCCCTCATAAGCTTTAAAACTTTTGTTCAGAATTACAACAGATCTGCCATGAAGCGACCATCTTTAGCATGGAGTACCTTAGAGTAGTCTTTAGTTTTTGCTGTTTTGTTTCAGGGCATACCAGCAATTTTTAGGTTATTTAATGACGAATCCAATTATTTTGGTAAAAAGTTTTAATGCTTTAAGATGTTTCTATCTCCAAATATTTATTCATGGTGTTTGGTTTGGTTGTTTTGTTTTACGGTATATCAACCCTTTCCGGGTTATTTAATGTTGAATCCAGTGAATTTTGGAAAAAAAAGTTTAAGCTTCAAGTTCTTTAAATTTTCAAATATTTGTTCATAGTGTTTGGTTGTTGTTATTGTTTTTGGCTTTGCAGAACATGATTGAGTTTTGCAAAAGGAAAGAAAAAAAAAACAATAATATCAATGTTTGGTGTATTTAAGTCAGGAAAACGATATTTTCAGAGAGCCTGATTTGGTAGGGAAAAAAAAACAACAAAAAAAACGGAAAGTTCTAATATCAAAAGGAAGGTAAATATTTTCTGAAAACAAAATCTTTGGCCAATTTTGCAAAACATATTTTTCGATAAATTGGTTTGTTGACCGTTTTGTTTTACGGCATATCAACCGTTTTCGGGTTATTTAATGCCGAATCCAGTTATTTTTGAAATAGTGTTTTGCATTCAGTTATTTTTTTTAGAAGATTTTTATTCTTCAAGCTTTTTATATCTTCAATTGTTAGTTTGTAGTGTTTGGTTTGGTTGTTTTACAGTGGATTTTAACGTTTTTGTTCCCTGCCCTGCAGAACTAGAATGAGTTTTGGAATAGGAGAGGGAAAAGGGTTACAGCATTAGTGTTTGGTACATTTTAAGTTAGGAAACCATAATGAACGAATTATGTATTTTTGCATACAAATTTTTGGTAACACTAAGTAATATGGCCTCATCTTTTTTGTAAGCTTTGTCAGGAAGTACACACATATACATCTAACTTACACCCTTCCCTAAACAGCTTTTAAAATAAGTTAGACGCAAGAACCTTCATCAACATGACAACAGAGTCTTTATCAGCGTAACATCGCTCTGATCCCCATCTGGCATCAATTGGGATGGATGGCTCTCGTCTGGGAGAGGCCCTGTGTTTTGACAAGCTTCTGGGTTTGACCTTTACTCCTGATCTGAAATGGAACACGTACATCAAGTCTGTTGCCAAGGTCGCTGGAAAGATGGTGGGATCCTTCCACCGCTCCAGAAGGTATCTCACTACTGATGCAATTCTCTATATAAAAGCCAAGTACGTCCAAGGATGGAATACTGCTGCCATATATGGGCAGGAGCTGCTAAAAACAGCCTATGCTGCCTTGACAGAGTACAAAATAGACTTCGTGGGGGATGCCCTTTTCTCTACCCTGCAACCTTTCTCCCACAGAAGAGATGTTGCGAGTCTATCCTTGTTTTATCGTTATTTCCATGGCAGGTGCTCGTCGGAACTCCAATCTCTGGTCCCCCCTCGCCAATCTTTCACGAAAAACACCCGTCTTGCATAATCCACTGTGAAAAATGTGCCTAAATCAAAACGTGGATTCCATGAACAAAGCTTCTTTCTTAGAACTGCACGCCTATGGAACTGTTCCGTCTGCCTGCTTCCCACCTAACTACAACTTGGATGTGTTCAAGTCCAACGTTAACAAATTCCTAATGAACTGCCCCCTTAAGTAAACACTTCATCAAATCTCCACACTAACGTAATGTACTTGCAATAACCCTTATCCCTGAGTGGCTTCCAGGCCTTGATAAGTGGTGACCACTGTGTGAAAAAATATATATATATATATATATATATATATATATATATATTAATAATAATAAACAAATAAGTAGATTAAAACCTAAGTTTCTCACCTAGCGGATCATCATGCGTGCTGTAGAAACTGACCGAAAATCTGCCACTGTTGATTTCTTTACGTCTGGCAAAAGCTCTGGCAATCATTTTGTGTCTCTTTAACTTTACAGGACGATTTGATGGTTTCTGGAAAACTCTACAAAGAATAAAAATCAAAAACGTTTTAGTATTTTTTTTTTTTATATTTACTCACAAAAAAAAAAAAAAAAAACTAAATCAATTACATTTTTTTGGCATGAAAACATCCTTCAGATCACAGGTCTGTAATCAGAGGATTAAAATGTTAATACTACTACTACTACTGCAAATGTAAAAAACAAGCCGCACGTGCATGGTCCTCCTCTGGTGCTGCATGTGAGATGACACCACAAAAAAAAAAAAAAGTGAAGAAATGATGAATATGAGAAGTGTGAAGGGCCAACATTGCCTTCACATTCACGCCAAGTTGCAGAAAAATCTAATGGATGGGGCAAAAGTTATGGGGTAAAAAGTGCCATTTTTTGCAATTTGGGGGCATTTGTGACCACTTTTAAGCTCCTGGGAATGCTGAATCCCAGTCAAAATGGACAAATGATGTAGTTTCATGCCTTCTGACATGTATATTTGAATTCAGCACCATGGAAAACCACTACATAGACATACATATCAAGTTTTTGAGTAATATAAAAAAAGAGCTCCAATAAAGGCATGTTTTTTTTTAGTCCTAAAAGTCTCAGAGGGATGCAAACCAGAATTTTGTCAGGGTCACCCATACTGGATTTATATTAAGAACAATGGGCTGCATATTTTGGCCAAATTTCAGAAAAATCTAATGGATGGATCAAAAGTTATGAGACAAAACGTGCCATTTTGGGGCATTTTTGACTTTCTGAGCTCCTGGGGACGCAACGGGAATTTTTGCAAAAAAAAAAACAAAACGTTTTTTATTGTGCACATCCTATTTAATGAAATAAAATTTTTGGCAAAATTTCAGGAAAAACTAATGGACGGTTATCTGGCAACCGTCCGGACACACGCATGCATGAATGCCACTGAAAACATAGGCCCCTCTTCGATAAATTGGGTTAGGGTTAGGGTTCGATAAATCGGGGGACCAAAAACGTATTTGATACTCGTTTAGAACAGACACTCGTGATATTATGAAGATGACCGTCGGATAACTAAGTGCTGAAAGGGGGGGGGGGTTAAAAGACAAGTAGAAAATGACCAACAATGAACAAGAAATGACAAGCAACGAACCTGTAAATATTTTTTTTAGATTGAGCTTTTAGACTTGACAAATGACAATAGAAATTTATAGAACAGATAAATAGAATCCACGACACTTGATGGGTGTGTGGGTTTGAAATGAGGGCACAATGAGATGCTTAGATAGGGAAAAGCAGCTTCCGGTTAGACACGGTGGAAGATTTGAGATCGCCCCGCCTAGGGAATTGATAGTGAGCATTCGATGGATTGTACACATGCAAATGGATTCGATGTGAAGAATATGGGACTTTCCACCATTGTCTAACAGAATGCATAATTTAACCCAGAAATACGAGAGAATATCAAAGGATTGAAACAATAGACAAAGGAAATATTAAACATTCCAATAGGAAAAACATGTTTTATAAATAAAATCATTATAAATAAAAAGCAGTCAATCGGTCAGAGAGGAAGGCTGTGTGATCATTTCTTCATCACCCGACAACCACCTACACCTGCACTACCCCCAAGTGGTTTCCAGTAATGTTAAAACACCAGTAATCTATATATATAAAAGCGAAAATGTGTGTATGTATGTATGTTCGCTTTTTGTGTATGTCCGCAAAAGGATTTTTTTCGGTGGCTTCTCGAGGCTGTCGCTCATTTTTAAAACTTTTTATATCACGTCGAAATCATATCTACGAGTTATGAACGGCGGTCGCGTGTGCGTATTTAATTTTCCCGACTTTCAAAAGATAAATATTCAACATTTTTCGATCAGCGCGTGTAGGTTCGCCTTTTTTGTATAATAAAAATGAAACTAATACGAAGGTTGTTGCATCGTTCCCAGCTTTGATCAATGTGGTTTTTTCCTTACATCAGACAATTGCTATTCAATTTGGACAATCCCCTTTCAATGTGATTTTCTGGTATCTAGAGGGTTCTTTTTAAGTATAGAAGTAATTTGGAAGAGTTTGTTGTTTTGGCAATTGTTCCAATTTTCTTGCCATTTGTTTGTGATAAAAATGTTTATTGAATGTTTGTAATCCGTATATGGGACCTTTATGTCGTTTATTTGTAGCTTTAAGGAATTTTTGGCCACCATGTCAGCTTTATCATTTCCACGGAAACCGTAGTGACTGGGAATCCAACAAAAGAAGAAAGTTTTGTGTTGCAGGATAGAATGGATCTTTTGTAACAGTTTGATGAGTAGGGGATTGTTTAATTTTTGATTTTTTTATTGCTTCTAATACTGATAATGAGTCTACAAATATTATAAATTTTTTTGAGTTTTGGTTGATGATAATATCTAGAGCCAGGTTTATGGCTGTAATTTCTGCACTATAGATAGAGGAGTTATTTGGTAACCTTTTCTGCTGAATAGTGTTTTCTGAAATAGCGGCACATCCCACTTTGTTTTGATCTTTGGAACCATCAGTGTAAATGTGTGTCCAATTTGGGTAAGTATCCAGAATGTTGCTTAGTTTTTCTTTATAGTCTGCAGGGTGAGTATTGGATTTAGGATATATTGTCAAGTCTAGTATGACTTTAGGTTGATTTAACATACAGGGTGGGAGTTCTGGGAGATTTTCCTCGTGGATGCTGGTTTGATCTATTGAGTTGTCTGTAAGTGGTTTTATTGTTTCTTCCATGTAGAGACCAAAGGGTTTAATTGCATTTTCTTTTTGTTTGAATAGATGTGTGTAGTTGGGATTGAAAGTGCATTGATAGGCAGAATTTTTGGGGTTTGATTTTAGTTAATATTTTAAGCCTAATTTTTCACGTCTCAATTTTAGTGGAGGTTCATAGGTTTCAGCATATAAGCTTTCTATCGGAGAGGTTTTGAATGCGCCCAGGGCAAGTCTTAATCCTGTGTGATGGGTAGAATCTAGAGTTTTAAGGTAACTTTTTCTGGTTAAACCATATATGAAGCTTCCATAATCTAGTTTGGTTCTTATCAAAGTTCTATATAATTTTAAGAGTGATGAGCAATCTGATCCCCACTCAGTATTTGCTATAACCCTTAATAGTTGTAGAGTCTTGAAACATTTTTGATTTAAATATTTTAAGTGAGGGATGAAGGAGAGTTTTTTATCAAAAATAAGTCCCAAAAATTTATGTTGATCAGCTATTTCGATTTTTGATCCTTTTAGATTGAGAATAGGGTCATTGTGCATTTTTCTATGATTACAGAAATGGACACATTTAGTTTTAGTTGTTGAAAATTTAAAGCCATTTTCTGTCGTCCATTGTGTTAGTTTGTTTATGCACATTTGTAGTTGGCGTTCTGAAGTATGAATATTTTTGGATCTATGGCAGATTACAAGGTCATCCACATATAAGGAGCCATTTATACCATTGTTTAGACAATTTACGATATTATTAATTTTTATATTAAATAGCGTAACTGATAAAACGCATCCTTGTGGGACTCCTTCTTCCTGTATTTTTGTGTCTGATAGGATGGGTCCGATTCTTACTTTAAAACTTCTATCAGATAGAAAATCTTTTATCAGTATGGGTAGTCTGCCCTTTAATCCAAGGTTGTAAAGGTCTTTAATTATACCCTGTCGTCATGTTGTATCATATGCCTTTTCTAAATCAAAAAAGACAGCTATTGCATGTTCTTTTTTAATGAATGCTTCTTTGATAAAGGTCTTCAATCGGACTATGTTGTCCATTGTTCCTCTTTTGTTTCTAAAACCACTTTGTAGGTTAGCAATTGAGTCGTTCGTTTCCAGATATCAATTCAGTCGTTTATTTATCATTCTTTCAAATGTTTTGCAGAGACAACTTGTTTTTGTTTCTTTTAGATTTGTTATAATCACTGGAAAATGGTTGCTACCCCATGAATCTTCTAGAACCTTCCAGTTATAGTCCATGAGGATAGTAGGGTCACACAAAGATAAATCTAATGCTGAAGCGGGATGAAGGTATGTGTTGGATTTATTGTTTAATATACACAAGTCATTGTCGTTAATAATTTTTTCAAGATTCTTCCCTTTCTTATCCGAGTATGCAGATCCCCATATATCGTTGTGACTATTGAAATCACCTAACAGTAAAAAGGGTTTGGGTAACTGATTTATTATTTTGTTCAGCTCTGCTTCATCTATTGGATCCTGGGGTGGGATGTACATAGTGCAGATATTTATAGTTCTGTGTAGTGTGGCTGCTGCACCAATGGCTTGAATATTAGTGTTTAGATCTATTTTGCTTTGTGGGATATTATTTCCAGAGGCTCTCTGTTGGGTATTGTGGATGTGGTTGTATTGTTTGTAGTTTTTTATATTTATTTTATCTTTAGCTTTTAAAAAGGTTTCTTGGAAACATATGATGGCTCGTTGATGGTTTGTTATAAGAAGTAATAAGTCATTTATGTTGGCTTTTAGGCCCCTGCAGTTCCATTGGATGATTTTTTGGGTCATGATTAGATTTTATGTATTTGTTTTTGACTTTTGTTAGTCGTTGGTGTCTGATCTTCAATCTTCTGTGTCCATTTTCTCAAATCTGTTTTGGATTGAGTCTCTTGGTCTGGAAGATGCACGTGGTCTGTTTATTTTGGTTTTATCTTCTTTGTTGGTTGGTGGTTTGTTTCCTTTTCCTTCATGGGCACTTTTTGGTGTCTGTTTTTTTTTCGGTTAGAGGGGTTGTTTCTGTGGGTGTTGTAGCACTTTGGGGTCTTGTGGGTCTTTTGGGTTGAGTTTTGGTTTGGGAGTTTTGTTCAGTTTTGTAATCTTTATTTTCATTGTTTATTTGTTTCATAGCTTTTTTGAATTCTTCCATTAGTTCCCTTACTTCATTAAGTAATTTAATGATGTCTTCTGGTTTAATGTTCAATAGGTTTGCTTTTGCTGTTTGGTTATTTGGTCCGGTGGTATGTTGTATGTTTTTTTTTTTTTATTTCTGAGTATTTTATATTTCCAGCTAGGTTACGAGCTTCTTGGAAGGTTATTTTTTTTGTATATTTTATTTTAATAATTTCTTTTTCTTTCCTCCATTTGTCGCATTCTTTTGAATTTGCACTATGACCTTTTTGGCAGTTAATACATTTTGGATCTTTTTGGCAATCTGCGTGGGTTTCGTTTTCTCCACATCTCGTGCATACTGGAGAGTGTGTGCACCGGTCTCCATGATGTCCGTACCTTTGACAGTTGTAGCATCTGAGAGGGTTTGGTGTGTACAGTTCTATATTGACTTTTTTCATATCCTATTTTGATCTTACTCGTGATTTGATGGGTATTAAAGGAGTAAAGCTAGTAAAGGAGTAATCAGGAGTTCAGAACTATCACTGTGCTCCTTGGAAGAAATTAAAACTAACCTAAAAAATCAAAACGTTACTGATGTAAAAAGGATCCAAATAAAAAAATATGGTGAAACCATCGATACAAACTCTTATATTCTAACCTTTATATTTAACCAACAGGTGGCCCCATTGAGACTTTTACTCTCTGCAGGGGATCAGTCGGTGTATTCTAATGCCCCACCGACAGGGCCGGTTGGGAAGTAGGGGTAGAAAAAAAAAGGCGGGGAGGGAAGGGAAAAGGGCTGTTTTTGTTTTGGGTTTTGTAGAACATAACTAAGTTTTACAAAAGAGAATAGAAAAACAAAAAGGAACATCAATGTAGGTGCATTTCGTCTCAGGAACAAAAGTACATATTAACCCAAATGCATTTCATACAACCAGACACAGCAGCTACATAACAATAAGATGAGCACAACTTCCCATTTGAAAATTCAAATATTTCAGATTTGCATTAATTTGATGCATAGGCATTAGACACTAATTGAGCAAAGTTCACTTTCAATTTCTTTTTAAAACTTTATAAACTTTAAGCTTTAAATTTTAGACATTTTCTAGAATCAAAATCATGTATTTGATTTTGATCAAAATTGGCAAAAGGTTTAGCAGCGTTATATCTGAATTTTAATCTTTGTAGACATATACAGCATAATCATGTTGACACACCGGTTCCGATCAGATCACCAAAGTTAAGCAATGTTGAGCCTGGTCATTACTAAAATGGGTAACCAATTTGGAAATTGAAAGCTCTGTATGTAGGACATCAACACCTCCCTGCAATGCAAAAGGGGCAAAAACCTAACGTCGTCATCTCCTCAAACAGGCATATACATGCAATTCAGAATCGCTTGTGAATTTCATACTCCCATGGAATTTCCTCCTTCGCAGGGAGCCGGTTAAACCCAAATAGAGTTAGTGCCGTTTCACACACAGAAGGGGACATAGAAGAGTCACAAAACTTCTGTTTAGGGAATTAATTTTACCTTTGCTGGGGTTATGAAGTTCATAAGAATAGCGCGATTAATGCAAGATAGCATTGAGTACGATGAGGTTCAAAAGGTTAAGACTCATCAAGCATTGACTTGCAGGTGCATCGAACCAGAGATCACTCACAAACACCCCATCCCCAAATATAAAAAGGAGGGACACGCACAGACAGTTTGAGTCTTCAGTTCAATAGTCCACACTTGTTAGTTATTCTGAAAAGCAGCGGCAGATAGCAGTGTATGGTAGATAAATTGATAGAAAAATTCCCACCCTCCTCCTAAGGATGACTTCGATGGTGAAACTGAATAAAGTTCCAATTGTCTAGAGTAAAGGAAACCTGCATCGGTAATGCAGGAGATAGCTTTTGTTGCAGGTGAGCCGACACGGTCAAGAGATGCAAAGAAGATAAAAAAGATATGATGTGCTGTAAATGTGAACATTTGACATGCAATATAAACAGACACTCCTTCCACAACACTGAGGCAGATATTCTAATATTTTTAAAATACTTACTTGCGTAGAAATCTTTCCCATGCATACAATGAAGCTTTATTCCATGACCAAGAACTCATTAATATTCCTGCACCAAAAAATGCAAAAATATGAAGGACAGTTGCAATGAGGCTCGGCCGGTTCAATAAAATTTTATCACATGATGAGGCAGTCTGATTTGTTACAGACATTTCAACTTTGCACCTGAAAAAAAAAAAAAAATTTCAGTTGAAACTTTGTAGAAAAGAAAATTGATTTGATAAAAGTTATAAACCTGAAAAATAATCTGGAATTATCCGGGGCCCGTGACGTAGTTGATAGAGACGTTGAATCTCTATGGTTCCAGATGAGAATTGTCTGAAGATAGCAGTTTCAATCCTACCTAAAGCCGACCAGAGGCTTACTTGGCCAAAAAACGTGGTGAGACGACAACAACTATGGATGGCAGTGATTGGTGAGAATGCAGTTAGGAGATTCAGAGTTCCTATCCGTTGCCGTTACCACCTGACGAAGGCCAGAGGAATAGTTGGCCGAAACGTCATGAAACAACAACTAATAAATATGAGAATAATATAGTACCTATTTACTATGCCTCCCCACGGGACAGAGTTAGACACCAGGGTCGTTTTTTAACGTGGAGAAAAGGTACAAAAATAAAAATTGTCTCAGTCGTAAAGGATTTCTCCTCCACCAAAAGAGAACAAGAAATAGAAGTGCAGCATCTGAAGAACAGATACTACACTTTGATCTTGACCAAAAGGCAGTAATGGACTGGTTGTTTAAACTGGAAAAGAAAAGGACAAGATATTCTAGTAAAAAATATATAAAATCAATTCTTAATGCTGCAATATTTCAAATTATAAATTGATTATATTTTTTACTAGAATATCTTGTCCTTTTCTTTTCCAGTTTTAACAACTAGTCCTTTACTTTTCCATGTTTAAGCATTTTTCTATTGTAATATTATATATATATATATATATATACAGTAGCGTCCAAAAGTTAAGAGCTAGTAGTTTCAAGACAAATTTAAGTACTGTTTAAGAAAAAACGTTCATTAAAAATACTTAATATGCATATATACTTATAGATATACTCATCACTCATGTCTCGCCTAAATTTCATAAGCATCCGTTGGATATTTTCGAAGTTATGAACAATAACACAAAAGTTTGTCCAAATTCTCGTGGTCCAAAAGGGCTAGGCGGTATAATCTTTAATTATTATAACAGTAAGGTACTGTATAGGTGGACAGGAGTTATCGCCCCTGAACATACTTTACATAAGTGGAGTTTCCAACGGGTAAAAGAAATGAGTGTTTGTATTGCACTAGTACAACATGGCAGCAAAACAACGTCGTCCCGTTTCTGTCGAAGAAAAACAGCTCATTATTCATCTTCATAGTAATGGCAAGAAAACTTCTGAGATTGTTGACACCGTAGGAAGGTCTCCTAGTGTAGTAAAGCGTATTGTGGCACATTTCAAGCAGTCAGGATCAGTGGCAGCTGCCCCAAAATCTGGTAGACCTCGAATCACAACTGCTCGACAGAATCGTCTTATTGTCAAAATGTCACTTAAAGACAGATTTAACACTGCTTCTAAAATATCTCCAGAACTAAAGCAAAGGTCTATTGTTCAAGCGTTTCGGCAAACTGTTACACGCCGGTTGCACGCTTCTGGATTGCAATCTCGAGTGCCAGCAAGGAAGCCTCTTATCTCCAAAAAGAATCAGAAACTCCGCCTCGCTTTTGCTCAAGAACACGTTGTGTGGACAACCGAAAACTGGTCCCGTGTGCACTTTAGTGATGAATCAAAGTTTAACGTTATCGGATCTGATGGCAACACGCATGTCCGGCGAAGAACTGGTGAGAGATTGGAGGTTAAGTGAGTGAAAAAAACTAAAATTTGGAGGAGGAAGTGTAATGGTTTGGGGCGTTATGTCAGCTGCAGGCTGTGGACCACTGATTCGTCTGCAAGGTGGAATAAATGCAGAAGTTTATAAGGAGATTCTACGGCAGCATGCAGTTCCTAGTCTTCGGTCGTCGCTCTATCAACCTGCAATTTTCATGCAGGATAACGCTCCTTGTCACACTGCTAAGAAAGTAAAAACATTTTTAGACGGGGAAGAAGATGAAACGATGCGTTGGCCCCCTCAGAGTCCAGATCTTAATCCTATTGAGAATATCTGGAAAATAGTTGGTGAACGTGCTCAACTTCAGTGCCCAAAAAATCAAGAAGAACTCTGGCAGTGCTTACATGCTGAATGGAGTGCGATAACGCCAGCGTTTTACAAGAAGTTGGTGGATTCCTGTGCCAAGAGGTGTCAATAAGTCATAAATAGCAAGGGTTTGTTTACCAAATACTAGTTAGTTGGTAATTTCAGCCATTCACAGCAAGGACAAAAGCCGCAATCGTGTTAGCCCTTAACTTTTGGACACACAAATTTTGAACAATTTTATTTAAAATGGTAGTTATTCAAAAAATACTTAGTGTAGGCTAACGAAATTATGACCCATTGAAGATATACATGTTATCTATATAATTGTGAAGTAATTTTTTGTTGTTCGTGTGTATTTGTTTCAAATATATGGTTAAACTTGCTGAGGTTTTACTAGCCCTTAACTTTTGGACGCTACTGTATATATATAGTCCCCAATTTAAGTTTAAAATCTGGCACATAAGCCTATAAATAGCATGAATGTTCTACAAGGAAAGCATTTCTTCTGAAACATTTTCTATTTCAAGTTGAAAGGTTATCAAAATGTTGTCACAACTTACAAGATGTAATTTTTCAAACTGCTGTGCCAGGTGTCTTCCGCCACAAACATGTAGATGTGAATGCAGAACGTGATCAGCACAAACACGCTTGATAAACCAGCAAATAAACCTTTCCAGAAAGAAGATAAAAATAAACAAAATTAGGTGCTTCTATATTTTAATAATGAAAAAATATTGAATTTCAAGTAAAACAAATGGTACCTACATAATTGTCATATTGCAAATAGTAACATATTCAAAAATGGCAGAAAATTAATTTTTTGTTAAAAACAGTTCCAATAAGAGCAAAAATACTTCAATAAGGTTACACGCTGAGGTAGACATATTGGGTCACATGACATAAGCAAAGGGGGAGTAACTCAGTTGAAACACCATGTATAGCAGACAGAATTTATTCAGAAAATAAAAATACGTACCTAATTAGTGAATTTTTAAAAAATAATTTAACTGTTTTAATTTTAATTTTATTTTTAATAAAAAGTAATTGAATTTTAGCATGAGATTTCCGAGAAATTGAAAACTTAATTACCTCCCCTGTTAACTCTCCAATTTGAATTGGAAGATTTTAAAACCATATCACAAGATTTTACAAATGTATTTTTTCGTGATTAATGTTTTTACCTTATTTTCCATAATTCTTGGATGTGTTACTATTTGCGACCTGACAATCATGTAGGTACCATTTGTTTTACTTGAAATTCAATATTATTTCGTTATTCAAATCTAGAAACATCCAAAATTAATCTTATATCAATACCAATTTTGTCTGTCTGTCATTACAATTTTTTTTAAAAACAAATAAATTATAGAAGTTGTTTCAGTTCAAAATATCTATAAATAAACTATGATGTTTGGCACTTATGGCAGCATTTAAAATTAAAGAAAATACAGAAGTATCTTATGTACATACCAGTCGCATGATGAAGCTGACACATTCCAAAAATCATGTAATTCGGTCAAATAATTTTATTTTTCATTCAAAAAAATAAAAATTTTACTGTTTCGATGAGGGTGAAAAAAACACCCATATTACAATCAATGAATTAATGGACAAGGGCAGAAAACCCTAATGCACATGGAAACTGTCAAAATCATAACTGATTAGCTCCCCTTAGGTTCTCTAGAAAAAATATGGCCCTGTCTGTCAGTTTTTGGGTAAAAAAAAAAATAAAAAAATAAAATAAAAAAAACAGACGAATTTTTTTTCCCATAAGTAAAACAAAAATACTTGATCAATTTTATTTTTGTGATTTTTGGAATATACAATCTTCATTTTGTGACAATTAGTTATAAAATAAAAGTTTTTCATTTTTGTTTATCGCTATAAGAAATGAACAACATTGCATTAATAGTAAATTCCCAATAAATAAAGAAGACACCAACCAGAATTGAAACTAAAATCTTGGAGATATTCAGTCTTAGATTCTACCAATTGACCTATCTGAACGTTCTTAGATATAAAACTAAAAACGTTATCTTAATAAAATCATCGTTTTGCCATGACATCATAGATTTATGATTTATGCCATGTTTCAAAGCATAAATTCAAACATAAGCAATAATCTAATTTATAAAACTCACTATGTTTGTCTGTCTCCAGATTTTCAAACTATTGCTCTCGAAACTAAAAATCGCAGAGTGGCACAAGGGGCCTCGAATGATTGGATTTTTTATGCACCATTCTTTTATGGGCCTTTAGCTGGTTAAAATAGTTTTTAAGGGATCAAAAATGGGTCAAAGGTGAAAAAAAAAATCGTTATACATTTTGTACATTCATCTTATTTTTAATTTTTAATCAGTTTACATGCGTGTCACGCTGGTACAGTGGTAACATCACCAGCTTTGAATGTTACAGTTTTGTTTTCGGTTTTGATTCTAACTGATGGCACCCAAATACTTTTTTTTTTTTTAACTTTTAAAATCACAACTCTAATAATAAATATGAAATCTGAACAAATTAAAATATTACATTTAAGCATATTTTATGACTGGGCAAAGCCGGACCTCCCTCTCCCCCGCTAGTAAAGAATACATAAATGAATTAGTAAACATTATCAATAATGTTGGAAATTATTTTAATAATCCAAAATGACTTATTTCTTATAGTATCATAAAAGGTATTAGGCATTGGTGTTATAAACAATTAAATTTTTCAGATATTAGAATTTGGTCATGTTAATTAATTCTCGTACTGTAAGAATAGTTGATACAAATTGTCTCTCGGTTCACTTTTATCAGCTGGTTGCATTACAGTAAACCAATTCTTTGACAGCATCAGATTATCTGGACAATGGCTAATCTTTTTCTTTCTTGCAACTGTCTTTTTAATAACGGCAGTTGTGCAAGATATTGAAAAAGATGGCAGACATTTGAAGTTTCATAATTCCTTTGTTTTTTTATTATGGGAGAGATATTTTAATTTTGCAACATACATACTCCATCCCTGGCAGATCTTTTCTCAACATATTCTATATAGAATAAGGGAGCAGTTGTTTAAAACTATCGTTTTTTCAAAAACAATAAAAAGATTTTATCAGTATTGTAAAATATTAGTCTTGTTCTAGTTATCTGCCCTTGTTTTGACAATTTGAATTAGCTGCCCTTGTTTTGACAATTCAAATGAGCTGCCCACATATTGACCATAATTCGAGGGACTTGTTTAGTTTAAAATATGAAAATATTAAGAGAAAAAAAAAAATTATATTGTACATGTATCTGTTATGGAATTAAGTTCTCAAAAAAATTCACTTAATTTAATCAAGTATTTTTTTTTTTACATAGGAAAATCAAATTTTTATGAGATCAATCGTATCGCAGCCATCTTGTCTATTTTGCAGATAAGTAGGGGTGCCTTTAAATGAAAAATGATTAAAAAAAAAGGACAGAGAAACTGTCCATGTTTTAAAATAATCCATAATTTTGACAAACTTTAAGCGGTTTAACTTATCTGCCTTGGTGATTGATCTCATTAAAATTTGATTCTCTCTAAAAAATTTAAAAACATTCATCAAATTAAGTGAGATTTTGGTACTTGTACAGTTTAGTCAAGACATTAAAAAATGAAAATATCGAAAAAAGTTTAAATTGTACGTATCCGTTATGGGACGAAGTTCTCTGAAAAAAAAATTTCACTTAATTTCATCAAGTAGTTTTTTTTTACAGCGAAAAAACAATTGGTTATGATACCGAGCAAAATGTTCGATTTTTAGGAAGAAAAGCTAGTATTAAAAGATGGGGAGGGGTGTCAGCGCTTTAAGTGGAGTTATCTTCCTTTGTCATTTCTAAAATTCAAACAAATTTTTTTTTAAATCCAAGATGGCCGCCTTCAACGCACTCTCATAAAAACGTGTTTTTCCGCTGTAAAAAAAAAAAAAAAAAAAAACTACTTGATGAAATTAAGTTAAATTTTTTTTCGGAGAACTTCGTTCTATAACGGATACATACAATTTAAACTTTTTTGATATTTTCATTTTTTTTAATGTCTTGACTAAACTGTACAAGTACCGAAATTTTAAACCAAACAAGTACCTAATTCGAATTATCTGCCCTTGTTTTGACAATAATTCAAATTATCTGCCCTTGTTGAGATTAAATCGCCACCTTTGTGCATACATTTTCAGCTGAATAAAACCTAAATCATCCAAAGGCATCATCTTCAATCTTCAAATAAGCCAAAATTTATTCAACTCAAATTAATGGAAATAAATTAATGGATAAAACTGGAAAAATTCAACCCGGACCTTAATTCCCTAATTGCTACAAAAGAGTGAATATTTTTGTACGGAACATTCTAGAAAGTTTTTGGGCACTATTTATATTCAGTTGAAACGTACATATTACATGCAACCATGTTTTTGACATTTTTTTTTCAAAATTGACTTCCAAACTAACCTATCTCTGGCAAAGTCTTCTTTTATTCCTCTTAATATATCTTGAAAACCATTTACTTACCAATTCTGACAATATTTTCATGGATCTTTGCGGTTGCTTTGTTGCTGATAAAATCTGGTGTTTCTTTTTCAACATTGATCAAAGCAAATAAAGCTGAAATAAAAACAAATCAACATGGCCATGTCTAAATGTAATGTCAACAATTATTTTTTAGAAAACATCTTATAAGTAAATTTTTTTTATCAATCATTTTCAATCTTCTCATAATATTCTTAATCATTAACCTTTAAATATAATTTGTATAATTCTGTTGATTTCTGTTGTTGTAATCTTCTATTCTTAAACATGTGCATGTATGCCACTGATGGTTTGGTTGGTTGTATAGGTGGATCATTGCTTAAATAAACAAGGCCAAACAACATTTCTTTTAATAAAACAACAAAGGGTTTATTTAGAAAAGGCGAGATTGTATTTCAGACTGGAGAGAAAGAAAGAATGTCTGTTTTAAAGTGTCATCTGCCATCAGACTGCAGTCCTCAACAAGTAGCAGTGGGAGGAGTGAGTGAGAAAAGTCTGTATAGGTGGCTTGCTGGCGTCCCTCTGGCGATAGCAGCTGAGATCCCAAAGGGCTAAAAATAGTTCTTAAGGGGACAGCTAAAATCAATACGCCCTGCCAACCGGTTGGTCAGTGCGGCAGAATCACTTTGGCACAGGGCATTGATCCGCTTACAGTAAATAGTTAAACTTGCTACATATTAACCCTTTTCAGGTTATTTAATGGCAAATCTAGTTATATTCGAAACAGTTTTTATGCTTCAAGTTGTTTATATCTTCAAATATTTATTTGTAGAGTTTGGTTTGGTTGTTTTACGGCATATCAACCCTTTTCGGGTTTTTTAATGTTAAATCCAGTTAATTTGGAAATAGTATTCATGTTGCATTCAGTTATTTTGTAGAAGTTTTTTATTCTTCAAGTTATTTGTGTTTTCAATTGCTAGTTTGTAGTGTTTAGTTTGGTTGTTTTATAGTGGATTTTATCATTTTTGTTCTCTGCCCTGCAGAACATGAATGAGTTTGGCAATGGAAGAGGGAAATGTTTGGTACATTTTAAGGTAGGAAACCCATCAGGAAGTGGTGGAGAAAAGGGAAAAGGTGGGTTGTTTTTGTAGAAGATAATTTTTTTCAAAAAGAAATAGAAAAACAAAAAGCATCAATGTTAGATGCATTTCATCTCAGGAAGCCAATATCATCAGACAGCCTGATCTGGTAACACCAGGCATGCCTCTGAAATCTTTATTTCCTTTGTTTTGTTTTATCATATAACACGTCTCTTGTTATCTCACATTTATATATAAACCAAAAACCTTAACGAAAAAATATTTCTTGAAATCACTCAAAGTACTTCACCTAAATTAAAACACTGAAATGTAACGATTCTCCAAAATAGGGATTCCCAAAATTGGCACATTCTCCTAAAACAGTAAATAAAAAGGGTACAAACAAAAATCACATTCAAAAAAAAAAAAAAAAAATTTTGATTATGTATTAGACAAAAATAAGTATCTCTCTTCTGAATTTTTGAGATGAGGATTGGTTATTCGTATTATTTGGATTCTTCGGACTACTGTTCACATCTTGAGTGTCATTTTCACAACGTTTTGGTCGATGCAACCTCCAACCTTCTTCAGGTGTATCTTGTCAAACTCAGGAGTGTTTCTGTCACACTCAAGAATTCTTTGGATTTTTAGACCACGCCATGGGGAGATAACTCAGTCTAAAGTGCCGACAACCCCCGCCCCTCATCATGTTAAATGATGGCTTTTCTTCCTAAAACTCGAAACATGGCTACCTTTTGATCAGTATCAGAACGAATTTTTTTATCACTGTTAAAAAAAACAAAAAAACTACTTAATCAAATTAAGTGAAATTTATTTTTGGAGAAGTTCATTCCATAACGGATACGTAACATATAACTTTTTTTTTCCTCTCGATATTTTCATTTTTTAATGTCTTGATCAAACTGTAAATGTACCAAAATCACTAATATATATTGGGTACAATATAATATATAATAATCGATAGAGATTTTATTCTATAATAATAATATGAAATTTGCATGAATTAAAATATAAACTTTCAAATGGAACCCTTCAAGTAATTTGCAATTATTTTTTGGTATATACAGTAATATACTAATAATTTTGGTATATACAGTAATATACTAATAATTTTGGTATATACAGTAATATACTAATAATTTTGGTATATACAGTAATATACTAATAATTTTGGTATATACAGTAATATACTAATAATTTTGGTATATACAGTAATATACTAATAATTTTGGTATATACAGTAATATACTAATAATTAGCAATAGTGATATTTACAACTAAAAATAAAAATAGATTTAAAGCTCTCAAAATTCATACTAGAACAGTCTGCAAAGACTCATGGCGCAATGTTTAGAGTACTTGGAAAAAATCAATTGTAAAAGTAATATTCTCCTGAAGGTTGAAGATTTAATTTTTAGTGTGAGCAACCGAAAAATAGAATTACAAATTACTTAAACTCTATCCAGTCGTGGTTGTCTAAACAATAGCATGCTACCGTGAAGTAAATAAAAGGTCCATTGAAAATTCCATCCAAATTCCTGAGATCGACAGAAACATTCATAAATTTCAACAAGATACACCTGAAGAAGGTCAGAGTTTATGTTGACCGAAATATAAAATTGACTCAAAATCAGAACAGTAGTCCAATGAATCGAAATAATATGAAAACTAAGTATCCTCACCAAAAAATCAGGAAAACTTATTGAGTAGACATTGAATTAAAAATAAAATTCAGTTTTTGCATTTTGACGATCCGTTTATCTTTTATCTTTCTATATAAAAGGCAAAATGCGTGTGTGTTTGTATGTCTGCCAAAAACTTTTGACACACACAATGAACACTGACAAAATAAATATCGTTTGAAAGCTCAGTATCTCTAACAAATATCTGAAAATTGGCCAAAAACATGAATTATTTCACCGCCAACTGAGCCGTTTTTTTTTGTTTTGTTTTTTTTACAAAGACATTTTTACAAAGTCATTCACGCCTTGCAATGACTAAGCTTAATTTGAATGACAACAACGTCGTATGTCACGGTGGCTAAATCGTTTGCTTTTTTTTTTTTTTCATTTCGTTTTAGCTTTACAGATTCGAGTCTGCCTGCCTGTTTACTACTTTTTTTTTTTTTTGCGCTTGCATGGATACTCACTGCTATTTTAATTTTTCTTAGAGGGTTGGTTAATTTTTTTTTTTTTAGGGCTCCTTTGATCATTTTTTTTTTTTTTTGCACTCGCACGGGGTACTCTCTATTTTCATTTTTTTTTTTTTTCAGGCTCTGTTGATTAATACCCTTACCATAAACCCTCTCCACACCCGGGCAACGCTGGGTACCCCCGCTAGTCATTGATAAAAGCAGAAATATCTGTAAAGAAAGGGGAGATAAATCAGTTTGTCATTTAACCAACTAAAAATGAATGGTGACTTAACAAAATTCAACAAAACTGAATTTTTATTTTTTTTTTTTATTAAAATTCTACTCAATAATTTTTCCTAATTTTTTATGAAGATATTTATTTTTGTCCGATACTTGAGCATATCAAAGAATTTTTACTTGGAATGAGATTTTCAAATGAGCCCAAAACTGCGCCTCTCTCCTTTTAGATCAGGAATGAGATAAATATAAAAAATTAAATTACTGAAATTAAATTAATTAATATTAGCGAGAACACTGGCAGAGAATAATTTCTTCCCATCATTTTTGCTGGTAGGTGTAAATAATAAAGTCTATTAATTGGGGTAGTGAGATTTTTAATATTATTTCATCTTCGGCACTCATGTCGTGTACAGCATTTATTCAAGGGAAATAACTCTTGTTAAACAAAAGATTTTTTGGTGCTTCCTTGTTATTAGAGTGATTCGAAAACCGTAATATTGAAAAACTAATAGGGATCTACTTAATTGTCATGTCGCCGTAATGAACATATTCCATAATTATGATAAACAATGAGGTAAAAAATTAGTTATTAATGAAAAGTTTTCAAAGACAATTAGAGAAAATTTAGTTTTGCTAAATTAGCCTAAGATTTCAGAAAATAATTACCTCCCTTATCACCAGTTGAACTCCCCGGTCTCTTTTTTTTTTTTTTTTAAAGCAAAACTCAATGTTCACTAATTTTCTTCGAAAACTATTTTCATCATTAATTAATTTTATACCTTACGGTTTTTCATAATCTTTGGATATGTGCATTACTGTAACATGACAATTAAGTAGATTGGATTTGGATTATAGCTTTGGCCTTTGGGACAAGATCAAAGTGTAGGGTCTGTTCCGGCAGATACTGCAAGCAAAGACCGTATGTGGGGGAAACCCCACATATAAGACCTTGGTCAATGTAGGGGCAACCCTTCATACCAATTGTTACTATCCAGCTCCCCTACTCCCCGGGGAGTTGGTTCCCATTTCCCCTTCACTCCTCACTTTAAAAATCGGCCTTGTGCCTAATTTGCTCAGTGGGGGAGCAAATAAATACCTCAAAGTGTAGTATCTGTTCCGGCAGATACTGCAAGCAAAGTCCATATATGGGGGCAACCCCACATATAAGACCTTGGTCAATGTAGGGGCAACCCTTCATACCAATTGTTAGTATCCAGCTCCCATTTCCCACCCATCGGGAGCTGGTCCCCCCCTCTCTCTCTCTCCACATTAAAAAACGGCTTTGTGCCTAATTTGCTCAGTGGGGAAGCAAATAAATACTTCAAAGTGTAGTATCTGTTCTTCAGATGCTGCATTTCAATTTCTTGTTCTCTGTCAGTGGAGAAGAAATCCTTCACAACTGAGACAATTTTTTATTTTCGTTCCTTTTCTCCACATTAAAAAACGACCCTGGCGTCTAACTCTGTCCTGTGGGAAGGCATTGTAAATAGGGACAATTAAGTAGATAAACATTGGTTTTACTGTAAATTTAATATTTCGATTTTCGAATTTCACTATTGTAACTAAGACGTATCAATTTTTTTTTTTTTTTTTTCATTTGGGGCATTAAGCCCAACACAATAATGTTAACGCCTTTTTTTTATTAATGTTATTTTGCTACAAAAAAAAAAAAAAAAAGTGATCACATTAAATGTAATATGTAGAAGGCGGTACAATGCAGAGGTTAGGGTTAAAGACACAAACTGAAACAAATGTAGTATAGTTTTATTAATACAACTACTTGTGTATATATTTTATACATGCATTTTATTATCACAACTACAATACATGTGTATATATCTCATACACACATTTTACTTATATTTGTACCGTGATTACCTGCGTCAGCTGGTCCGATAGAATAATCGTATTTTATATTTCGAGAAAGATCTCTTCATCAGATATGTGTTCGACTTTGAGCAAAATGCGCCTATGTAAACACTAACAACGTTTTTTCAGAAGTTTTAAGTATAATTTGAAAGATTCTTGAATAAGAAATAGACATGAGTTAGAATGTTCATTTCAGAGTCGTGCTATACACGCATGTGTGTGTGAGAGAGAGCGTTAAATAGAGAAAAAAAGGTTTAGTTGTTTTGTTTTATGGCATATCAACTATCTTCATCAGACATGTGTTCGACTGAGTAAAATGCGCCTATGTAAACACTGACAGTCTTGCAGAAAATAATGACCTGAAATGTATTATTTAAATATTTTATTTTATTTCAATATATATATATATATATATATATATATATATATATATATATATATATATACATGTCATCCACATGCAGTACTGTTTCGCTGTTTCACAGCTCATCAGTGCAGCTAGACAGGCAACTGCCTCAAGCTAGTATCGAAACCCATAGGCATATATGTCTGTTTATTATACAAACATTATTCGTTACATATGTGCATACATGTTTCAGTGGAGTCCTAATTCAAGAACAACAGTTCATCAGACAAAAAAAAGAATTGATATTGAAACGGGTGTCAATATTACATTGGTTTTTAGAAGATATTTGGGTGCGATCTACATCATGGGAAAAATTGAGGTGTATACTTTGTGAATGTGAGCAGTCGTGGGTTTTAGGAGGTGTGGTGAGAAGAAGGGAGAATGCTACTTCCAGTGTTTAAGCTGTCGTTAGTAGGGAGGTGTTAGGAGATTCTTTTAGCTTAGCAGTTATTTATTGCCCTTGATTTAAGCTTTTCCATATCTTAGGTTGTATATCTTTTATTGGCATGACTTTAATTTCCTTTTGACAGGTGTTATTTTTATTTCTTAATTTAGTTTTTAATATCTCTTTTCTTTTTTTTTATTTCTTTTTGGTTTTCAGAGTAGAGGTGAGGGAGGTGCCGTTTCATGCAATTAAGCTGTTGACAGTTGGGAAGTGTTAGAATTCTATTAGTTTAGCTGCTATTTTTCTTGCTTTGATCTAAAGTATTTTTATATTCCTAAAGTACTTTTATATATAAGATATATTATACATATATATCATAATTATATGATATATATTATATACATATCATAATTATATGATATATATTATATACATATCATAATTATATGATATATATATATATCATACTTATATGATATATATATATCATAATTATGATATATATATCATAATTATATGATATATATATATCATAATTATGATATATATATCATAATTATGATATATATATATCATAATTATGATATATATATATCATAATTATGATATATATATCATAATTATGATATATATATCATAATTATGATATATATATCATAATTATGATATATATATATGTATCATAATTATGATATATATATATTATAATTATGATATATATATTATAATTATGATATATATATATATAATAATTATGATATATATATATCATAATTATATGATACATATATATATCATAATTATATATATATATCATAATTATATATATATATCATAATTATATGATACATATATATATATCATAATTATATATATATATCATAATTATATGATATATATATATCATAATTATATATATATATCATAATTATATGATAAATATATATCAATTATATATATATATCATAATTATATGATAAATATATATATCATAATTATATATATATATCATAATTATATGATAAATATATATCAATTATATATATATATCATAATTATATGATAAATATATATATCATAATTATATATATATATCATAATTATATGATAAATATATATCAATTATATATATATATCATAATTATATGATAAATATATATATCATAATTATATATATATATCATAATTATATGATAAATATATATCAATTATATATATATATCATAATTATATGATAAATATATATATCATAATTATATATATATATCATAATTATATGATACATATATATCAATTATATATATATATCATAATTATATGATAAATATATATATCATAATTATATATATCATAATTATATGATAAATATATATATCATAATTATATATATATATATCATAATTATATGATACATATATATATATATATCATAATTATATATGTATATCATAATTATATGATATATATATATATCATAATTATATATGTATATAATAATTATATGATACATATATATATCATAATTATATGACACACATATATATATATCATAATTATATGACACATATATATATATATATATCATAATTATATGATATATATATCATAATTATATATATATATCATAATTATATGATACATATATATATCATAATAATATGATACATATATATAATTATATGATATATATATCATAATTATATGATATATATATCATAATTATGATATATATATATCATAATTATATGATATATATATCATAATTATATGATATATATATCATAATTATGATATATATATATCATAATTATATGATATATATATCATAATTATATGATATATATATCATAATTATATGATATATATATCATAATTATATGATATATATATATATATCATAATTATATGATATATATATCATAATTATATGATATATATATCATAATTATATGATATATATATCATAATTATATGATATATATATCATAATTATATGATATATATATATATCATAATTATATGATATATATTATATATATATATCATAATTATATGATATATATATATATCATAATTATATATATCATAATTATATGATACATATATATATCATAATTATATGATACATATATATATATCATAATTATATGATACATATATATATATCATAATTATATGATACATATATATATATATCATAATTATGATATATATATATCATAATTATATGATATATATATATATCATAATTATATGATATATATATATATCATAATTATATGATATATATATATATAATAATTATATGATATATATATATATAATAATTATATGATATTTATATATATCAATTATATGATATATATATATAATAATTATACGACACATATATCATAATTATATGATACATATATATATATCATAATTATATGATATATATCATAATTATATGATATATGTATATATATCATAATTATATGATATATATCATAATTATGATATATATATATCAATTATATGATATATATATCATAATTATGATATATATATACATCATAATTATATGATATATATTATATATATATCATAATTATATGATATATATTATATATCATAATTATATGATATATATATTATATATATCATAATTATATGATATATATTATATATCATAATTATATGATATATATTATATATCATAATTATATGATATATATATTATATATATCATAATTATATCATATATATATATATCATAATTATATGATATATATACATATATATCATAATTATATGATATATATATATATATCATAATTATATGATATATATATATATATATCATAATTATGATATATATATTATATATATATATCATAATTATATGATATATATATTATATATATATCATAATTATATGATATATATATTATATATATATCATAATTATATGATATATATATTATATATATATCATAATTATATGATATATATATTATATATATATCATAATTATATGATATATATATTATATATATATCATAATTATATGATATATATTATATCATAATTATATGATATATATTATATCATAATTATATGATATATATTATATCATAATTATATGATATATATTATATCATAATTATATGATATATCATATCATAATTATATTTTATATATATCATATCATAATTATATGATATATATTATATCATAATTATATTTTATATATATCATAATTATATGATATATAGTATATATCATAATTATATGATATATTGTATATATATATCATAATTATGATATATAGTATATATATATCATAATTATATGATATAATATATATCATAATTATATGATATAATATATATCATAATTATATGATATAATATATATCATAATTATATGATATAATATTATTATATATATATCATAATTATATGATATAATATATATCATAATTATATGATATAATATATATCATAATTATATGATATAATATATATCATAATTATATGATATAATATATGTCATAATTATATGATATAATATATATCATAATTATATGATATAATATATGTCATAATTATATGATATAATATATATCATAATTATATGATATAATATATGTCATAATTATATGATATAATATATATCATAATTATATGATATAATATATATCATAATTATATGATATAATATATATCATAATTATATGATATAATATATATCATAATTATGATATAATATATATCATAATTATTATATATATATCATAATTATGATATATATATCATAATTATATGATATAATATATATCATAATTATATGATATTATATCATAATTATATGATATAATATATATCATAATTATATGATATATCATAATTATATTATATATATTATATCATAATTATATGATATATATTATATCATAATTATATGATAGATATTATATCATAATTATATGATATTATATCATAATTATATGATATTATATCATAATTATATGATATTATATCATAATTATATGATATTATATCATAATTATATTATATACATTATAATAATATGATATTATATCAGAATTATATGATATAATATATATCATAATTATGATATAATATATATCATAATTATATGATATATATTATATCATTATATATATTATTATTCTAATTCAATATAATTATATAATGAAATGTATAGATACATACATATTCGTAACTGTATTAATAAAACAATTCTTCATCAGCTTCAGTTTGCGTCTTTCCGTTACATTGTATTGCCTTCTACAAATTACATTTAACTAAACAATGCTTCAAGCAAACTACACTAACATCTTAAAAGTCATTGGTTTCTTTAATAACATTCCAATGCCTTTGCACCTATCATCACATTTTCAACATTTTAGTACAATTCCTCATAGTTTAAAAAAAAAAAGAAAAAATATAAATCTTAGCGAAGGAGAGTTATTTCCCTTAGTGCCATATTCTACATGGGCGCCTTTACCTTGATTTACCTATGTGTACTTACCTCTAAGCATAAAGTAGAGGCCAAATAGGAGGACCAAAATGACTGGAACGAGAACAAAACCTGCTCTAACACCACGGTTCATATAACCAACAAAACAGATTCCACTCATGTAATCTCCATCGATCTTAAACATTACATAAAAAATAAAATAAATAAAAATAAAATAAAAAAATTTGAAGCACAAATGCAATAAATACAAAAATTAGTCACAACAATTATATTGGAGGATAGATAAATAATAAGAAAAATAAGTGTCCGAGTTTTATGAAAAACAAAAAAAAAAAAAAATTATACATAGGATGTCCAAAAGGTCACTGAAGGGTTTTGAACTAAAATAGATTCTTTATTATATATATATATATATATATATATATATGTGTGTGTGTGTATTTTGAACTTAAATAGATTCTTTATTTTTGATGATATCTTTCTGTAATTTTAACACAATCTGAGTAAGACATTGGGAAATTGAAAAAAATGCAAATAATCTTTATGAAAAATATTGTCTTAAATGTTGTCCATTTTCAGCTTCGCATATTTGTGCTCTTTCCAAAACATTATTCATGACAGATTGCAGAATCTCTGGATTGCGATTTAACTCCCTTATTTCGTTCCTGATGCTTTCCTTCGATTCTTGCAGGGTTCGGGGTTTGTTAACATAGACTCTTTCTTTAAGATATCCTCACAAGAATATGTCGGGGCTAGTGAAGGCTGGGGAACGTGGTGGCCATTTGACAATGCTATAGGAAAAGATAATGTTGTAAAACAATTGACCCTTGATTTTGTTAAAACAATTTCACACTTATTCCTAATTAATTTCAAAAAATATTAATTTGTAAAATATCTGAAAGAGAAAAAAAAATGATCATTAATGGTAAAATGACAGATTTTCAACACTTCAGTGACTTTTTGGACACCCTATATGTCTTCCAGAAATGCTACTTTTGTGATGATAATTTTAATTTCCCTCTTTCAGGGGAAATAATCGTTTTACTTCAGACGAGTTGTTCCCCTTTGATTTTAGAAAGAAGGATCCATGTGGATTCGTTTAGGTGAATGTTTTGTGTTTTGAATAAATGAATTAAACCGAGACCCATCACTTACCTTGATACTAAAACTAAAATAGGAATCCATCTTAGGAATGTGATTGAATCGGTTCTGATTTCTCAATATTTTTTTTTTTTTACTAAATTAATGTCGTTTCTAGAAAGGAGTCGGGTGCAATTCGATTTTTTAATGTTACTTTAGATACACAAAAAAATGCAGTGAAATTACTGGTAGGTCGAGGGAGTTTGTTGCTACAGAGATGGATGAGGAGTTAGTTTGTTATTTTGTTGATGTTATTGAAACACAGGATGGAGCAAATGTTAGTATAATTGCGATCATCAAGAGTGGATGAAGCAAGTTCAGAGGACTTCTGCTATTACTAACCAGCATAGTATTACCACTGTCAACCAAGGCACAAGTCTATTATGCATGTGTATGGAAGTGAAATGTGGCCAATAAAGGTTGAAGACATGCAACATAAGACTTGAAAACAAGCTCAGGAAGGAAGCTTCACATGCCTCCCCGCAGTGACAGTCCACAATACATTATAGCCTACATTGCACTGTAGAGGACCTACTGTTGATTTTATAAAACAAGAACCCAAGTTTGCTCAGCTGCGCAAACTTGGGTCCTTGTACCGAAAAAATATCGAGTAAATAAAACGTTTAGTAAATCGTTATTTTTTTGCATTTCCATACACCAAACATGGATATAAATATCACTAAAATATCCGCTTGGTCATAAGCTTCATTTCGGTACCTTACTTGCCTGGGTGGGTTGCTTGTAGGCCGAGATAAACCACGTCACACACACACACAGAAAATTTATAATAAAATTACTTTTTTATAATGGCTTAAATTAAAGTTTAAAATGCAAAAGTCGAGTATCATTGTTCAATTTTCTAACCAGAAACATTCATTTCGAACACGCCTCTGTTTTATCACAGAACCTACAGTTAATTTTATACACTGGGCCCTTCTGTTTGTGCGTGATTAAATTTCTGAAATGCACTTGTGGTGTTGGGCTATATATGTTAACTTTGGTCAAAATTGTCCCTTGCTACAAAAGCATCTACAAAAGTTGTTCCCTCATAAAATTTTATTTTCTTAGCTTAAAAAAAAAAAATTCTTGAACAATTTACGTGATTTTTGGAATATGATATGTCCATTCCACAACAAGTACATAGATCATAAAGATTTTTCTGTATTTTTTTTTTTTTTTAAAGTATAATTCTAAATAAGCACCCTATAATGCTTTGTTTATTTGAACTTTTACCATACTCAGAATCGGTGTTGTAGAGTTGCTGTCTGAGCCAAAAGAGAAGAAAGTGAACCTTGCGTTTACTTTCGATACCGTTTCTCATTTTGTCCTATAGTCCTCACATTCCATAAGCGATATTTCTGACAAAGGGAGAAGAATTGCTGTTTTCTGGGTTTAAATCTATCCATTTAACACTTTTCATTGGTTTTTGACCTTGAAGTACTATTTCCTGTTTTTTTTTTTTTGTTTTTTTTAGCTTCCTTACATCAAGTGGCTTCATGCATTGTCTGGAGCAATTTTCATTAAAAACAAAATTGCTTAAGGAGTCATATTTTGGTAATTTTCTAACAACTAAATTCTAATATTATTCACGTCCAATGTAAACAAGGTCTTGATGAGCCGTCGTCTAAAATAAATTAACGTATCCAATTTCCACCATCATGGTACCCATTAACCGTTATCCTTGAGTGGCTGCCAGGTCTTGATATTTGGAGATTATAATGAACGACTTACCTCAGATGACGCTAGACAGATGATTGAAAAGACAAGTGGAACACACCAGGCAATGATATGGAAGTATGCCGTTTTTCCTGCAAGAATATCACGTGGAGTACCGAGCGCCTTGAATGTGATATGCCAGGCGTATGCCAACATGACAAACCAGACAACTCCGGCCATCATAAAATAATAGACCAGAAGAAACACAATTGTACATGAAGCACTCTCACCAGATCTACAAATAAAATAAATGAAAAATAAAAATTTTTAAAAATACATAAATCTACATCTATAAGTCAGAATGTGTGAAGACAACTCTCAACCTATATACTCAACAAAGTTTTGAGCTACAGACTTGAAATTTGGTATATAAGATATTCAGACATGTAGAAAACTTTAATCGTTTTCATCCAGAAAAAAAAAAAAAAGGATTGCTACAAAAAAAAAAAAAAAAATTTGTACTTGGAGATCAGATTTTTATCTATTTGTCAACTGTTTCACAACTGCACATGTGCAAATCATTCGCATGACAGCTTCTCTATGTTAAGAATAAGTAGGTTTGAAAACACTTTTTCAATGACGTGGCAAGCTGGTCTAATGGTTATCGTACTTGACTTACTGTCTTTACATTTGGGAACTGTTCAGAAAAAACATAATACTCGTATGCATATATCTTGGTTTCTTTCTGTTTTTTTTTACTTCATTTTGTTTAAAAGAAATTTAATGTTATGTCTAATACTGGGCAACGCCAGGTACATCTGCTAATATATAAATAAAAAATTTTTTTTTTTTTTTTTTTTTTTTTTGACATTTCACCCCAAACAAGGCACAGGGCCACTTATCCGTGAGGGGCTACAATTTGGAACCAGATTTGCAGGGATAAAAGGTAAAGTGTGTGTGTGTGTTTGTATGTCTGCCAAAAACAACACACGCAACGAACACCGACAAATTGGTATCGTTAGAAAGATCAATCTCTCAGATGACAAATATCCAAAAATTGGCCAAAAACATTAATTCTTTGACTGTCAACTGGACCGTTTTTTTACAAGGAGAGGTCAGTTTTTGTTTCAACATGTTTGGAAGTCATGCACGCCTGGCGATCTCAACATACGTTTAAAAGACGTTATTTCAAAGGCCTATGTCATCATAAAGTCGCCGTGGGTGAGATGGCTTTGCTTTTTTTCACCTTTTCCTCTTTCGTGTTACAGGTTTTAAGCTTTGTTGCTGCAGCTAATTTTTTTTCTTTGCACTCGCAGGGGTACTCATGGGTATTTTTTTTTCTTTTAAGGAGTTAGTTGCTATACTATCTCTCGACACCCGGGCAACACCAGATACCCCCACTAGTCTAATATAAAGTTCAATCTTTATGAGGGTCATTCCAAACGTAAAATCTCATTTCCTTAACTCCAAAACTTGAAGAACTACAAAGACGGAAGTGGTAGCATTATAACGAGCGATCTTTCGTGCTCTAGAATTTATTTTTCTACATAGTCACCACATTCTCAACGCACTTTTGTCAGGAATTCTATGATGCATCTCTGCTTCTGGCGAGTTCATGACAGTGGTTGCTTTCTTAGTCTCCCACTGTCAATGTCTGCAACAGGGAGATGAAATTATTCATGAATGCGTAAGTTCAGTCATCATAATGTAATTTGCAATCTCCTCTGATCCATTCAGACGGAATAAAAAAAATAGGAGGCATTACTTTTGGAATGCCCCTCGTATTATAAATTAATTTTAATAATAGAAAAATTATTTATTTTTATAAATTAATATATCTACTGTTCCTATGAGTATTTGTATATCTCTATATATCTTTAAAAGTGAGAATGTGCGTGCGAGGACACTTCACAACCTATATACTCAACAAATTTTTGATCTACAGACTTGAAACTTGGTAAACAAGGTATTCAGACATATGGAAAACTTTAATAGATTTTCATAATTTTTTCCCAGATGAAAATCTACTAAAAAGTTTTCCATATGCCTGAGGAATTTTTGGTCTATAAACTTGAAACTTGGTATTTATATATACCAAGTTTCAAGTCTATAGATCAAAAATTTATTGAGTATATAGGTTTAAGAAATGTCCTCAGACATAATGGAAAACTTTTTAATAGATTTTCATCTGGGAAAAAAAAAAAAAAGACTGCTAAGGGATCAAAATTTAAAAATTGATATGTGGGGTCATCGGACTTTTATCTGTCTACTGTTCCACGACTGCGTATGCGCGAATCATTCACATGACAGCTTCCTCATGTTAAGAATAAGTAGGTTTGAAAACACTTTTTAAAGATTGTGGCAAGATGGCCTAATGGTTATCATACTTGACTCACTGTTTTTAGGTTTTGATCTCAACTCTTTTTACTTACAAGAAGTGAACTGTTCAGAAAAAAAACGTAATGCTCACATGCACATGTCTCAGTTTCTGTGGGGTTTTTTTTTTTTTACTTCATTTGTTTTAAGGAATTTAACGTTACGTTTAATACTGGCAATGCTGGGTGCATCTAGTATTTATATATTTCTATGTACAGGATTCAATACAAAACTAATTAATTATCCAATTATGAATTTTGTCTGCTAGAAGAAGCAATGGTGGGCAATGAGAACTATATTTAGTTTATTTAAATGTAAAGGGGATAAAAGGAGAGTAGAATAAGAAAGGGTGAAGCCAATCAAATTACAGATACGTTTCTGCAATTTGTCAAGAACCCTCAAACCGAGATTACTAAATTATTAAATAACTAGTTGAATATTAACTTTAATCTATAAATATAAAAGCGAAAATGTATGTATGTTTGTATGTGTGTTCGCTTTTTCTGTATGTCTACAAAAGGCTTTTTTCAGAGAAGCGGTCGGTCGCCTAACAACTTTTTATATCACATGTAAATCGTAATATCTCAGAGTTAACAACGGGGCTCGCCTGTCTATTTGATTTGCTCGACTTCGGGAAGATAAATATTCTACATTTGTCGCTCGCCGCATGTGGGTTAGTCTTTTTCCTATAACATCTTGGGAAAATAAAAATTTTAAAAAGCGTTCCCGCAGTAAATGAAATACTATCCCGCAGTCAAACTTGACCTCATTAAGTCATTAAAAAGTGCACCTGCCAAATCCAAGTAATTAAATAAATTCAAACGTGTTTCCGTTAGCATCTCGCGGTGGCCCAATGGTTAAAACCGTCGCACTCTTTTTTTTCACACTTTAATTTACAACTTTGCCTGAAGGGTTCGGGTTCGATCCTCATACTTACCTACCAAAACATTTTTTTTTATTTTAACCCCCAACCCCAGAGTTTTCATTTACCCAAAACCACACACACCTCCAAATACCCGGGCAACGCTGGGTACCCCTCGCTAGTCTATATATATATAAAAGCGAAAATGTGTGTATGTTCGCTTTTTGTGTAGGTCTCCAAAAGGCTTTTTTCTAGCGGATTCTTGAGGCCGTCGCTCATTTTTAAAACTTTTTATATCACGTCTAAATGATAATATCTATGACTTAACAATGGTGGTCGCCTCTCTATTTAATTTGCCCAACTTTGAAACATTAAATATTCGACATTTTCAGATCGGCATGCGTTGCTTTCGTTTTTCGGTATAAAAAAAGCAAAACTTGATTCAAATCACTGTCCCACGGCCAGTGGTCTCCAGAAAGTTATGTAACGTTTGGTCAATGACGGCTTCATCATATCAGACGGTTGCTTTCATTTCGAGACGAGACACTCCCCCTAATAAACGAGGAGATGGTTTTCCCCAAAGTTAGGTAAAACCAAACAAACCGGGTTATTGACCTCATTAAAAACTGTTCCGCAGAAAATGTTAACTGCTGAATAGCTATTGCTTACGTCGTTAACTCTACGACTTCTACTTGACGTCATACAGTGCAGGCACCTGTCAATTCTCTTCTTACTTAAATAAATTCAAATGTCTTTCAGTAACTCATTCTGGCTGGCCGACCAGTTAACGTGTCATGTTTTTTTTCACATTTTATTTTCCAATTTTGCCTCAGGGCTTCGGGTTCAAATCCTACCTACTTACCAAACCTCCCCCCCCCCTCAGTGTTTCTTTTTGATTTAAGAGGACACACCTCGAAACACCCGGGCAACGCCGGGTACCCTCCGCTAGTCTGATATATAAAAGGCTATATGTCCATTTCCATATTTTCAAACTATCTCCTCCGAAACTAAAAGTTGCAGAGTGCCGCTAGGGGCCTCAACTGATTGGATTTTTTATACACCCCTCTTTTATGGGTCTTTAGCCAGTTAAAATAGTTTTTAAGGAGTCAAAAATGGGTCAAAATTTTAAAAATCGTTATACATTTTTGTACATTCATCTTAGTTTATTTTTAATTTTTAGTTTATTTTTAGTTTATTTTTAATTTTTAGTTTATTTTTAGTTTATTTTTAATTTATTTTTAATTTTTAATTTATTTTTAATCAGTTCATATGCGTGTCACGTTGGTACAGTGGTAACATCAACTTTGAATGCTACAGTTTTGCTTCTAACTGATGCCACCTAAATACTTTTTTGTTTTACTTTTGAAATCATGACTATAATAATATATACGATATCTGGACAAATGAAAATATATTTAAGCATATTTTATACCCCTTCCCCCCCACTAGTTAAACATAAAACAGATTTAATGTGACAGTAACCCTGAAAAAATTTTGGAATAATGGCTGCAATTATTTTGTGGTTAGAGTACGTTGGCGTCATATTAACTAGCATATTAGTAGTAATGAAATATTAACTAATACCTAATTATATTATTAATGAAATATTAACTAGCATATTAGTAGTAATGGCAGTTCAGAAGTGACTCTATACTTTCCAAAAGGTCCTAAATTGGAACCTCATCACCAGATATATTTTAATGCGATATGCAGGATCCTATTCAACTTCAAGAATCCATTAATATAATGTTAGGGCAAAGGACAGAACAGGATGAGAAAGCGATCTTACCCAGGTTGAGGTTCGCCAATGCGTACAGTCTTATCTGCTTTACAGACAATGTCGTCCCTTGCGTTGCCAGCAAATTGGGCCAGCCAACCAATGCAACCCATAAACGAGCAAATATTGATGAAAAATAAAATCAAAGCTGGGTATCTGCTGGCATTCTTCCAATCAATCACAAACGTCAACTGAAAAAGAAAAACAAAAAATATTTTTGAATTTTTTTAGATGTGGATTGATTATTTGGATTATTTGGATTACTGTTCTCATCTTGAGTATCACATTTCGACAGATGTGTGGAGATATATATATAAGTGATCTTGCCACTGTGTGTGCAGAAACTCTCTAAACTCCTCTGAATTTTTGGTCTCCAGACTTGAAACTTTGTATATAAGGTATTTGGACCTGTGGAACACTTGATTTGTTTTTTAACTGATAAAATAGCTGCTAAAGGGTCGAAATTTAACAAAAAAATACTGACCTTCGCCTGGTGTAAGTCAATTATCCTCATTTTTTTTTCTGTGCAAAGTAACAGTTAAACATTTTTTTATGCTTTTGTAGAGATATACATATATATATGTCATCCACATACAGTACTGTTTCGCTGTTTCATGGATTTAGGTCATACGCTAACCGACAAGGCTGGAAAGCTGTATGTTTTAATTTAAATTCTAACTGATGGCAGCAAAGTAATTTTTTTTTTTACTTTTGAAATCATTAGTATCTATTGGGTACAATATAATAATCAATAGAAAATTGGTTCTATAACAATAAATACAAAATCTGCATGAATTAAAATATGATACCCAAGCATATTTTATGACCAGTCAATGTTGTGCTCGTTAACACATAGAAATGGACAGGAGTAAAACAGGAATAAAAACTTACAATAGTGAAAAAAGAGGAGATCAAACAGAGAGTCCCCATGACGCCGATGAAGATGTGCACTTGGTTATGTTCGGAATTGGTAAAAAGCGGGTTCTTGCATTGTAATCCGCAGCCTTCCATGTCTTCATACCAACTTGCAGAATTATTCGTGTTAACCAATGGCCATTCACATGTTCCCGTTGTATTGAACGTAACTTTCAGATATGCCTGATCCTGAAAATAATTTTTTTAAAAAAAAGGAGTACTATCGTTATTCTTGTTGAGTTTGTTTTACGGCATATAAATTATCTTTTTTTTTTTTTTTTTTTTTTTACACAGTGATCACCACTTATCAAGACCCGGAAGCCACTCAGGAATAAGGGTTATTGCAAGTATATTACGTTAGTGTTGAGATTTGATGAAGTGCCTAATTAAGGGGGCGGTTCATTAGGAATCTGTTAACATTGGACTTGAAGACATCCAAGCTGTAGTCCGGAGGGAAGCAGGCAGACGGAACAGAGTTCCACAGGCGTGTAGTTCTAAGAAAGAAGCTTTGTTCATGGAATCCACATTTTGATTTAGGCACAGATATAGAGTGGGGGAAATTTTTCACAGTGGATTCAGCTAGACGGGTGTTTTTCATGAAAGATTGGCGAGGGGGACCAGAGATTGGAGTTCAGACGAGCACCTGCCATGGAAATAACGATAAAACAAGGATAGGCTCGCAACGTTTCTTCTGTGGGAGAGAGGTTGCAGGGTAGAGAAAAGGGCATCCCCCACTAAGCCACGAAGTCTATTTTGTACTCTGTCAAGGCAGGATAGGCTGTTTTTAGCAGCAGCTCCTGCCCAGATATGGCAACAGTATTCCATCCTTGGACGTACTTGGCTTTTATATAGATAAGACCTATGAGTTATTTGATGCCGAATAAAATTTACAAATGTAGTTCTACAGGGTGGAACAATAACATTGTCGCACTAGAAAAGACAACATGATTCCATTTCCATTTGATGAAAACGGATTTTCTTTTTGTCGCAGACTATCTACTAGTTGGCCAGTTGTGTACAAATCCCAAGAGCGACTGGAACTTTCTATCTTGTCTGAAAATGACACAATCTCCAACGAACAAGATGGGAGATGTGCCGCTGTACAGCTCATGCTCACTACCGATCCAAGTTATGACAACAGGACCATTGCCAGCACCCTCAAAATACATCGCTAGATTGCCATGAATAACAGGAACATGCCCAGGGTGATGAAAAAGTTTCCGGACACGGTTATGGTCTTTGGTGTGGTTTCAAGTGAGGGCCACATCATGCCACCTCACATCTTCAGAAGGAATGCTACATCTTTGTACCATTTTCTCACTGCCCCACCTCCTCCCCCAACTTAAACCCACTGAACTACTTCATTTGGTCATACATCAAAAACATCACCAATATGACCTCCCACAATGCCAAAACCAAACCTGATTGCCACTATCTACAGAGTATTTGCCAAGCACCAGCTGGCACTTGTGGAAAAGGCATGCTCCCAGTTCCGGACCCGTATCGAGGCAGTGATTAAGGCTGAATGCAGTTACATTGAATAGATGTTAGCTCTACAACATAATCAAGTTACCTGAATTAATTTTTTTCAATAAAACTTTTAAATTCCTGGAATGTATTCCTCACAGAATACACGTTTTTAGAATATATTGTTCCCTGAATAGTGTAGAAGGAAATTCCACACAAAGAGTGCCATCATTGCTATTATAAATCCTAGAAAACATTTTAGAATAATCTCATCAGGTTTGGTGCCATCTTGTTTGGTTTAGTTTACATCATATCAACCATCTATAGGTTATTCAATGCCATTTATATTCCTAGCATATGTTGCTCATAAAATACATTACTCCGAGAATAAATTGCATTACTTATTTACTTGCCTCCCCATGAGGTCAGAGATAGACACAAGGTCGGTCTTAATGTGGAGAAAATCTAGCTCGCAAAAAGAGTCACATGGAATAGAAACAAAAATAAAAATTGTCTCAATCATGAAGGATTTCCCCTCCACGACCGAGGCCAGAAAAAGTGAAGTGTAGCATCAGAACAGATACTACACTGTGATTTTGGCCCGAAGGCCAAGAAAGACTCCAGCCCTAGTTTGCACACAGACACAATGCACAACACTTTCAGTTTGAGACATACAGTTACTGCTTCTTGTTTCCAACAGTTGCATGTTTCAGCCCGTAGGTGGCGATATCAACTTCCGGGTTTGTATTACTGTACACATAGATTCGAAAAAGTTGTCAAAAAACAAATATATAACAAATAAATATTATCAAAGGCAAGATAAGTTGCTTTTCTGCCAAACTGGATATATTTTTTGTGTTTTTATTCAATGTAACATATTTATTCAGCTCGAAAAACATACAGTGTTTACCGATGTATTCGAAAATTCAAGATGGCGTCTCACACCCTCTTTAACACCGTAAGTTTGGAAAAAGGTGTTATAAATAAAAAACCATACAAAATACTATTAAAAACCCGGCGAATATATGTCAACCTATGTCACGGTAACATATATTGAGCGAGTTTTTAACAGTATTTTATCCGGTTTTTTATTTATAACATCTTTTTCGACACTTACCATGTTAAAGAGAGAGTCAGACGCCATCTTGAATTTTCCAATACATCGGTAAACACTGTATGGTTTTCGATCTGAATAAACAGGTTACATTGAATAAAAACACGAAAAATATATCCAGTTTGGTAGAAAATTAACTTATCTTGCCTTTGATAACATTTATTTGTTATATATTTGTTTTTTGACAACTTTTTCGAATCTTTGTGTACAGTAATACAAACCCCAACTTCCTTTTCCTTTCTCTCTCATACTTGGGAGGCCAAGCTGAATGGACATGTTAAAAACAAAATCCTCCCAACTTCTTGTAAGCATGTCTTATTATATGTTGCCCATAATAAATTCACACAGTTTGTAAACTACGCAGTGAGTGTTGTTTATTTGCTGTTCGTCTATAAATGTTACTTTTTTTTCAACGTGATAAACAACATTCAATGATTCCACAACATACTAGTGTTGGTACGATTAATCGGAATTGGTAAAATCGGAATATTTGAGGGTATCGGAATCGGAAAAATTTGTACTGGTTTTCCGACGCCAAAACGATTCTTTTCTCTTTTTTATTTGATTTTGTTTAAAGCTAAGTAATAATGATAAAATAAAAAAAAAAACATTTATTGAATTTAAACCACCAGTGAAGCTAAAATCAATACATCGTCCCCCATAGGTATATTTGTACATTTAGGAAAATATTTGCACCTTTAACACGTGTGTTTTTACTAATCAGAAAAAAAATACAACTCTATAGTTAAATATTTAGAGATTTATAAAGAATCGGAATTGGTAATTGTATCAGAATCGGGAAAAATAGTGAAATCGTCCCATCACTCCTACATACTCTTGGAAAATATTATCTTGGAAAACATTACTCTTAGAAAGAAATTTTACAGAGAGCACCACCATTACTCTCAGAAAACAGTACTCCAAGAATACATAGTTCTTAGAATACAGATGCTAAACTTCTGACTGACAAACAATATGGATTTAGACAAGCCCGTTCCACAGCTGACATCCTCACTGTAATCTCTGAACGTATATACCATTCACTGGACAAAGCGGGGGAGGGCAGAGCAATAGTTCTAGATATATCTAAGGCTTTTGACAGGGTATGGCACAAGAGCCTCCTCAGGAAAATTAAATCATACGGTATCACTGGTAGAATACTTAGCATAATTGAATCCTTCTTAGACAAGAGAAAAATCCAGGTTGTCCTCGACGGTCGAACATCTAAACAGTGTGATATAAATGCGGGAGTGCCTCGGGTCTATTCTTGGACCTCTATTGTTCCTGATATTTATTAATGACCTCCCCGACAAAACTGCCTCTGAGATGGGTATATATGCTGATGACACTACACTCTATAACAGGCATGATAGGAAAACAAATGAACACATATCTAAAGAAATGACAAAAACACTAGAGGATGACCTCCAATCTGTAGTGGAATGGGGACAAAAATGGATGGTCACATTCAATGCTGCCAAGACTAAACTGGTTTCCTTCAATAATTACAAGAAACCTTCTCTGCCACCAATAGCAATGGCCAGTGACTCTCTGTCTGAGAGTGCATCTTTCAAACTGCTGGGCCTAACGTTCACAGGAAACATGAGCTGGAACAATTATATTGAAAACATTGCCAGGGCCGCTGCGAAAAAGGTAGGCTCTCTCTACCGTGCTAGAAAACTACTGACACCTGAAAGTATCCTGTACCTCTATAAGGCCACCATTCACCCATGTATGGAGTATTGTTGTCACATTTGGGCTGGTGCATCTGCTACTAGTCTCTCGCTCCTAGACAAGGTTCAAATAAGAGTCGCCAATCTGATAGGCCCTGAACTGGCATCTAAGCTTCAGCCTCTATCCCATCGACGAAACGTTGCATCCCTCTGCTTGTTCTACAAGTATTTTAATGGTGAATGCTCTGACCAACTGCAGACACTTGTACCCCCACGACGTAGACACCCTCGACAAACCCGACAGGCAGCTAAATCCCACCCCCATACAGTAGAGATCCCTAGGTGTAAAAGATCTTTCTACTCCAGTAGTTTCTTCCCCAGAACCGCTAGACTCTGGAATTCCATTCCAGGTTCCTGCTTCCCTAACTGTACTGACATGCAGAAGTTCAAGTGCAACGTGAACCGACATCTTGCTGCCCAAATCCCTACATAGTGCCCCAGTAGTTGCTGCCCCAGATAGTACCCCCTACACCAAAGTGGCAATGTGCCTTGTTTGGGGTGAAAATGTAATAAAAAAAAAAAGAAAAAAAAAGAATAACCCTATCTGGTTTTATACCATTTTGTTTATTTTGGTTTATTTTATGGCATATCAATCACCAATTGGTTATTTGATGCAGAATAAAGTTGTTAAATGGAATCCTAAGTTACAAGAATCATTTTATATTGTTTTTTAAAAAACTTTTTTTTAATTTGAAATTAAAATTTTTTGAACAGTCCAACTTCTTTGATGAAGTCTAAGATTTTGGCCGGATTTATGTCTTTAAAAAAAGACTTTAGATTTTTCGAGTTGTTGACAATCTATCTCTACCATTATATAAAAGGAACTTTGTGTGTGATTTTGTTCCCTATGGACTCCGAAATGGCAGAGCCGATTTTTTAAAAATTTCACTGAAATGTACTTGGATAGGCTTTGTATTGGAATGTCTTTGATAAGTATCGATAATCATAAAAATCCAATGAAAGAAAGAACAGACGATTTTGACTAAAGTTAACGCCTTATACAGCCTAATATCACAAGTGCATTGGAGAAGTTTTATTACCACACAAGTAGGAAGGCCTGGCATATAGAATCAACAGTAGGTTCTTTCATAGGACAGGGGCGTGTTCAAAATGTTTCTGTTTAGAACACAATTGAATCTAGTACTCAACTTTTTCATTTTAAACTTTAATTCAAGCAGTCATATGTAAAAATAATTTTATAAAATCAACAGTAGGTTCTCTACAGTGCAATTTAAACTGCAATACAGTATGGACTGCAAGGAGGCATGTGAAGCTTTCTCCGAGGGCACTGTGATAGGTTTCCAACCTAAGCAGGCAATCAATCGATTGGATTGAAAAAATGGGCGATTTCACCAATTTCGATGACAATAAAAATATAGGAGTGTGAAACATTCACTAATCCTCATTCAATCCTGGGCAACGCTAGATCCTTCTGCTAGTGTAAGAATAGTGAGGAAAACTTTTGTCGATTTCTTGTTGTTGCTATGTTACGTGATCGCAAATATATTATAATTTTGGAGACGCCCATTTTATGGAACATCTAAAGTTTATGTTTATCTCTTCCAGTTTTTAGACTGATTAAATTTATGAATGATTAAAATTTTTTTTCTTCCAATTTATAAAAAGTCGTTTGCTTAGATTTTCATTGGTTAAGCACACTTGTTATCAATTTTTCATTGGCTGATCAACTTGATCAACCCTCGACACATTCCAGCGGTTTACATCAGTTGCCAGGTGAGCCCGAGGCAACATTTATGGAAATCCGAGTCCGTAACAACAAAACTACCATTTTGTTTTATGGCATATGAACTCTTTTCTGGACATTTAATGACAAATCTAGTCATTTTGGTAAAAGTTTTTATATTTTCAAATATTTATCTGTGGTGTTTCGTTTGGTTGTTTTGTAGAGGGAAATTTTTGTTTTTAGTTATGCAGAACATGATTGACTTTTACAAAGTGAAACGACATTACATTTGATAACATTTATTGGCCGAGGGTATTTATGTCATCAAGAGATTATATAGGAGTTGTTCTTAGAGTGTGTTAAGACCAACTCGAATAATATTTATAAATAACAAAATCGTTACATAAAAGGAAAAACAAAAAACCTTTTGGGGCATTTTTAACATGAGCAAAAAAAATAAAAATATGTAAGCTTAGTTACTCTTCAACCTACATGGATAAGTTGTGTTTTAACTTATTTTAAAGCGTTTTTTTGTTCAAAACAAACCAAATGTCCACTTGAGTTTGAGTTGAGTTAGAATGGAAAAAAATAATTGTCATAAACATTGCATGAAAATGCTTGATAATCGGCAAAAAAAAAAAAATCGAAAATTAAAAATACCAGTAGAAACATATTCAATTAATGTCACCAATCGTGTGAAAATGTAATGTTATATCAGTATTTTGTTTAATTTTCGATTTTTGAGCGATTATCAAGTGTCTTCATGCCGTGCTTGTAGTTACCAGATTTTGAATGGACAGTTTCTTTTGGAAAAAAAAAATGGTTTAAAATATATTAAAACACAACAAACTAAAAGAGTAACTTTGGTAACATTTTTTTGTTATATATTGTAAGAAATTCTGCAGAAATAAGCTCTTCATTGATTGGTGTGTCTGCCCATGATTTTGTTTGAACCTATCAGATTGATTGTTATTACTAGCATATTCTTGGATGAAGCTAATTCAGATGAGAGTTGTTTACCAATTAAAATATCTGATTTCTCCACATTATCTAAGGCGATTAATGTCTTAGAAAGTTTTAAGATTCGGTGACAAATTACAACACTCAAGTACTGACACCTTTAAAAGAGCTAAATTGTTGCTTTTTTTTTTTTTCTCATATGCAAAATGAAGCTTTTTCCCTTGGAATTGGATTATTTGAAACAATCTTCAAATAAGAGTGACGGCCCTTGGCTTATTTCTAGATAAAGATGGACTGATGCAGACCCAAGGACGCATTCAAAACTCCAATATTTTCCCATATGATGTAAAATTTCCTATACTGTTAGGAAAAAATAATCACCTGACCAAACTGGTCATTATTGAACCTTACTTGAATTGTTCTTATATGGGAGCAAACTCTATCCTTAGCAAATTAAGGCGATCCGGTTTTTGCATCCCCCAGGGGAGACAAAGGGTGAAATCTGTTCTCCCCAGCTGTATTATATGTAAGAGAATCAATTCTCTACCTTGCAAGGCCTCCTCCGAGTCTCAACTGCCTTCTCATAGAGTAAATTTTGTCCAACCCTTTTAATATGTGGGTGTAGATTTTACTGGACATTTTTTTTGTCAAAAATAATAATCAGGATGTCAAAATGTACATCCTACCGTTTACTTGTATGAGTTTACGTGCTATACATCTGGAATTACTGCCAGACATGAGTACACGCTCTTTCTTATTAGCCTTTAATAGGTTCACCAACTTATTTGGTGTGCCCACCCATGTGTATTCCGACAATGCTAAATCATTCTTGGCGTCAGGTATTATATTGTCAGACATATTTGTCTCCGACGAATTTAAATGATAGGCCACTCACGTTTATTTCAGCTTCAGATAAAAGCCTTGCTATTCTGACCCCTAACCATTTTTTGCAAATGGACTATCCTCCCCCCCCCACTTGCTTATCAATGATTATAGTTCCGAGGATCTCTCAACAGAAATACACTCTTGCATTCCTTTGAACTGAGAGATGAATTTGTCAGTAAATTTAGACATATTTGACACGATGACTATTTGCTGTCAATTAGAGAAGTAGACGCCAATATTAAAGATGGCGGCCCCCTGAAGATGTCGGAAGGCAAAATCATTCTTATCAAATCACCAAATATTCCCGACCCTTTTAGGGTTTGAGCAAAGTAATTAAATTATTAATCGGTAATGGCCATAAGGTCCGCTTGGCCTCAGTTTTGAAGGATTTATCCCCTAGAAGTAAAACAGGATTCTGAATCTGCAGTAGTAGAATTTACGGAAGAAGGTGTCCCCTTCTGGCCTATATGTTCAATCGCCAACAATGGAACAACACCTATGGTGTGTTGCGATTCATGTGATAATTGGTATCATTTCAATTGTGTTGGAGCTGACCAGCGGGACACCATAGGCGAGTGGGTTTGTCTGAGTTGTATGGACAAAATGTCAAAATAAATTCTCGTATTCCATTAACGGAGTCATCGACTTTAGTTAAAGTCACTTTCTCTTTATTATTGATAATTCATCTAGTTAGACTAGAATTACTGGTTATAAATTTGGAGTTTTGGTAACAGACACACATTGAATTCGTTACTAAGTATTTATATTAATGTTAAGTCCCTTAGGACAAATTCCTTACCTATCACTTATTCAAAAAATATTTTTTTAAGTACATCATTATCTTATCTAAAAAAAAGTAATGATTTTCCATTACTTTTTCTTTCTTTCCTTGGCAGTGTGCAAGAAATTCTGCAGAAATAAGCAGGCTCCTCATTGGTCGGTTTGTCTGTCCACAATTTTGTTTGAACCTATAGGATTGTTTGTTATTACTAACTACCGAGGGTATTCTTGGCACCAAATTTATCTTTTCAGATCACCAGTCTTGAAATGGACGTTTGAAATTCATTCGAGGCTTGTCGTCTCAAAGTCACTTTGTCTCATTAAAGCCCTAATGTGGGGCGAAATGTTATCATTTACAAACACCAATGTCCTAATGTTGGGCGAATTATTATCGCACACGGGTGTGCTCTGTGAATCAATTGACTTTTATCATTACAATGTCTGTCAGAAACGAAATTAAGATTTGTTGTGGACTGGTGGATATATTATACATATCCCCCAGTCGTACAAAATAGGAAAAATGAATTGCTTTGAGGAAGGAACGAACAACGCGTTTACTTGAATTAAACGAACTAGAATTTATTTTGTGAAGAAACACATGAAAGAAAAGGGTACTACATGTGTTTAGTTTGGCGTGCGTCTCTCGCTGTTTACTGGTGAGAAGGAAAGTCTATTGTCGTAGAGAGAGAAAGAGAGAGAGAAAATGAGAAAAGGTCATTCCAGGCCATGGAGATAGAAAACGTGTAAGGTGTACATACTGTCTGTTAACTCTTGCCCCCACACATACAGTAGCAGGGGACGTGACGTGCACGGGCGCGCGTGCCCCGAAAGGGGCGAATAGTTCGTCGAACCTCTCCGCTCGGAAGCTGAATTGAAAAGGAGGAAGCTGCTTATTGCTCTTGCTTTTATAGTTGTTTCAAGTGGTCTTTTGTGCATGTGTGGATTTCCTTCAAAGGGGAAGTGACGTTGACCATGTGTGCGTACGTGAGTACATGTGTGTACGTTAGCGTGTGTGTGTATACACGTGAATGTGAGTGTATATACATGAACGTGAATATATCTACATGTGTGTACATGTATGTTTGTGTGCGCGTATGTATATGACAAGAAAAGTGGCTTGAAATGTGAACGCATGTTTTTGTGTGAAACTAGGAAAGGCTCCCACAGATCTACAGTTTGACCTGTCATTTGTCTGCCATTCAGTCATTTACAGTGAACTGCATGAGGTTACCGAACTAACAGTATCCATCTTGGAAGAGACATCACTCAACTCTTCAACTAGTAATACACACGGACGAAAAAACGCTTTGGATAATCACAGATTTCAAGGTAGTTCTACTAAAATAGCCATATTTTTTAAACCAAAGCACTTCAAAAGTCTTCAAATTACTACTGTTTTGTTCGGAAATGAATATACTTTCAAATGAATTAATAAATATGAATGTACATTATATATTTTAAGAGTTTTAAGCAAATAAAGTGATAAAAATGTGAACGTCATAAAATGGCGTTTTCGGTAAGGTTTTGTAATGACCCCCCCCTGTTTTCTAAAGGTCCGTACCGTGATTGTATGAAGAATTTCGTCATGAAATTTGGGAACCAATCAGTAGAGGTGTTAATCTTAATACCGTCAAGTGTCCGAAATATTTTTGACCATTTCTTTTTTTGTTGTGTTAAAAATAAGACTTTAATATGACTAGTATCGAACATTTTGAAAAAAAAATTCTTCGGACACCCAGTAGTAAGTAAACCAATCTTTTTACTATCTTTATCAATTAAAAGTATTATTTTATGTTGAGTAGGACCGCGGTAATTGATAATTTAAAAGGACCTACCCGAAAAAAAAATTGTTTCTATTTCTCGAATTTGGTCAAATGAAGTTAGTATTACTAGCAGCAGCAGCAGCTCCAGCCTGTAGAATCAGCCATAGCACAGCACAGTGTAACACGCGTTCTTTAATTTTTATTCAAGAACGAATTAAGAAAAACATGAAAATATGAATATAAATGTTCTTATATGTTTAATTAGAGCTATTTTGTTATCAGAATAACATTAGTTTAGAACTATTCGGTTTTCAGAATGTATAATAACAACAATCCCAACCAATTCGGCATTATGAATCTGTAGCAATGTCAGAATCTTTGGGAAAATCACCATTGCAAATTTGACACCCCTAAGACAAAACTGCGAATAAAATATAAAAAAATCGTAATTTTTGTTTTTAAAGTGGGTTTTTTATTTTATTTATGGAATATACTTCCAAAATAAACTATTAAAGTTGTTTCAAACATAATAAAAATATTATTTCTTATTTGTTAAAAAACCGTGTTGACAAAATATCTGCTCGCGGTGATTGAATACGCGGACATTCATTGAATCTGTTGCAATTTCTCACATTTCTCGTCAAATTTAAAAACATGGTTAAAAAAACAAAATAAACTTTTGTAGATTGCATGCACTTTTATTCTTTAAATTAGTTTTGAACAGCGAATTAAAACAATGTTTTACTGCGAACAGCCACAAATGTTTTTTTTCAAAATCAAAATAAGTATCAAAATCTCGTTTATACATAGATTCGAAAAAGTTGTCAAAAAACAAATATATAACAAATAAATGTTATCAAAGGCAAGATAAGTTACTTTTCTACCTAACTGGATAATTTTCTAGTGTTTTTATTTAATGTAACATGTTTATTCAGCTCGAAAAACGTACAGTGTTTACCGATGTATTGGAAAATTAAAAATGGCGCCCGCCACCCAGCCCGACTCTCTTTGACACGGTAAGTTTGAGAAAAGGAGTTAAAAATTAAAAAAAACTATACAAAATACTGTTAAAAACTCACCGAATATATGTCAGCCTATGTCACATGCCACGGTAACATATATTGAGCGAGTTTCTAGCAGTATTTTGTCTACTTTTTTATTTTTAACTCTTTTCCACAAACTTACCGTTTCAAGAGTTGGGCGCCATTTTAAATTTTCCAAAACATCGGTAAACACTGTTTTCAAGCTGAATAAACATGTTACATTAAATAAAAACACTAAAAAATTATCCAGTTATGTAGAAAAGTAACTTGTTTTTGATAACATTTATTTGTTATATATTTGTTTTTTGACTTTTTCGAATCTATGTGTATAGTAATACAAACCCTCAAAATCTATATCAATATTCTTGAAATTTTAAAAGAAAACACATCAAACTACAATTAGGAAGCTTTTTATTTTGTTATTTTTTTTTCTACTTATTAAGCAAAAGATATTTTTACAACCTGCTCCAGCGTAGTATAAACGGCCTATGGAATTAACACCTTCAACCTCGAAAATAGAAATCAACAAATTTATGGAATTTTCTTTGAAATTTTGCAACACAGTTTCTTATTAAATTAAAACTAAATATAACATTTTCTGACTTATTTACCTGTCGAATACACACACACATATATATGTATGTATGTATATATATATATATATATATTTCTGTAAAATATTTATTTGAAATGGAAACGGCATTTTGCAGTTAGGACAACAAAACAAAAATGAAGTAACGGTTCGTATTCCTAAAACACTCTTTAACCCTAACAATAACACTAAGTTTGAGTGGCAAGCCCCCCCCCCCAAATAAAATACCTTTGTAAGCCACATACAAGCATCTAAAACAAACAAAAAATAGATCCTTCCTTAAAGAAAAATACACATGAAAATAAATTGGTTAACTGTCCTAAAATGCTAGAATGGCCAGGAAATGGTGAATTATTTTACATTAAATTTTTGTGAAACTAACCGCTCCCCCCTCTAATAGTTTTTGTTAGCTTTGTCTCTGTCAAGTTTTCAGTATGTTCACACATAATTTTCCTTAGCCCTACAATTAATTCAAAGTCCGAATGGCAACCCTCCCCATATTCTCATTGCATAGAAACCCTCTTAAAACTACACATAATCATCTTAAAAAAAAAAAAAACAGTTAACTGCCCTAAAATGCTAGAATGACCTATATTAGGAAATTATTTTACATTCAATTCTAAAATAATTTGTTTATCTTTCATTAAAGTTTTTCATGGCATTTTATACATACTTTCCTAAAAAGGTAGAATCACATTTTGGAGGGGTGGTCAGAAGGAGTTGAGTGGGGTTAAACAGAAGGTGTTAATCTACAATAATACCAAAGAAATATTGCAATATATTCATTTTTAAATGGTCTTATGTTTAGATTTAAGTTTTTTGTACATAAAGCACATTACAATTCAACTTTGAGTTCTCCAACTTCTTTTCTGTTTATGGATACATGGCATTTTTAAGGAATTGCTGCATATTTATGCACATTTACTGCAGATTATTTGGAAACCATAAACTTGGGGAGATTTTCAGTTGCATATTCTGATTCCTTGTACAAAAATACACTTATATGGTAAATTTCATTTCTTAGTCTTGTGTTTTAACAAAGATATGACATTTTTACTGAAAAAGTAGTGTAAAAAATGTGACGAAACGCATATGGTCTTAAAGAGGGAAAAATATCCAAACGTGAGGCACAAAAATAGCCATAACTTCCTTAATTTTAATCAGATTTTAAAAATTTAAAAAGATTCTTTCTTAGCTCATCAAGCTCTTTCTATGCATACCAATATTGAAATATTTCAATTTTTTCATGTGTATTGCTACTTCAACCTGTTGCAGCGTTCTTCGTCAGCAGAGTTTTGTATTCAGCATATCGCCAAGATGAACTATTACCCTTTTAGGGTGATACCGCCCCAGTACGGCAGATAGCTAAAGATGACAGATCTTTTGTAACTTGGATCTTTTTGCTTTAATAAAATTAACGTTGAAGTTTAAAAACTGAACCTGTTGTAATTTCTGGTTAGTTTTCTTTCATTTTGCAAGGGGCAAAACCAATATGAGAGAATTTCTCAATATATATATATATATTACCCTTTTTTGTTTTGTTAACTACAATTAAACATGCCCTTTCGATGCTTATTTAAAATTAAACTTATTTTCAAGACAAAAAACATTTTTTTTTTAACTTTATGATGTACACACTAGTCTCAGAAAGATGTCATATTCCAAAAATCACAAAATAATCAAGCAGTTTTAAGAAAAATATTTATGGCTAAACGAGATGTAGCGTTTTGATTGGCCATGTTTAATAAGGGGAACACAACTCAATTTGCCCTATAGAGATCAAAATCAGACTTGTAAGGCTACAATTTCCTATTAAAATCACAAAAAAAGGTATTTTTTTATGTGACGAGTAAAGATTTTTCTGCAATTTATATTTTTTCTAATAGGTTTGAGCACACTTTATTTTAAAAAAAATTAGCTGTAAAAAAGGTTGTTTTTTTTTTAATTACCTTGCAGTTTTCCTTGAAATGTTTTTGGTTGCAATCCAGAAAGTCTGGCCAGCCGGAATTGTTGTTGTAAGTGTTCACAATCTTGCATTTGTGCTTCGCCCGGAGGCACCACTCTCGGCTCGGGTACTGCACCCGGCTGTTGGTGGTGTTCGTGGCCGGCTCGCATTTCGGCATGTAAACAGAGCAGAGAAACTGTTGCACCACGGACCAGCATTTGTGGAAACTTTGAAGACCTTTCCACAGTTGCAGTTGTTCTTGAATCTCGGCTTGCGTGAATGAATCGTTCACAAATAGGAGTGAGGTGTGGCTGAAACCGACTTTGGCTCCCAAACACACGTTGTATTTTAGAGGTTCGCAATTGTTCACCAGGGCGTTACATTGTGGGGCACCTGTTGTTGTTGTTGTCGTCGATATCAATCGAAGGGACACGCCCGATAGAAAGAATATGCTGAACGCAAGGAATTTATTCATCGTTTAGAATGGTATTTTTGATGCTTAAGAAACGAAGTCTTAACGGTTTTTGTTTTGTAAGAGATGGGATTTCATTCTCTAACATTATCTATTCATCATTTAGCTCAAAGGCGTATTATTATTATTATTATTATTATTATTATGTTTTCAATTTTAAAATGTTTAAATCTGTAAAATAATAAATTTATTGGATTTATCAATCCGAATATTTTTTTTAATCACGAGACTGTCGAAATTGTTAAATCCGACTAATAAATTCGGATTTAAAAATTTACAATAACCAAAGAAATTCTGAAGTCTTCTCTTTTATCGTAAAATGAATTTGTTTTTATTTTCTGGATCAGAGCGAAAACGTCACTAATAAAAACTAATTTTGCGTTAATTTTTGTCTTAATCTGTATTAGTCGAAAGAAAAGTGAATTACATTTAAAATAGGTTTACTGTAATTGCATCGTTTTTTTTTGTTTGTTTGTTTTTGTTTTTTTTGTCTCAAATGTATTTTAAAACGTTTAAGCACTAAACTATCAAAATGTATTAATTTGTTTATTTTTCGAACTGTAGTTGACAATTAAAGTTATTAAAATCGATTAATTATTGCGCTCCGATTGTCAAAAAAGTTGATCACATAAATTAAAAAGTGCTTACGCACTTAGGTTACCGTGCTAATTTTTTTTTTTTTTTTAAGTATTTTCAAGTTAAATTCAAATTTTACGAAATCTTTTTCCATTATTGTTACATTATTGGGTGAAAGTACAGAATAATTGCAAAATAACTTCCCCTCCCCATGTTAAGAATGGTTTTCTAAATAACGTTATTATTTGAGCACGGTAACAGAAGTGCATAAGTACGAATTAAAATATTTTCTTACCGTATTCGCACCTAAAGAAGATTTAGAAATGAAGGGGTTTTTGTTTTTTTAAGCACCGAGTGTCAAACTTTTCATTATTTTCAACTTATTTGCTTCATTAAATTATTTTTAACGGTGGAATATAACGCTTTTTATTATATACTAGTATTATTACTCGATCACAATCATAGATGCGAACATTAATAATACTAATATCCAAAACTTTTTAAACTTTGACAGCTCGTGCATGTTAAGCCGTACCACCACTACCAGTGCGAAAAAAAAAACGGATTTCTAAACTTTTTTAAACAAAGTATTTAGTTTGAAAATGGCCTTTTACATTTAATACTAAAATAAAAATAATACCGAAACAATTTCACGTGTTCTGGACGATGGTCAAGCACAGAGATGGAGTAGTTAAGGGCCTGCTGGTCCATTATCAACCGTAATATATATATATGCACACACACACAAACTCCTTTCGGTGTCCCTTTAAAAAGTTGTAGGTGCTGCGAGAGGTAAGTCTCCGTGATAATACATTTCAATACAGCGTTTCGCATCAATTTGTTGCCAAAAAGAAGTTTCAAATTGGAAAATTGCGTGGATATATTCGCCTGTGCAATCCGAATTTGGCGCCTAGCTGATTAAAAACAAAAGTTGAGCTGTTAAGATTGTATTGATTTTATAGCAAGAACTTGTCACCATTGTTATTTATTAGAGAGGGGGAGATGGAGACTCGCGTGCGCACCGAGGGAGTCACGTGGTCTAATGCGAATTCCCAGCAATCACTATCTACAGCAGGGTTGCCAGGTTGGCTTTTTTAAGGCCAAATTTCACGAAATTGGCCTTTTTAAAAGCAGTTTGGCCTTCGAAATTTCTGTTTGGCCTTTTTTTCAAATTTGGCTTCAAATTTGGCCTTTTTCTGATCATTTTATATAAATATTTTTTTAATAGTAATTATTAAAGAAAAAGTCATAATTAAGTAATTTTAAAAGTAGTTTGGATGTCAAAACTTGTAGGTTTTTTTAATGTTGGCTTTGTTTTTCGATTCATAGAATTGCATGAGAAAAACAACCCCGGAATCATCAGCTAACATTTGTCATATCAGAAAAAATATCTTTTTCTAAAAACTTAGCCCCCCCCCCCTCCGCACTGAAGGAATATCACATCTATTGTTTTAATTTGTTTTCACACTTACTTACTAAACGTTTATATGAAACCTCTCAGAGAGTTCACAGTTGGGTATGAAACCGTTTTGAAGACTTTTTTAGTGCTTGGCTCTGTCCAGTCAGGTCACTCAGTCACTGAGTATATCTCCTCTGAAATAATTAATGTTTGTGTTTTTCGTTTGAAATTCTTTAAACCTAGTACTTTGAAATTAATTAAAGCAATTTATGGACATTTGAAAACTTATAACTGTTAAACTATCTCTCAAATAGCTATTTAAAGTTGTATTTAAAAAGAAATGTTTAAAAATAATTATATACTTTTTTCCTGAGTAAGTCAGAAAGTTTCATTAAAAATCGATAATTATAGATTTTCTAACTATCTTGGATTAATAGATACATTTGTCTTAATAATGACGCATAGGCTGTTCTTGGAAACAAAATCTACTTTTAGAGTTATGACTAAAATTAAATCAATATTTTAGAGATATTTTAAGTTGACACCCCTCCCCCCATGAGTAAATGTGGTATTGTGGCGACTGAAATAATTCTTCTCTAAGAATATGATAAGCAAAAAGAGTAGATAAATAGGAACTTATGTACAAACTGTATCAATAAAAATGGCAGGGAAAAATTGGCACTAGCAAAAATTGTAAAATTGGTTAAATGTGGAAAAAATAGCAGGAGTGAAAGATATAGATAAAAATCTCATGAGTTTATGAAAATCTTGGATGCAATGTATAAAGGGAAAACATAACTTGATAAATTAAAAATAAATCATATGTTTAAAAGTAGATGTGGAGTCTCAGCTAATAACCAATTACCTTTCAATACTGATGCCATCTTAGAAATCTGTCGATTATACTAGCATATTTATTCATTTTAAGTGTTTTTTTTCAGATTTCATATATAATACTAAATAGATGTTACTTCCAAAGCATTAATTATGTCATAATCTTAAAAAAAAAATTATAATCATTGCTTGCGTCAAAGTGTTCTGATATTATACTTTATTTAGTCTGTGCTTGTTTGGGGCAAATATTTTGACAAACCCTTCCTTACAAAATGGAGTGTCTATTCTGATAGCTGTTCTTAACATGGGGAGGTTGAAGTGTCTATTCCGAAAACCGTTCTTAACATAGAGAGGTTGAGGAGTCCATTCTGAAAGCTGTTCTTAACATGAAGAGATTGGGTGTGTCTATTCCGAAAGCCTTTCTTAACATGAGGAGGTTGGGAGTTAGGCAACAACAACCATACTTTAATTTTTTTACGGGTGGGGGGGGTGCATGCTTCCACTGGGCAACACCAGTTAACGGGTCCTGCTAGTATTTAAATAATTTAAGTTAATAATCTTGTAAAAAACATAATTCTAGTTATGCTTTTAAAACGCTATTCTGTTAGAAATGGGTGATCACCGTATGTATATGTGAGACTGATCTCTCACTCTGAATTCTAAAATAATTGTTTTACATAAGTTTTTCAAGATATTCAAACATAATTGTCTAAAACAGTAGATATATCTGTTATTTTTGGGGGACGGGAGTGTTGCGGACCAGGATATAAATACCCTAACTCGCTACAAGAAAAAAAAATGAAATGAATTGAATGAAGGAAACAAAGACCTCAAATGCTGGAATAAAATAAACATGTCGTTTATTTTCTGTTGAGAAATGAAAGTCTTGGGTGTACACGTGTTCATTCAGCCGTTGACGACTACGCGCGTGGAAGGAAAGGGAATGCAATAGAGAAATGCGAAGTGGCAAGCCGGCCTTGTAGAAAAAAAGGGTTAAGCACAGTAGAGAGTGGCGCACATGTCTGTATTGATGGACCAAAACCGAAGGGGAGATAGAGTGAGAAAGAGTGAGAATGTCAATCCAGGTTATGGAGAGAGAAAGCGTATAAAGTGTACGTACTGTTTGTTAGCTTGTGCCCCATACATAGTCGCAGGGGGCACGAATGGTCCGACGACCGCTCAGCTCGAGAGCTAAGTCGAAAAAGGGCTGGAAACAGCCTGTCTCTCGCCTTTATACCTGCTTCCGGTGGTCCCCCGCGCATGTGTGGATTTCCCCTGAAAAGGAAGTGACGTCGTCCATCTGTGCGTGTATGTGAGTACATGTGTGTATGTTAGCCTGTGCGTATATACATGTGAATGTGAGTGTATGTACACAAACGTGAATATATGTACGTGTGTGGACGTGTGCGCGTATGTATATGACAAGTAATATGGCTTCAAATGTGAACGCATGTTTTTGTGTGAGACTAGAAAAGGCTCGCGCAGGAGCACCTTAGTTCTCATCTACAAATTTACCAACTTTTCCCTAAATTATTTAATATTAAAATAGTACTAAATATTCTTTAACGTTTTCTTGTATAATGTTAAAAATATCTAAACTGTAGAATGTATTGTAATGAAATTATTTGCCTAAATATTAAAAATAAAACCATTCCCTATTAAAGTAAAACCGAAAAATATGCTTGGGGGGTGCGAAACATATTTTTCAGTTTCAATTTCATAGGTAACATTTTTGCCAAGAAAACACGACAAAACTAATACAGAAAAAACTGTTTAAACACTTCAATATAGTCAATTTTTCTTTAATTTTCAATTTGGCTTCTTTTTTTTGGGGGGGGGGCTTTTTTACCAAGAAATGTAGCTTCGCTTTTGAATTTGGCCTTTTTTGGCCTTTTTTTCCTGAAAAATTTGGCTTCAAACATTTATTATAGTCTGGCAACTCTGACAGTTTTTTTGTTTTTTTTTCAAACCCTCCAGGTTAAGAAACAATAATAATGGTTCTGTTGAATGCCCGGAGAGTATCCTCACAGGCATTAACTCCTTCCTTCGGACTAATGCCAATATGTTTGACCGTGTTCGTTAAAAAATAGGAAGGTCACGGTCTGACCCAAACTATTTTTATAATCATCGGAAGTGTCCCTCACGTTTAACCGTTTGGTTTTGTATTACTGTACACATAGATTCGAAAAAGTTGTCAAATATATATATATATATATATATATATATATATATATATATAATCATTATTATTCATTGAACTTTTGAATAGTCAAGTCGCTGCCTGATGATATCTGTTGTTTGATTGAAACAAGTGGCTATTTGTAGCAGCGGGATGTGAGCATGTTTATATAACAATAAACAAGTATTATCAGCTCTTTTTATTGAGCACTATCTAACAACCTCGTTGAATTCATTAGTCCATTACTTTTGAATATAAAAAAACCCGAGTATATATATATATATATATATATATATATATATATATATATATATATAACAAATAAATGTTATCAAAGGCAAGATAAGTTACTTTTCTACCTAACTGGATAATTTTTCAGTGTTTTTATTTAATGTAACATGTTTATTCAGCTCGAAAAACAGTGTTTACCGATGTGATGTATTGGAAAATTAAAAATGGCGCCGGACTCTCTGTTGAACACGTTAAGTTTGGGAAAATGAGTTAAAACTAAAAAACTATACAAGATACTGTTAGAAACTCGCTCAATATATGTTACCGTGACATAGGCTGACATATATTCCGTGAGTTTTTAACAGTATTATGTATAGTTTTTTATTTTTAACTCATTTTCCCAAACTTACCGTGTTCGAAAGAGAGTCCGGCGCCATTTTTAATTTTCCAATACATCACATCAGTAAACACTATGTTTTTCGAGCTGAATAAACATGTTACATTAAAGGGTTTACTGTACATATAGATTCGAAAAAGTTGTCAAAAAACAAATATATAACAAATAAATGTTACCAAAGGCAAGATAAGTTACTTTTCTACCTAACTGGATGTTTTTAGTGTTTTTATTTAATGTAACATGTTTATTCAGCTCGAAAAACATACTGTTTTTATCGATATATTGGAAAATTAAAAATGGCGGCCGACTCTCTCTCTCTCTCTCTCTCTCTCTCTCTCTCTCTCTCTCTCTCTCTCTCTCTGTTTCACACGTTTTGGGAAAAGGAGTTAAAAATAAAAACTAGTCAAAATACTGTTAGAAACTCACTCAATATATGTTACCGTGACATAGGCTGACATATATTCGGTAGGGTTTTAAAACAACTCCGAAACAGAGCACTTTTTGACAAGTTTTACCAATTTTTTAATTTTTTTTTTTAAGTTTTGGATAAATTTGTAGATGAGAACCCTCAACTAAATCATCTATCCTACTTCCTTAAAAAAAAAATGAGATTCTACTTTTTTGTAGGCGAATATGTGTAAACTTTGGCCACTGTGACATCTTTCGGGTGAGCAAACAATTATTTTAGAATAGAGAAAACAGTTTCGCATATAAATTTAATGTAAAATAGCATTTTAAGGGAGTATAAGCAGAATTTTTTTATCACGGAAGATACTATTGCTGGTGGCTATCTTGATGCGTTTGTGCGTAGTTTCTCGGGAATGCATTTACATGTACAAGCGCTCGCTCGCACGTACCAGGATGGCTACCAGAAATTATATTGCTTAATATCCGGAAAACTACTTATTTGCGGAAAATTTAAATGCGATATTCGTTTTCAGCATACTCCAAAGCCTATGTAAGTCGTCATTTCTCCACTATGATATAAAAGGAACTTTGTGTGTGTGTGAGTACGTTTCCTATGAACTCAAAAAAGGCTGGGCCGATTTTAATGAACTTTTAAACAAAGGTACTTTATGTGCCTGGCAGTGTTCTTAAATAGGTTTTGTATTGGAATGTCTTCAATAAGTATCGATAATCAAGAATCAAAATATTTTGATGAAAGAAGGAACAGGCCATTCTAACCAAAGTTAACATCTTTTTCTTTTTTTTACATTGAAGTCACCACTTATCAAGGCCCGGAGGCCACTCGGGGATAAGGGTTATTGCGTGTACAGTAATCAGTGGGACAATATCGTAGTAATCGTTAGTAATGGAGATCTGATAAAGTGTTTTACTTAAAGGGGCGGTTCATCAGGAACTTGTTTATGCTGAACTTGAAGACATCCAAGTTGTAGTCAGGTGGGAAACAGGCGAACGAAAGAGAGTTCCACAGGCGTGCACTTCTAAGAAAGAAACTTTGTTCATGGAATCTATGCAATCTTACACAACCTAACATCACAAGTGCATTTGAGAAGTTTTATCACCACACAATCAGTAATACTAGGCATATAAAATCAATAGTAGGTTCTTTAATATGACAGGGGCACATTCGGAATTAATGTTTCTGTTTAGAGAACGACTGAAGCATGATATTTTTATAAGGCGCTTCTACACTATTAGGACGAAATTTCTTAAATCATAAAACTGAATTTCAATAGTATCTATATATTCCTCATATTTTTAAGATAATTATATCCCAAAATTACGAAAATCGATAAGGTAGAAAATTATTTATTAAAGAAAATAAAAAAATAGAATTTGATGAAAACGATCGTAAGACACAGGAGAGTTCAAAAGGGAGGTAATTTTCTATTTCGATTTCAACAAGATGGCGGCATTTTTTTTTAAAGTTTTTTTTTTTTTTAAATAATTCAGAAATATGCAGGTAATTCCGATTGAATAATTTGGAAGATACAATTTTAACTTATTAGAATTGACAAAAAAAATCAGTTGAAACCATTGCTTTTTATCTGAAAACTTTATCGACTACAAAATCTCGCCCCAATAGTATAGAAGCGCCTTTTATATTTTAAACTTTAATATGACTTACTGACTTAGTCCACAATACAATGCACGGAGATGGGTCTCCAACTAGAGCATGCAATCAATCAATTTGATTGAAAAGTGGTCGATTTCACCGATTTCGATGGCAGCAAAAATATAGAAGTGATTCGTTGATCATCAATCAATCCCGGGCAACATCGGGTCTCTTTACTAATAATTATAATAAACCAACTGGTCCTCAAGTGATAAAGATTTTGAGTCAACATTAAAACAGGGAAATTCTTTTAGATGGGAATTTTAAAATTATACACCGGTTAGTTTCGTAAAGGGGAAATTACTCTGGACTGTTTGTTTATAATAGAAAATCGAGGTTTGTCTTTTTTAACATTTTCTCTCCCACGTGTTTGTTTGCTGTAATTTCACACGCATATTTTAAGATTGTTTTTTTTTTTTTAATTAGGGATTTCTATCATCGAGTTAATTTATTTCATTGAATGTTTTAAGTCTGCTAATGCTGATTAAAATAATTAACGTGACTTGGAAAACTCTGCACTTATTGATCCGCGCTATTTTTTAAATTGTATTTTCAAGTTTAATTAAAGTTTTTGCGATGTCTGCTTTTATTAAATTGTTTGGTGAAAGTACAGAATAGGTACACAACACCCGCCTGTCCCCATGGTAAGAATGGCTTTCAAAATAATAACGTAATTATTTCAGCACGGATCAATAAGTGCATGAGTACCCACAAATGTTATCAAAGGCAAGATAAGTTACTTTTATATTACGGTAACCTATATTGAGTGGGTTTCTAAGGTACGTGAAAGAAAAATTCAAAGTTAACATATTTCAAAATGGAACAGCTCAGCAGAAAGAGTATGCAGAGACCATTCTAATGATACTTGAACCACCTATGTAGGACAAATAATAAGAAAGTTACAACAATTCTAAAGCTGAAATTTGAGGCTAATTTTTGACAATAGAATCAATGGATTTCCTTAACAAAGTTGTGACCGATATCAAGATTTTTCACAGTTATTTTGTCATAACTTTCTTATTTCTTGTCCGATTTCAAAAAGACAAATGTCACTGGAGAGTTTATTGAATGGAGAACAAGAAAAATATATTTTGAAAGTGTATTAATGAATTATTTACAAGATTAAGAGGTGAAAGGGGATGCTGGGGCGGAAGATGCAGTCAATTACTAAGGCAATATTACATCCCCGCATATGAAGTCTGCTGCTAATGCTGATTTTTTTATGTCAAAATAAACTGAAGCACCGTTTTTTTTTATTTCTCATCATACAAACACCAATAAATATAATTTTTTTTACGTTTCTCATGAACTTTTAGCATATAAATTATTAAAATTTATTTTAGCATATAAATTAAAATTTCGGGTTTGTATTACTGTACACATAGATTCGAAAAAGTAAAAAAAACAATATATAACAAATAAATGTTATCAAAGGCAAGATAGGTTACTTTTCTACCTAACTGGATATATTTTTCGTGTTTTTATTTAGCTCGAATACAGTGTTTATCGATGTATTGGAAAATTCAAAATGGCGCCCGACACTCTCTTTAACACGGTAAGTTCAAGAAAAGATGTTATAAATAATAAACTAGACAAAATACTGTTAGAAATTCGCTCATTATATGTTACCGTGACATAAGTTGGCATATATTCGGTGTTTTTTTAATAGTATTTTGTCTAGTTTATTATTTATAACACCTTTTCCCAAACTTACCGTGTTTAAGAGAGAGTGGCCGCCATTTTAAATTTTCCAATACAACGGTAAACACTGCATGTTTTTCGAGCTGAATAAACATGTTACATTGAATAAAAACAAAAAATGTATCCAGTTTTGTAGAAAAGTAACTTATCTTGCCTTTGATAATATTTATTTGTTATATATTTGTTTTTTGACAACTTTTTCGAATGTGTACAGTAATACAAACCCAAAATTTCTTTTAAATTATTAAAACTTTTAGAATTTAAAGTTTGCAAAATGTGCATAATAAAAAATATATTCATGAAAGTTTTATTTTTTAATTTTAAAAATAACTCTTGTATTTGTTTTAATTGTAAATTTGTTTATTAGTTTATTATAGAAAAAAAAAGCAAAGTAACAACATGGAAGAAAAAAAAAAGCAGCTCGATAAAATAGAAAAAAATACATTTTGCCGGGGAGAAATGTTTTGGTTTAAAGAAAGTAAAATAATTTAAATCCTAAAAGTTCATTATGCTGAAATAAATTTTAATAATTTAAAAGAATTTTTTTAGCCAGCCGTAGTTTGGCGTCATTGCCGTTGTTGGAAAATATTTGTAAACAAAGTGCGTAGGTTAACGATATGGCGTTAGTGAAATTTTGAAAATTTTCGTAACGGCTTCACATTTTAGGTAAACTCAAAACCAATGAAGGTAAAGTCATATAGGCTTCATATTTCGCACAAATAAGGTTTAATATCTATATTAACGAATATATATAGTTTCAAAACTATTATAACTTATCTTCAGGTCTAATAATGATGATTTAAATGACACAAAACTTCACTTCAAAATTTTTTACACTTCTACTGAACGTATGGAAATAATTCAAATACCAGCATGTAGCGAAACATGTGTGCTACCTCATAAGTATCCCTGCGGTGTAGTTAACCCCCCGGATATAGGTGGTAGGGGCAAATTTATGACACATACCTCAGTGCACAGAATTACGGCTTACTCAAGTTACCAATGCCACTTAACCCTCGCAAAAGCCTTGGCATTTTCACATACCTCCCCTCCCCATGTTAAGAATGGCTTTTTATTTCAGCACAGATCGATAAGTGAATTGCAATTGCACTAGTACCGTTTTTGGTACTTTATGAACTATTTGACCCACGCGGCGCTGAAATAATGACGTTATTATTTAGAAAACCATTGTTAACATGGGGAGAGTATTTTGTAACTATTCTGTACTTTCACCTAACAATTTAATAAAAGATATCGGAAAACTTGAAAATATTTTTAAAATCGCACGTGTAAAATAGTGCATAAGCGCCTTTTTTTCTTTCTTGTTTTTTTTTTTCCTTTTTCTCTTTTTTGTTCTTTTTTCTTTTTTGTTCTTTTTCCTTTTTCTCTTTTTTGTTCTTTTTCCTTTTTCTCTTTTTTGTTCTTTTTCCTTTTTCTCTTTTTTGTTCTTTTTCCTTTTTCTCTTTTTTGTTCTTTTTTCTTTTTTGTTCTTTTTTCTATTTTCCTTTTTTTTATCTTTTTTCTATTTTCCTTTTTTTTATCTTTTTTCTTTTTCTTTTTTCCTTTATCTTTTTTCTTTTTCTTTTTTATCTTTTTTCTTTTCTTTTTTTTCTTTTTTTTCTTGTTTCTTTTTTCTTTCGCTTTTTTTCTCTTTTCTTTCTTTTTTCTTTCTTTCTTTCTTTCCTATTTTCTTTTTCTTTATTTTCATTGTTTTTCTTTTTTTCTTTTCTTTCTTTCTTTTCTTTCTTTCTTTTCTTTTTCCTTTTTTCTATTCTTTTTCCTTTTCTTATTTCTTTTTCTTTTTTTCTTTCTTTTTTTCTTTTCTTTTTTCTTTCCTCTTTTCTTTTCTTTTTCTCTTTTTTTCTTTTTTCTTTCTTTTCTTTTTTCTTTTTACTTTTTTTTCTTTTCTTTTTACCTTGGAGTAGTATTTTTTATTTTATTTATTGTATAGCTCTTTCGATCAAATGAAGCAATTTTTATTTAAAAAAGAAAAGATGCTAATGCAGAGAGTGATCCGCGCTATTTTTTAAATCGTATTTCTACATTTAATTAAAGTTTTATGATGTTTTTTTTATTCGGTTGTAAGTTTAAAGTACAGAATAGGTACAAAACACCCTCCCCTCCCCATGTTTAGAATGGCTTTTTAAATAATAACGTTATTATTTCAACACGGATCACTCTCTGCATGAGTACGAAAAAAAAAGACAGAGAGAAGAGATGGTAAAGGCTACACCAGATAAAGACTTGATGACCAATGGTTTTAATAAGATGAGTGGTCTCAGCAACTAAAACAAGTGTTGGTTTTGCCTCACAAAGTAAGGAGTGTGAACCACTTGACATCCGCTTGTAAGGTTCTGCTGGAGAATTAAGAGGGGTAGCTACTATAGAATGCAATATTATGGTATAAATATCTTTACTGGACCAATGCACCATTGAATAGCCAGTGTAACTGCAAGTCCTGGAAATATATACCAGAAAGAACTGTTGGAAATAACTAATACCATCCACTGTGACTACACAATTCCTACAACTACCTGTGGCATTCCGGCATATTTCTTGAGACATTTTATTCTTGCAATACTTCTGCTGTTTTCTAGATGGTGATAACTGATTTGGTGTCCCTGACAAAACATTTCCCAGCAGATATTTTAAGTTTCCAGACGTTTTTCGTATGGGCACTTTTCTTGATAGTACACACCTGAAACTCAAATACTCTTGGAAGTAATCTCCTCTGGCTGCAATGCACTTGTTGTACCATTCCAACAACTTCTAGAAGGTCCCATAGAAGTCCTCTTGTGTGAGCGTGTCAATGACCCTCATCATTGTCTCATAACGACAGCTTCTAAGGTTTTACTAACCAAAACTCTCAGAGAGTTAGGTCTAAACGATAGGGAGGGTGAGGAACCATCTTGATGAAATAGTCTGTTTTTCTCTGAGCACTCTTGGGATAAACTTTGCGCAGATTTTCTGCATCTTTAGTTTGTCGCAAATAATTGTGTGTACAGTTCCCACACTGACATCAAACTGTGCATTTATTGTCTTTATAGACATACAACGGTCCTTATCTATGAAATTCTTTATTTGGCCAATCAACTCTGGTGTTCTGACTTCTTTACTCTTCCCACACCTCTCATCATCCCTCACAGACTACCTGCCTTCCTTGAATCTCTTATGCCACTCTAAAACTAATGCTTGATTTATGCAAGATGGTCTAAAAGTAGTCTAAAGCATTCCATACGTTTCTCTGGCATTTTTGTTCAAGTATAAAACAAATTTTATTGCATATCGTGCTTCTAAAGTGTCCTCATGTTCAGATTGCATTTTTGAAATTCACCAGCTGTGACAATCAGGCTTTAGTAGAGTGTATTCTAATTCCTGCTGTAGCTGTTTATTTGAACCTGAAATCCTAAAAATTGGTCGGTCATCTCATAAGATGTATAGCAATAACATACTGAATTTTCAAGAGTCTACGACAATTTTAACTGTCTGTACAAAAATGTTTAGAAATTTATTGGAGGCACCTTGTATATAATAGTATTGTTACCTGAAGTGCATTTTTTGGATTTTTTTAGAAATCTGATTATAAAATGCACAAGCATTGATGTGCTTTTTTGTTAAAAATCTATGTAAAACTTTATTCAAAGGATAACAACAAAAGTAATTTAGCAATTGTACTCTTCAATTATGAAGACCGAAAAGTCGAACAAAATGGTGATTGAATGAATCACACCATGCGTAAAAGTTCCGGCTTGTTTCTTCTCTGTATTAAAATAGCAGAATAGATGCCATATTTTTTTTTAATGTTTATTTATTCCATAATATGCAAAGGACACGAAATAGATTAAATAAAAGGGTGGTGCAACTTTATTATAGTTTTTTCGAATAAATGCATTTCAGGGAAAAACATTATTAGTAAGACACTCTATCAAAACCCTCAATACTAATGATTACTACAATACTATCTCATTAATTACTGTACATGCAATAACCCTTATCCCTGAGTGGCCTTTGGGCCTTGGTAAGTGGTGACCCCCATGTAAAAAAAAAAAAAAAATAATAATAATCATGTACTTAAGTGTCATGTTGAAATTAGTAAAAATTCCAAACATTACGAAGAATGGTACAGTTGAAGATGTGCTAGAACTGATTTTCGGAAGAAAAAAAAAACATGTACAGTAGATCGAGAAAAAGCGAGATGGCCGACCTGAAAGATAGCGTCATTTGATTCTGTGCAAAACAACTTAAACGATAGAATGCAGTTATCTTCCCCTGATTTTAATCTTGTAAAGGTTTAATTTACAGTGAAAAATTGCAATTTCAAAAAATTCAGTTTTTACTTATAGTTATTTTTCTACTGGACCATTTTTCGTAATTTTTGGAATTTATACTTATTTCGGCATGACAAGTAAGTACGTGATCAAAGACACACTATAGTAAAGTTGCACCAAAAAGGTTTATAACTGTAACTTTCTGTTCAACAGTTTCAATTTTTCCTCAACTTGATTAAACAAACATAAATGGCGGCAGTGAACGTAATAAATTGCACAGGTTTTTACATTTGTTAGTTTTGAAAAAACAAATGTACATTAGGGATGTCCCAATTGTTGTGTGAAATTGCCAACGTTTTACGCACTATCAGCTACGTCATCATTATGTGTCTATCTTATAATTTTTTACGGATACCAATAATCACTAATTGAATCAGTGAAGCAGCATTTTTTTTTTTTTTTTTGCTATTGTTTTTAAGTTAATTTTATTAATTAGAGACCTCCGTACATTTTTTTTAAATAGATGCTAAAATCAAGTTTACTCTCCTCCTAAAAATTAAAAATCTTTTAACAATTAAAATAATTTCAAGTTGTAGTTGAATTTGCTATTTTATAATTGCCAATAGTCATTTTTTATATTATATGAAAATATTTTTTTCAAAAATGGAAAACCTAACTCCAAGATCTTATGTTTAAAACTTCATATCGTGGAATATTGAAATTTTATTCTATTTTAATCTTTTAAAAATTAATTGTTTTTTAGAATTCTATGTTTTTGTTGTAGTTCAACTAATTATAATATGTATTATTGAGAAAAAAAAAGTTGATTTTCTTTAAACATAATAATATTGATTTTATGTCCATTGTTTATTTACAACTTCAAGGTAGATGAAATAAGCAATGGGTGTATATATATATATATATATATATATATATATATATATAGTAATTTATAAAATATATATGGCGATTAAGCTACACTGAATATTCTGCGTTTCATCCACTATAGGATTCGTCAGGCTTTTTCCTGTTTTACCTTTGATCCTCATTCCATAAAGGCAATATTATCTTTTAAAATATTATTCTCTGTATAATGTCTTTATCCCCCTCTTCTGATGAAAAGCGTTTTGCTTCGAAATGCCATGCATAAGCCTGACGAATCCTATAGTGGATGAAACGCAGAATATTCAGTGTAGCTTAATCGCCATATATATTTTATAAACTACTAACTAGCTCTACCTACGTATTGAGCACTTTTGAAGTAAATACTTAAAGTTACGCATAAATCTATACTTTTGTATATTAGGTTTATGTGAGTAAATGAAGTAGTTATATATATATATATATATATATATATATATAGACGAAACACATGTCAGTGGATATTTATATTTTAAAAACAATGTATATATGCCGCTCCCCATATGGGGGTATCAAATTGGTTAAAGGGAAAATTATTCCCAACCCGCGTTTAGGTAAAAAATGCACTTTCGTAAATAATTGCATTCATTCAAGACATAATGCAAAAACAAATAAAATCTAAGTAAATTGCAATATATCCAAACAGTCGTGCGGGATGGACAAGTGGTAAGAGTTTAAGCTCCTTACCATGGGGTTCCGATTTCGAATCTCGCTAGATTCAGCCACTCTGATGAGTCGTAGACAACAAAAAATGTGTCCGTGGATAATTATGTTATATTTTAAAAACTATATATATGCTGCTCTCCATATGAGGGTACCAAATTGGTTAAAGGGAAAATTATTCCCAACACTTTCATAAATAATCGAATTCATTCAAAATGTATTACAAAAACAAATAACATATATATATATGTGTGTGTGTGTGTGTGTGTTAGATTATGTGTATAATGGTAAATTTTATACACATAATCTAACACACACACACACACACACACACATATATATATATGTTATTTGTTTTTGTAATACAATTTACCATTATACATGGCTTTTATAGACCTTACTAAAGCCTTTGACTCTGTGAACCGTCAAGCCCTTTGGCTGGTTCTTGCAAGGTTTGGATGCCCAGAGAGGTACATTCGGGTACTGAGACTGCTGCATGACAATATGTCAGCTACAGTCCTCAGTAGTAGTGGAGATGAAACAGAGCCCTTCAGGGTTGACACGGGAGTGAAACAGGGATGTGTCATTGCCCCAACCCTGTTCTCCATCTTCATTACTGCTATCTTCCATCTTACGGACAAACATCTTCTCCATGGAGTTCGGATTATGTACAGAACCGACGGCCGACTTTTTAACATCAACAGATTTAGGGCCAAAGGTCGAACGAACACCATATCCATTATGGAGCTACAGTATGCAGACGATAATGCCCTTGTAGCCCTCTCAGAAGAGGACCTACAGTGTACACTGGTTGCCTTCACGAGGGCGTACAAACAGCTAGGACTAACAATTAATATAAAAAAAACCCAAATCCTCCATCAATCACCACCAAACAGTACTCCAGTCTCACCCCCAAACATCTCCATTGACAACGCTAGACTGGAAAATGTGGACCACTTCCCATACCTAGGCAGCATCCTATCATCAAAAGCCAACATAGATGATGAAATACAACACCGTCTCAGCTGTGCCAGTGGGGCTTTCTCAAGGCTAAGGAAGAGAGTATTTGAGAACCGTGACCTTCTGGCAAAGACCAAAATCATGGTATATAAAGCTGTCTTGCTGCCCACTCTTCTCTATGGATCGGAGACCTGGACCACATACAGGAGGCACGTAAAAACCCTGGAGACGTACCACCAAAGATGCCTCCGAAAAATCCTCAGAATTAGTTGGAAGGACCGACGCACCAACACCAGCATCCTGAGTGAGGCTGACATTCCCACTATCACCGCTACTGTTGCTCAACGCCAGCTCAGATGGACTGGTCATGTTGTCCGAATGCCGGATCTCCGCCTCCCAAAACAGATTTTCTACTCTCAGCTTGTTGAGGGAAAGCGTGCCCAGGGTGGCCAAAAGATGAGGTATAAGGACAACATCAAAGCAAATCTAAAGCGGTTTCACATGGACCTTGAGACATGGGAGGACGTGGCTGGCAGCAGGTTGGCATGGAGGAGCGCTGTCCACAAAGGTGCTGCGCTTTATAGTAGTGACCTAAATCAAGCTGCTGAGGATAAACACAAGCACAGAAAGGACAGATTATTAACCAAACACACCCAACCCCACCCCACCACCACTACCTTTATCTGCCCAAATTGCACAAGACAAATTGGGTCTAGGATTGGGCTCTATGCTCACCTGAGGACCCACAGAAGCCACAACGGAGGACAGTCTTACTCGGACACGAGTGACCGCCGATGATGATGATGGTTAGATTATGTGGGGCGACATCGGGTTGCCTAACTGATTTTCCTAAATTAACTATTATTATTAAAAAGTAAAATGTTAGATCATGAACACTGTTATGTAGAAAAAAGTATGCAGAGAGAATGTTTTGAAGGAAGGAATATTTAGTAAAATCAAGGAAAGAATTTGGTGAATAAAACGTTTCTAATAGATAGTAAAACGTGATTTTAAAGTTGCATGTTAAAGATGCGAGTTGAATTGCGTCATAGCAAGGATTAGTTTGAATATATACAAACAGAGAATCAGTCAGAGAGGAGAGAGGGACAGAGACAATCTTCAGATTAAGATGGCTCCAAGTAGAGGGGGGTCAGAAATGGTGATAGTCAGAATCAGCTTTACAACTTTCCAAAATGGGGAAAAAATGTTCTAGAATAAAAAGTTGCCGAAAATAAAACCTGAGGCTCAGTCATTTTCTTGGGAAAAATTTCCTTTGCAGCTTTCGGACAAACAAGACCAAAGATGAACCAGATATGTCCCGGATTGGCCAAATGTTTAAACCCTAAATAAGTTTTATTCGTCTTTGTATTGTAAAGATATTTATGTATATTCTTGTTCCGTCACAAACTTTAATTAAATGTACATACGCACACAACGAACTCTAAATTAGATGTTAACAGTAAAACACAGGTATATGCACATGTCATACAGATGACTGTCACACACATACTAATCTAGCTCTACCTACGTATTGAGCACTTTTTATTATTTTATATATAAATAATACACACACATATATATATAACTACTTAATTTACTCACATAAAATTAATATACGAAAGTATAAATTTATGCGTAAACTTTAAGTATTTACTTCAAAAGTGCTCAATACATAGGTAGAGCTAGTTAGTAAGTTATAAAATATATATGGCCATTAAGCTACACTGAATATTCTGCGTTTCATCCACTCTAGAACTCTTAATTTACTTGATTCTTCCGGCCTTGGCAGACCTGTTTTAAATATTCTCTCCAGTGCTTTTTCTGTGCACATTTGAACTTTTCTTTTAATAATTTGGAACTCTTTTTTACACAGTGATCACCACTTATCAAGGCCCGGAAGCCACTCAGGGATAAGGGTTATTGCAAGTACATCACGTTAGTGAAGAGATTTTATGAAGTGTTTAATTAGGGGGGCGGTTCATTAGGAATTTGTTAACATTAGACTTGAAGACATCCAAGTTGTAGTCCAGAGGGAAGCAGGCAGACGGAACAGAGTTCCACAGGCGTGCAGTTCTAAGAAAGAAGCTTTGCTCATGAAATCCGCGTTTTGATTTAGGCACAGATATAGAGTGGGGGAAATTTTTCACAGTGGATTCAGCTAGACGGGTGTTTTTCGTGAAAGATGGCGAGGGGGGACCAGGGATTGGAGTTCAGACGAGCACCTGCCATGAAAATAACGATAAAACAAGGATAGGCTCGCAACGTCTCTTCTGTGGGAGAGGGGTTGCAGGGTAGAGAAAAGGGCATCCCCCACTAAACCACGAAGTCTATTTTGTACTCTGTCAAGGCAGGATGGGCTGTTTTTGGCAGCTCCTGCCCAGATATGGCAACAGTATTCCATCCTTGGCCGTACTTGGCTTTTATATAGATAGAGAATTGCATCAGTAGTGAGATATCTTCTGGAGCGGTAGAAGGATCCCACCATCTTTCCTGCGACCTTGGCAACAGACTTGATGTACGTGTTCCATTTCAGATCAGGAGTAAAGGTCAAACCCAGAAGCTTGTCAAAACACGGGGCCTCACCCAGACGAGAGCCATCCATCACAATTGATGCCAGCTGGGGATCAGAGCGTTGATGATGTAAGGATAGGAGTTTGGTTTTAGATGCATTAAAGGTAACTAGCCACATCTTCCCCCACTGAACCACGCGCTTGAGATCAGAGGAGAGAGAATCCGAGAGAACTTTGTCATTTACAGCCTTTGATGTGTTGCCGTAGATGCTCGTGTCATCAGCATAGATGTCAACGAATGATTTAAGTATGTGTTTAGGGAGGTCATTGATGTAGATCAGGAAGAGAGTTGGGCCCAGGATTGACCCCTGAGGGACTCCAGCATTTATATTGCAGGCCTCCGATTTTTGTCCATCTACCACTACTCTTATGAGCCTATCGGAGAGAAATGATTTAATGATTGAGAAAACATTTCCAGTTATACCGTAGCTGGAAATCTTGTGAAGTAGACCCTTATGCCATACTTTGTCAAAGGCCTTTGATATGTCAAGAGCAATTGCCCTAGAAAGGAAGCCTTTGTCAAGAGATTCACTAATCCTGTGGGGTATAACCGTCAGCACATCTGCGGTAGATCTTGCAGAGCGGAAACCATATTGTGTGTCACTAAGAAGGTTATTCCTGCTGAGGTGGTTGACTATTTCTCTATTTAATATTGATTCCAGTAACTTACTCATAACACAGAGAAGACTTATTGGTCTGTATTGAGAGGGAGATGACTTATCACCTGAATTCTTAAATACAGGGCAAACTGATGAGGTCTTCCAGGGGGTCGGAAAGCACTTCTCCTTAAGGCAGCGCTTAAATAGTTTCGTAAGTATGGGAGCAAGTTCTGGTTGAAGCTTTTTTAACACTATAATTGGGATGCCATCAGGGCCAGTTGCTTTACTTGAATCTAGGTTTTTTATTAGCTTGGCGACCTCATGCACGGATATTTGTATGTTACCTAGCTTGTTCTGTGTTATAGGAGGAAATATGGGGAGTTGATGGCCTTCGTCGCATAGGGTAGAATTAGCTGCAAAGTTCTTTGCAAATAGTTTGGCCTTGTCTGACGCTGACGAGATAACCTCTGGTCCATTGATAATGGTTGGGATAGAACGCACACTTCTGTTCAGGATCCTATTTGTTATTTGCCAAAACTGGTGGGAACCAAGCCCCTGATCAGCTACCTTGGATTTAACAGACTGGGCATATAGCTCTCTTGCATTTTTTATTACTCTTTTACAGTGGTTGCTGGCAGTCCTGAAAGCAGCTTTAGTCTCAGTGCATCTATTACGTTGGTATTATGGAAAAAGTGATTTCTGTGCGCGATAGCAGCAGCACATTCTGGGGAGAACCATGGCTGGCTGTTAGGTTTTTGTTGGAATTTTTTAGATGGTATGAATTGGTCTATGCCTACAATTAACCATTCGGTCAGATCTGATACTATAGAGGACACTTCCTTTTTAAACATGGAGTGCAGAGGTAAATCAGATATGAATGTACGGAAGCTATCCCAGTCAGCCATTCCATTTGTGATTTTTTCCAAGGAATTCTGCCTTTTAGATCATTTTGGACTATTTGGAACTTACCTGTTGGATTGGAAGTTTTTAATTCGACCGTGTTTGGATTTTACCATTCTTGGATTTTTTACCCTTCACCGGACTATCCATTCATGTGACATCTTTTTATCATTTTTCTTTTACCTCCTATTCCCCTTACCTCACTCTTTTTTTTTTAACCAAGTAAGATCTGTGACTTACTTGTGGTTTCATTAAATACTTTTACATGCAAAATCCGATCCCGCATTTTGCTAATTCCTGCCCTGTGATGAGAAGGAGAGTATTTCTTCGAAACTCCGCGGATTAAGGACTGTCCACTTGTGCTTCCTTTTTAAAATTAAATATGTTTTTAACTCTTTTTCAAGATGTCTTTTAACATATTTTATTAATAATTTGTTCATATTATAAGCTCTATTTACCTTTTCGGTTTTATTGAGCTTTTACATCTGGTTGAGATTACTTGTAAATATTAACTCTTTAATATTTTTAATATATTTTAAGCTTACCATTTAGATTACCTTGGTAAACTTATTGTAATTTTTATTTATATATATATATGTTTTATTTTTTTATTACAGTTTTATCTGCTTAGTTACACATGTTTCAGTTACTGAATCGCATTAAACGATCTAGTAACTTCATCAGAAAAAAGCAGATAAAACGGTAATAAAAAAATAAAACATATATATATATATATATATATATATATATATATATAAATAAAAATTACAATAAGCTTTGCAATAGTATTGAGCACTTTCTCCAGGTTTTTACTAATTACCATTTTTGCTAAATATATATATATATTTATATATATATACTTTGTATACACACATTCATTAAAAGAACATTTTATATCACGCAACAAACATTACATAGATGACTATATAACATATACATGGCTTGCTCCCCCTCATTTATACATATCTATTTTATATACACTTGAGATACACACCTCCATGTCATGGGAGCCCCCCCCCCCCCGCAATGTAACATATATATATATATATATATATATATATATACGAGCAAACAGTTAATAAAACATGTTAAAAAACACTTTGAAATGAGTTAAAACATATTTAATCTGAAAAGGAAACACTAGATAAGTTGATAGTCCTTAATCCGCGGAGTTTCGAAGAAATACTTTCCTTCTCATCAGAGGATAGGAATTAGCAAAATGCGGGATTGGATTTTGCATGCGGAAGTATTTGATGAAACAACAAATAAGTCAAAGATCTTACTTGAAAACAAAAAAAGTGAAGCAGAGCGAATATGGTGAAGAAAAAGGTGATTACACATGAATGGATAGTCTGGAAGATAAATAATCCAGTGATGGTAAAATCCAAATATATAACTTCAAGAAAGTTTTTTTTATACATATATATATATATATATTTCTCTGGAAATCTACTTTATTTCATTATAATATATACCAATTCTTATTTAATAAGCTCAATGTAATTACAGAGCAATATAATAAATGATATTGACCATTCTATAATTTATCCCTTAAATTCAGTTGACGTTTACAATTCTTGACAGTACCTTTTTCGTAGCACAAAATCAATCACTTAATTATTATATCAATATATAATAATTATGTGATTGATTTTGTGCTACGAAACAGATACTGTCAAGAATTGTAAATGTCAACTGAATTAAAGGAATAAATTGTAAGATGGTCATATCATGAACTTTGGAATATAGACTTTTGTCATTTATTCACTAATATATATATATAGGAGCAAACATTTAATAAAACATGTTAAAAAACACTTTGAAAAAGAGTTAAAAACATATTTAATCTGAAAAGGAAACACTTGATAAGTGGATAGTTCTAATATAAGCTCTATCTCCTATTTGGTTTTATCGAGCTTTTACATCTGGTTGAGATTACTTTATTAATATTAATTCTTTAATATTTATAATATACTTTAGTTTTACCATCTTGGATCATTTTGGTAAATTTAATTGTAATTTTTATTTTATTTTATATATATAATTAATTATTTAAACTCTTCAGCTTTATAAAATGTTGCCATTTTATGGGGGGGGGGGGTTAGAACACCCAAATAAAAATATTTCCCCTCACATATTTAATGAAGACTGCTTTTAAAATGTAATTTAGTTTAAAATTGAATACATATTAAAAATTTCATGAAAATCTGACTACTAGTTCATTTCTGTTAGCTTTATTTTAACACGTTGTGTTAAATACATCTGTCTTCACATAGAAAATGATCACTACATAGAAATGTTGTTTTAATGATTTTGGTCTCGCATTTTCATTATTACACTGTAAAGAATTTTTTTTTTTTTTTTTTTAAATATATTACTAGTTTTAGACACAAAATGATGATGTGGCTGATAGTGTGTAAAATGTTGGCGATTTCACACAACAATTTCGACATCACATTTGTTTTTTTTTTTTTGTTTTTTTTTTGTTTTTTTAAACAATTAAATGTGAAAAAATCGATTATGTTCGTTGCCGCTAATTATGTTCATTTAATCAAGTTGCGGAAAAATTTAAACCGTTGAATAGAAATTTATACTTTTGAAAAGCAGAGGAAAAATTGAAAGGAATTTTGGAAACATTTAAACTGTCGAATAGAAATTTATACTTTTGAAAAGCAGAGGAAAAATTGAAAGGAATTTTGGAAACATTTAAACTGTCGAATAGAAATTTATACTTTTGAAAAGCAGAGGAAAAATTGAAAGGAATTTTGGAAACATTTAAACTGTCGAATAGAAAGTTATACTTTTGAAAAGCAGAGTAAAAATTGAAAGGAATTTTGGAAACATTTAAACTGTCAAATAGGAATTTTTACTTCTGAAAACCCCTTTTATTTAATCTATTATGTGTCTTTTACATATTATGAAATAAATAAACATATTTTTAAAAAAATGTTACATATATTCTGATATTTGAATACAGAGAAAAAGCAAGTCGAAACTTTTATGCATGGTGATGATATCGATTCAATCACTGCATTGCTCGATTTTTCGGCCTTCATAACCAAAGAGTAAAATTAGTTAAACTGCTAAATTACTACAACAAATAATAAGATACGGTGCTTCTATATTATTACAAGTGAAGCATGCATGGTCCCTCTGGAGTGCACAGTGAACAAGGTATTAAAAAATGACTAAGTTCAGCATTTCCCCCCCCCCCATTTAGCTCCAAAAGTTCCCCGGGGACATTAAATCCTGGTGAAAATGCAGTTTTAGTCCTTAATATATGTTTGAGTTCTACACCATGCAAAAAAAACAAATGACTAAGAACATCATTGCTTTCCGCCACCCCCCTCCCGATTTAGCCCCAAAAGTCCCCTAAGGCCTTAACATATGTAAATTTGAGTTCTGCACCATGCAAAAAAAAAAAAAAAACAATGGCTAAGTCCATCATTTGCTCCCTCCCCCATTTAACCCCAAAAGTCCCCAAGGCCTTAACGTATTAAAATTTGAGCTCAGTACCATGCAAAACTGCTAAATAAACATACACAGAAAATTTTGGACAAATATGGTAAAATAGTCCCAAAAATGGAGTGTTTTTATTAGCCCTAAAAGAGCCCCTGGGGCACACCCAAGAGTTATTGCGAAGTATAGACAAATGAAATTATATAGAAATCGGTTAGTTACAACTTTTCAGGAAGTTTTATAAAAATCCAAGGCATCAATTTTTTTTAATAAGCACAAAAATGTCAATTTTAGCCATTTTAACCCAAAAGGCATTCTGTTACTTTTTTTAGTCATATCATGTTTAATGTTTGTACAAAATTTCAAAAAATTCAAAGGCATAGTTATTGAGAAAAATGCAGACAGATGAATAGACAAGGGTGAATTTACAGATCCACCCTTTTTTTGTCGGGGGACCAATAACAAAAAAACAAATAGTACCTACATAATTGTCAGGTCTCAAATAGTAACATATCCAAAAATTACAGAAAATGATAAGGTAGAAAAATAATTATGAAAACCTGTTTTCGATAAAGTTTAGATGGAGAATAAATTTTGTCCGACATTTTGAATTACTTTCGTCGCATGACATAAACAATAGAACTTAATTATCTCCCCTGACAACTTATCTCTTTTTTTTAGTATGTATACTATAGTGATTTTGCTTCCTTTCACAAATTTCTTTTTTCATCAATAATTATTTTTCTACCTAATCGTTTTTCACAATTTTTGGATATGTTACTATTTGAGACCTGACAATTATGTAGATACTATTTATTTTACTTGAAATTCGATATTTTTTTTTTTTTGCTTGTATAATATAGAAGCACCTAAGTAAATAATAATGCAAATATCAAGAAGTTTCATTAGAAAACTCCAAAAAACAAAACCGTCAAAATCAAGAACTACTAAATATAGCAATATTTTGTTTGATTTTCGATTTTTAAGCAATTATCGTGACTTCCCAGATAACTTTCTAATGTCAGAAATTTTTTTCTTGTCCTAATTTAAGACTCGGAACTACTTGTTTCAAAATAAATAAACACTTTAAAATAAGTTAAAACACAAAAAAAACGATTCAGGTAGGTAGAAGAGTAATTTATTTTGCCTTTGGTAACATTTATTTTTTATATATTTGTGTGTGTGTTTTTTTTTATTGATTTTGCTGGTGTTTTTCTTTACCGTTTTTTTCATCTTGTTGTCTACACTGCAGAATGCCCGTGATAATTTATAAACAGTCTCTCACAAACCCATGTCCATACAAATATGAACAAAACAAGTGAAGTGATACGCTTGTTTACTGCAAGATGACACAGTTTTCTTTTTTTTTTTTGTCTTTTTACTAGAACATCCGTATCAAAGATGGACGTACATTTTCCTGTTCCTTCACGGAAGAAAAAACGTGGCTTTCGTCCTGAGAAGTTCAGTTCTCTCTTTCCTCTTCCGATATTGGCAGATCGTAACCAAAAGCCAAATTTTTGCCCGTCATTCAGCGGCAAGCTCGAAGGCAACCACGTTCGAATAGAACATTCTGGCGATGCTTACTACCTCTACAAAATGGTAAGGATGCAAACAAATTAGGTGCAACTTTACTATAGTGTGTCGTCCAACCCAATCGTGTATTTTTGAACAAAGGCATTTCAGGGAGGAAAATTATTATGTACGTACGCTTCATGTCGAAATTAGTATAAATTCCAAAATTTACGAAACATCATCCAGAAAAAAAAGCATGTAGTATTAATAAGAATAAGCAAGATGGCCGACTTGAAAGCAGTTATCTCTCCTTGATTTCAAGCATTAATCAAGGGTTAATTTACAGTGAAATAGCAACTTTAAAAATTGTTTTTACTTATAATTAAGAATTATTTTTCTGCTAGACCATTTTTCATAATGTTTGGAATTTATACTAAAAGTACATAATAATGTTTTTCTCCGAAATGCATTTTTTTTTTCAAAAGACGCACTGTAGTAAAGTTGCACCACAATTTTTTTTTTTTTTTTTGGTGGTGGTGGGGGGGGGTATTGGATTCATATCCTCCATTGGTACAACTCTTTCTTGATATCAGTTTTGATGCGTTTTGCTGCAGTTTGGAGAATTGATAATTTCTGTGCTTCCTCATCATTCTCCCGAGATGAATTGTAATATTCACAAAGAATGTCACAGATTTTTTTCCCTAAATGTCACAATGTCACTGCGGCCTTCAGTCACGAGTACAGAGTTCCCACATCGACTTAGCAGCTTTTCTTGTAGGCATTTATTTTCATATGTTGTGAATTTATTACCATGTAAACATTCTTCCATTTTAGTAACAAGGTCTGATATTGTTAGGGGTTCTTCATCATTTTCCTCTAGGAACTCGCATGCTTGAATGCCTCATCCTCATCACTGCCCTTTGATCTTGGACTTTTTCATCATTTGATGGATTCAGCTGATGTGAATTGTCTTGGAATATTCCACATTGTACAGAAGTTGACGCTACATGACTTGTGGTAAACGCAGTCTGCTGCGTGAAGCTCACCACCAAAATATTTGATCCGGCTTTGAATAGCAGTGGCCCACTCATCCTCTTTGGTTTTGCAATGGACCAATATAGTTTGAACAAATGCATCTGTCTTCACATAGAAAATTCTTTTGTCACTTTTCCATTTTTTTTTTTTTTTTTTTTTTACACAGTGATCACCACTTATCAAGGCCCGGAAGCCACTCAGGGATAAGGGTTATTGCATGTACAGTACGTTAGTGTGGGGGGGTTTAATAAAAATGTCTACTTAAGGGGGCGGTTCATTAGGAATTTGTTAACGTTGGACTTGAACACATCCAAGTTGTAGTCCGGTGGGAAGCAAGCAGACGGAACAGAGTTCCACAGGTGTGCAGTTCTAAGAAAGAAGCTTTGTTCATGGAATCCACGTTTTGATTTAGGCACAGATATAGAGTGGGAGAAATTTTTCACAGTGGATTCAGCTAGACGGGTGTTTTTCGTGAAAGATTGGCGAGGGGGGACCAGAGATTGGAGTTCAGACGAGCACCTGCCATGGAAATAACGATAAAACAAGGATAGGCTCGCAACGTCTCTTCTGTGGGAGAAAGGTTGCAGGGTAGAGAAAAGGGCATCCCCCACTAAGCCACGAAGTCTATTTTGTACTCTGTCAAGGCAGGAAAGGCTGTTTTTAGCAGCTCTTGCCCAGATATGGCAACAGTATTCCATCCTTGGACGTACTTGGGTCTTTTTTTGTAGTAACAGTTCTACAAAATAAGCAACATGTTCTACCGTCATATGGTTTCAGAGAAAACAGGAGCGCTCTTTTTTCATTGATCAAGCAGAATCACCCTTGCTGGGGAGCAATAGCAATGTCCTTTTTGTTGATGCAGTTTACTCGACACGTTTTGTGAACACATGTTCTTGGGATTTGTACACAACTGGCCAACTGGTAGATGGTCTTCATCAAAAAAGAAAACCGGTTTTCATCGAATGGAAATGGAATCAGGTTGTCTTTTCTAGAGTGACAATTTTATCGTTCCATCCAGTATTGAATCTAGGTAGAACCATGGAGAAGCACCCATTTTTCTTTTTGTGTTTTATGTGTACTTAACTCAACGAGCGACTAATAGCAACACCAGCAGCAGCAAACAAAGTTTAGCGTACAAAACAAACTGATAACGTCACGGCAATCTCTCTGTTACTGCAATTCCTTAATCATAACATGAAGTTCAGGGTTGAGAGTAGGAGTACAAAGAGATCCTCATTCATTCCAGGGCAACAACGGGGATGCCTGCTAAATAAACTCAACGATCAATGTCCACCATTACGCCAACTGAAGACACCTCAACATTTTCTTTAAAAATGACGACTTTTATAGGTTTTTGGGTATGCTGAAAACAAATATCACAGGGAAAATTAGCGCAGACAAATAGTTTTCGAGATATAGATACCTGTATACTGTTACGTAATTTCTAGTAGTTTTATTTGGCCGCCATCTTTGTTGTTTCAATGAAATGGGATATTGAGCATGCGTGCGCACGCTGTAGACGTTCTGTGTAGTTAATTCAATGCAATTTCGAAAGCCATTCTTACCATAAGTAGGTGGGGGTGTTTATTCCGAAAGCCGGTCTTAACATGGGGAGGTGAGGGGATGCTTATTCCAAAAGCCGTTCTTAACATGGGGATTCCAAAAGCCCTTCTTAACATGGGAAGGTGTGAGGGTGTTTATTCCGAAAGCCGTTCTTAACTTGGAGAGGTGGGGGGGGGGGCTATTTCGAAAGCCGTTCTTAACATGGGGAGGTGGGGGAGTTGTTTCTGAAAGAAATGAAGAAATGATATTCAATGAACGTTTGTATATCATAGACTTAACTACACACATCGTCTGCATGCTCACTATCCCATTTCATTGAAACAACAAAGATGGCGGCCAATTCAAAGTACTAGAAATTACAATGCATAATACAGGTATTTATATCTCGAAAACTATTTGTCTGCGCTAATTTTCCCTGCAATATTCGTATTCAGCATAGCCAAAAACCTTTAAAAGTTGTTGATTTATCGAAAAATGTTGAGGTGTCTTCAGTTAGCATAACGGTGAACATTGACCAACTTGACTTCTATACTTATGGGCCATTAATTTAGAATGAATGCATTATACCAAATTGATGGTTGAATATGGTTACATTTATTTGTGCTCATTTTTACATTAAATACTAATCCCTATTAATTCCAGTAGTTTCTGAGAAAAAGTGGAACAGATGGATAGACAAAGAGAAATATACTATAGATATTGTTGTTTTTTTTTTATCCAGGGATGCTTCGGAAAAGGGACTTTATCCAGGAGTTTGCCTGAATATGGAAAATCGCAGAAATATATTGACGTACCAAAGGATGGCAAAATAGTTCCTCTTAAGATGATGAATTCCAGAAAGTAATTTACATTTTTTTTTTTTTTTTTTTTTTTTTTTTCTGAAAAAGAAAAAATTGTAAAAATCTCACAGACGGAAGACGATATCTCGATTTGGTAAGACATGTGCATGCACAGAGTTTTAGTCGAAGTTTTAAAACTTAAAATATTATTTTTCTAAAATAAATGATGAGTTACAATAACGTTAGCACTTATACAATATGTGACACAGATAAAAATTGTGTTCTAATAAAAATTTATCAGTATCCTTACGTGTCAGGCAAAAATAAGATTCTTCACCAAAACTTAAGAAAAATTATCAAGTAAAATTTCAATCAATAGTTTTTGTATTTCGACAATCCACCATTGATAAAACAAATGGTCATCTGAGTTTCAGTCTACGGCCCCTTCTTGCTAAACTTTCAAAAAAAACAAAAAAAAAAAAACACTCGACTAACTACAACCACTATCAACAATTTCCCCCACTTTCTATCTGTACCTAAATCTAAACACAGATTCGACAAACAAAATTTCTTTCTATTCCACTGGCCTGCTGCCCAGCCAATTACAATATGGTAGCTTTCAAGTCCAATGTAAACAAGTTCTCATTAAAGAATACAAATTCTACCAAATTTACATGATTAGAGATTACTACACTACCAACTTACATTCATTAACCCTTATCCTTGAGTGGCCTTCAGGCCTGGATAAGTTGTGATTCACTTGTAAAAAAAAAATGCTTCTTATCAGAAGAGAAGAAGTCGGCATTATACAAAAGTAAATGTAAAAAGACATCACCAACTGTGAAAACATTCAGATTAAAAATGGAAAAGTTTTTGAGATTAGAATTGGAAAAAAATATTATGAGGGAGGGGGGGGGCAATATGATGGGGATAAAAAAAGAGAAGGGATAGAAAAGTTACAAGATTATATAAGAAAATGAAAATAAAATTTTTTAATATATATATATATATATATATATATCCCTATATATTTAGCTCCCCGCTAAAATAGCACACACACAAAGGAACGGGTGATTGAAAATGGTCTTGAACCATTTTTAATTTTTCTTGCCTGATGAGATCTGTTATGATCAAAACGGTCTGCACATCGTAGCAAGATATTACTGTATTTACATAAAGAATGATAAAAATATATATATATATTTGGCACTTGTACAGTTTAGTCAAGACATTAAAAAATAAAAATATTGGAAAAAGGTTATATTCTACGTATCCGTTTTGGATTGAAGATTTCCGAAAAAAAAATTAATTTAATTTGATTGAGTAGTTTGTTTTGTTTTTTTTTACAGCGGAAAAACACGTTTTTATGAGAGCGCATTGAAGTCAGCCATTGTGAAAGTTGCTGAAGCTGAACAACATGCCATGGGGAGATAATTTCAGTTAAAGTGCCGGCACTCTCTTCCCATCTTTAATTCTAGCTTTTCTTCCTAAAAATCGAACCTTTTGCTCGGTATCATAATAAATTGTTTTTTCGCTGTAAAAAAAAAACTACTTGATGAAATTAAGTGAATTTTTTTTTTCGGAGAACTTAATTCCATAACGGATACGTGCAATATAACCTTTTTTTCGATATTTACATTTTTTAAAGTCTTAAACTGTACAAGTACCATATATATATATATATATATATATATATATATATATACATTACTATTCCAAGTTAAGAATATTCAGAGAATGAATTATACAAGAATATTCAATAGAAAGCAAAGCAAGATATACATTTTATTTGTTTTTACTTGAACATTTAGGTATAGCTACACAATCATGAGTATGTTTTAGTCAATTAGTTATATATAACTAATTGACTGAAACATACTCATAATTGTGTCGTGATACTTAAATGTTTATGCAAAAATAAAATAAACAAATAAAAGTGTGTGTATATATATATATATACATATATATATATATATATATATATATATATATAAAAATTGCAATTAAATTTACCAAAATGATCCAAGATGGTAAAATTAAAGTATATTATAAATATTAAAGAATTAATATTCATAAAATTATCTCAGCCAGATGTAAAAGCTCGATAAAACCAAATAGGAAATAGAGCTTATAATATGAGCAAACAGTTAATAAAATATGTTAAAAAAACACTTTGAAATGAGTTAAAAACATATTTAATCTGAAAAGGAAACACTAGATAAATGGATAGTCCTTAATCCGCGGAGTTTCGAAGAAATACTTTCCTTCTCATCAAAGGGTAGGAATTAGCAAAATGCAGGATCGGATTTTGCATGCAGAAGTATTTGATGAAAAAACAAGTAAGTCAAAGATCTTACTTGAAAAATCTTTGACTTACAAGTTGTTTCATCAAATACTTCTGCATGCAAAATCCGATCCTGCATTTTGCTAATTCCTACCCTCTGATTTCGAAACTCCGCGGATTTAGGACTATCCATTTATCTAGTGTTTCCTTTTCAGATTAAATATGTTTTTAACTCATTTCAAAGTGTTTTTTAAGATATTTTATTAACTGTTTGCTCATATATATATATATATATATATATATATATATATATATATACACACACACACACACACACACAAGCTATATACTCAGGGAATTTTTGATCTACAGACTTGAAATTTGGAATATAGAGTATTTAGGTATGTGGAAAACTTTTTAATCAGTTTTCATCTGGATAAAAGGCTGCTAAGGTGTCAAAATTGAAAAATTGGTATGTGAGGGTTATCGGATTTTTATTTGTTTATCAACTGTTTCACAAATGCACATGCATGAATCATTCACATGACAGATTACTTATTTTAAGAATAAGTAGGTTTGAAAATACTTTTTAAAGATCGTGTCAGCTGGCCTGATGGTTATCGTACTTGACTCACTGTCGTTAGATTTTAATTTCAATCTCAGCTCAAGTATTTTCTTTTTACTTACAAGAAATGAACTGTTTAGAAGAAAGCGTAATACTCGCATGCACGTGTCTCAGTTTCTTTCATTTTTTTTTTTTTTTTACTTCATTTTTTTAAGGAATTTAACATTACATTTAATAGCTACAATATTTCTGTTCATAATCAATAAAAAATCTGCATTAATTAAAATATAATATTTATGCAAATTTTACAACCAGACAACGCCGGGCAGCCTGCTAGTATATATATATAATTATTTTTAATACCTACAGACACTAGCGTTTCATCCTTTCGGAAATCATCAGTGCAGGGAATTACAATTACAGCCAGTTGGGGGATTCAAACTCAGCCACGAAGCCATCTCTGAATCTATTAGCAAGGAACAAACCACACTGCCAACGTTAACCATGAGAAATGCAGATGGTGCCGTAATCGACTTAAACCTGGCAGGGTTAAAATTATTTCCATGCTAGAAAAAAATATGTCCGAGTCATAGTGCACCATTTATAACACGATCAGCTGGTCACTGGCGTGTGACCGGCTTCACGTGTTACACTAAAGGTCTTAGAAACAGTCCCGTGAAGATGGGCCAATCATTAGGGTCGGAATATCAAGAAGAAAAGAGATGTTGGATGTAGGTGTGTTGCCCCTCCATTCTCTCAAGTGACATCTTCACCATGGTAGCATTCTGGTTGGAATCTTCTCTCTTCGTCCTCCGGACCGCTTCGTTCTTTAATGGAGACATTTATGTCAGACACAAGAAAACACAGAACACGACACAATCGTAACATATATGAAACATAATTATTTTATTTTCCATTATGTATACAATAGATGTCACAAAAACAATTTACACTTGATAACCTTCAAAATTAACTAACCTAACTAATGATGAGAGGGAAGGGGTGCCCCCCCTCTCGTTTACGGAGAGAAAGAAATGTGTGTGCTCACCCCATGCTGTCCGGACAAAAAGAGGCCGATAGAGGAAAGTAGTAATACACACGGACGAAAAAACGCTTTGGATAATCACAGATTTCAAGGTAGTTCTACTAAAATAGCCATATTTTTTAAACCAAAGCACTTCAAGTCTTCAAATTACTACTGTTTTGTTCGGAAATGAATATACTTTCAAATGAATTAATAAATATGAATGTACATTATATATTTTAAGAGTTTTAAGCAAATAAAATGATAAAAATGTGAACGTCATAAAATGGCGTTTCGGTAAGGTTTTGTAATGACCCCCCCTGTTTTCTAAAGGTCCGTACCGTGATTGTATGAAGAATTTCGTCAAGAAATTTGGGAATCAATAAGAAGAGGTGTTAATCTTAATACTGTCAAGTGTCCGAAATATTTTTGACCATTTCTTTTTTGTCGTGTTAAAAATAAGACTTTAATATGCCGAGTATCGAACATTTTGAAAAAAAAATTCTTCGGACACCCAGTAGTAAGTAAATCAATCTTTTTACTATCTTTATCAATTAAAAGTATTATTTTATGTTGAGTAGGACCGCGGTAATTGATAATTTAAAAGGACCTACCCGAAAAAAAAAATTGTTTCTATTTATCGAATTTGGTCAAATGAAGTTAATATTACTAGAAGCAGCAGCAGCTACAGCCTGTAGAATCAGCCATAGCACAGTGTATAAACAAACACGCGTTCTTTAATTTTTATTCAAGAACGAATTAAGAAAAACAAAATGAAACAAATTAAGAAAAACAAAATGAAACAAAATGAAAACATAATGAAATATGAATATAAATGTTCTTATGTTTAATTAGAGCTATTTTGTTATCAGAATAACATTAGTTTAGAACTATTCGGTTTTCAGAATGTATAATAACAACAATCCCAACCAATTCGGCATTATGAATCTGTTGCAATTTCTCACATTTTTTCGTCAAATTTAAAAACATGGTTAAAAAAAACAAAATAAACTTTTGTAGATATATAGCTTGCATGCACTTTTATTCTTTAAATTAGTTTTGAACAGCGAATTAAAACAATGTTTTACTGCGAACAGCCACAAATGTTTTTTTTCAAAATCAAAATAAGTATCAAAATCTCGTTTATACCTAGATTCGAAAAAGTTGTCAAAAAACAAATATATAACAAATAAATGTTATCAAAGGCAAGATAAGTTACTTTTCTACCTAACTGGATAATTTTCTAGTGTTTTTATTTAATGTAACATGTTTATTCAGCTCGAAAAACGTACAGTGTTTACCGATGTAATGTATTGGAAAATTAAAAATGGCGCCCGGCCCGACTCTCTTTGACACGGTAAGTTTGAGAAAAGGAGTTAAAAATTTAAAAAAAAAAAAAAAAACTATACAAAATACTGTTAAAAACTCACCGAATATATGTCAGCCTATGTCACGGTAACATATATTGAGCGAGTTTCTAGCAGTATTTTGTCTACTTTTTTATTTTTAACTCTTTTCCCCAAACTTACCGTTTCAAGAGAGTCGGGCGGCGGGCGCCATTTAAAATTTTCCAAAACATCGGTAAACACTGTTTTCAAGCTGAATAAACATGTTACATTAAATAAAAACACTAAAAAATTATCCAGTTAGGTAGAAAAGTAACTTGCTTTTGATAACATTTATTTGTTATATATTTGTTTTTTTGACAACTTTTTCGAATCTATGTGTATAGTAATACAAACCCTCAAAATCTATATCAATATTCTTGAAATTTTAAAAGCAGTTAGAAAACACATCAAACTACAATTAGGAAGCTTTTTATTTCGTTAATTTTTTTTTCTACTTATTAAGCGAAAGATATTTTTACAACCTGCTCCAGCGTAGTATAAACGGCCTATGGAATTAACACCTTCAACCTCGAAAATAGAAATCAACAAATTTATGGAATTTTCTTTGAAATTTCGCAACGCAGTTTCTTATTAAATTAAAACTAAATATATAATATAAAGCCAATAATTATGAACCGCTAACAGTAAATATGAGTGATGAACGCTCTCTTTGAAAAAAAGCTCTCTTAACTTCACCTCTAATCCAAATTATGTGTGGCAAGTCTCCTCCTAAAACACTCTTTAACCCTAACAATAACACTAAGTTCGAGTGGCAAGCCCCCCTCCCCCTCCAACAAAATACCTCTGTAAGCCACATACAAGCATCTAAAACAAACAAACAAAAAATAGATCCTTCCTTAAAGAAAATACACATAAAAATAAATTGGTTAACTGTCCTAAAATGCTAGAATGGCCAGGAAATGGTGAATTATTTTACATTAAATTTTTGTGAAACTAACAGCTCCCCCCTCTAATATTGTTTTTGTTAGCTTTGTCTCTGTCAAGTTTTCAGTATGTTCACACCTAATTTTTCTTAGCCCTACAATTAATTCAAAGTCCGAATGGCAACCCTCCACATATTCTCATTGCATAGAAACCCTCTTAAAACTACACATAATCATCTTAAAAAAAAAAAAAAAAGCATGCATATTTTCCCATAGAAAAAAAAACAGTTAACTGCCCTAAAATGCTAGAATGATCTGTAATAGGAAATTATTTTACATTCAATTCTAAAATAATTTGTTTATCTTTCATTAAAGTTTTTCATGGCATTTTATACATAATTTCCTAAAAAGTTAGAATCACATTTTGGAGGGGTGGTCAGAAGGAGTTGAGTGGGGTTAAACAAAAGGTGTTAATCTACAATAATACCAAAGAAATATTGCAATATATTCATTTTTAAATGGTCTTATGTTTAGATTTAGGTTTTTTGTACATAAAGCACATTACAATTCAACTTTGAGTTCTCCAACTTCTTTTCTGTTTATGGATACATGGCATTTTTAAGGAATTGCTGCATATTTATGCACATTTATTGCAGATTATTTGGAAACCATAAACTTTGGGAGATTTTCAGTTGCATATTCTGATTCCTTGTACAAAAATACACTTATACAGTAAATTTCATTTTTTAGTCTTGTGTTTTAACAAAGATATGACATTTTTACTGAAAAAGTAGTGTAAAAAATGTGACAAAACGCATATGGTCTTAAAGAGGGGAAAATATCCAAACGTGTGAGGCACAAAAATAGCCATAAATTCCTTAATTTTAATCAGATTTTAAAAATTTAAAAAGATTCTTTCTTAGCTCATCAAGCTCTTTCTATGCATACCAATATTGAAATATTTCAAGCTATTTCAATTTTTTCATGTGTATTGCTACTATAAGATTGTATAAAAATGTAGCAAAATATAATAAAAAAAACATGAAACATTTATAGGGGTTTAAGAATAATTTGTTCGTTTTTTTTTTTTGTTGTTTTTTGTACAGAAAGATTGTATAAGAATTTAGCAAAATATAATTTTACTTTGCATGCACTTTTAGAAAAGGTGGAAAGGGAATTCTGTGGTTGCATTTCTGAGTATCTCTATGCTTATGGCCAAATCACCACCCAGCCATGCTGAAGAGTGTTAACAGCCATGACACTGAGATATAGTGCCACACGCTGCCAACATTAACCACGAGAAATGCAGTTGAAATTAACATTTATATAAAGTGTAAATGGCGAGAGTGATCCTATGATTATAACACCATGATCTGCGCATGTGACCTTAAGTGACCAACTTAGAGTGCTCAACAATAAGAACCGAGTTCTTAAAGGGTTTTTTTATTTTTTTATTTTACAAGGTGATCACAACTTATCAAGTTCCGGAAGCCACTCAGGGATAAGGGTTATTGCATGTACAGTACGTTAGTGTGGGGAGTTTAATAAAAATGTCTACTTAAGGGGGCGGTTCATCAGGAATTTGTTTACGTTGGACTTGAAGACATCCAGGTTGTAGTCAGGTGGGAAGCAAGCAGGCGGAACAGAGTTCCACAGGCGTGCAGTTCTAAGAAAGAAGCTTTGTTCATGGAATCCACGTTTTGATTTAGGCACAGATAAAGAGTGGGGAAAATTTCTGACGGTGATTTCAGCTAGACGAGTGGTTTTCGTAAAAGATTTGCGAGGGGAGACTAGCGATTGGAGCTCAGACGAGCACTTGCCATGGAAATAACGATAAAACAGAGATAGGCTCGCAACGTCTCTTCTATGGGAGAGAGGTTGCAGGGAAGAGAAAAGGGCATCCCCCACTAAGCCACGAAGGCTGACATAATAATGACTAAAATCATTTTTATTTTATATATATATATATATATATATTTGTAGTCATCGACATACAGTCCTGTTTCGTTGTATCACAACTCATCAGTGCCGCTAGACTAGCATCTCTCTCAAGCCAAGGATTGAACCTAGAACCGTCGTGTTGACAGTCAGCAGTTCTCCTACTCGACCACGGAAGCGACGCCCGTAAATAACTCGTCAGAATGTCTATTTAAATAGACATCCACCACCACTTTTACAGTGCTCAAACCGCCTGTTTGTAAACAAACAAACAAACAATAATTATAATTAATTATATATATATATATATATATATATATATAAAATAAATTACATATCAGGTATGTTTAAAAGCCAAATCATTACGCAATATTATGAAAATAAACAAATATTTTACTCGTTTGAAATTTATAATTTCAATATATTTAGTCAAACTCCATCCTCAGTATTTTGTACATCTTTTTTCTTTTTTTTTTCCTTCTTCTTTCTTGCCATGTTGTAAAGTTGGAGAAAGAAAGATCAAACGTACATAATTTATTTTATTCAAATTAAATCAACGCTTCTGTAACAGAACTCACACCTATGATATATATAAAAATTAAGGTAAATTTGTGTGTATATATTTTCATCTTACTAAATCTAGTTATCGGCCTTTGTGAGAATAGATTTCCAACAACAACAACAAAAAAAGTTGATTTTTCTGCTTCTTTTATTTATTTTGTACTTTGATTCTTTATCTGCGTGTAACATGGCCGTTATATTTGTCGCAGGAACAAACAAATAAAACAAATACAAATAAATATCCGATTTTAATTAATCGAAATTTTTATTGAGATGAGTAATTTTTATTGAGATGAGTAATTTATTATTTATTCATTGCAGATTATCATCCTCATCTTTTTGCTGTTTCACGTTTCAACCAACTCAGGCCTACATCAGGTGTTTACCGCTACAGGATAGGAACTCCGAATTTCCTAACTGTATCCTCAGCAATTGCTGCCTTCTATACTTGTTCCATAGTTGTTGCCACATTGTGGCGCAGTGGATAGAGATGTTGAATCTCTACGGTTCCAGGTGAGTATTGTCTGAAGGTAGCAGTTTCAATCCTACCCAAAGGCTTAGTTGGCCAAAACTTGGTGAGACAACAACAACTATGGAAGGCAGTAATTGTTGAAGATACAATTAGGAAATTCGGAGTTCCTATCTCGTTGTGGTAACCATCTGACGAAGGCCAGAGGAATAATAGTTGGCCGAAACGTCATGAAACAGCAACTAAAAGATGAGGATAATAGTCCGCAATAAAAAAAATGAAATAAATGATAAATGTCCGGTTCGGTATTTTTTCAATTTTTCATTGTTTCGACATCACTTAAAAAAGTCTTGCCTTCACATTTAAACGTCCATTTTCTTCAATGTTGGCTCCTTTTCTCTTACATCAGCCAGCCATTTCTTAGTTTTAGGCAGACATACAAACATACATACATACATCTATATATTTTGACGTTGACTTCATTTCTCTCGCAAACACGTGTTGCAGTTTTTTCTCCTTTTTTTTTTTTACTTCCTCTTCTCGCGCACACTTCCTAATTTTCGGTCCTGGATATGACCTAAAACTATATCCGATGGTGAGGCCCTACCTTGCGGGCCTTGGGGAGTGTGGAGCCACCCTTTAATTGCCATTGCTCCCAGGTCCACTCTGACCCGGAGTGGTAGTACCTGTTAGGGTCCCAACTATGGGTTAAATAGAATCTGATTTAAAAAAAAAATATATACCCCATTAAAAATAGTTCCTCAAAATAACTAGATTTGGCATTAAATAACCTGAAAAAGATTGATATGCCGTAAAACAAAAACAACCAACCAACCTAATTTGCATATTTTCTGCTGCTGCTGCTAATCTCTTCGCATGCTGGCCATCCTTTGCTGCTGCTGCTGCTGATACTTTTCCATACGCTCACACGCACAATGTTACACGTGTACGTTGACTACAATGTTTCACCTGTTGTGCTCGCCAGCTTTCTTTGTGTGCTATTGTCAGATTTCGAGAAAGGGGGGGATTTTTGTCTTTTGAGTGTATATATTTCATTACATGTGTCTCTTTGTCTGTATGCAGTGCTACCAGATCAGGCTGTCTGAAGATATTGGCTTCCTGAGACGAAATGCACCTAACATTGATGTTTTTTGTTTTTCTACTTCCTTTTGCAAAACTTAATTATGTTCTACAAAAACAAAAACAACCACCCACCTACTCCCCCTTTTTCCTTTTTCCCATTTCCCTTTTCTCTTTCTATCTCCCCAAATTCCTGACTGGTTTCCTAATTTAAAATGCACCAAACATTAATACTGTAACCCTTTTCCCTTTACCATTGCAAAACTCATTCATGTTCTGCAGGGCAGGGAACAAAAACGATAAAATCCACTATAAAACAACCAAACCAAACACTACAAACTAGCGATTGAAGATACAAAGGGCTTGAAGGATAAAAACCTAAAAAATAAAAGGATGCAACATGAATACAAATAACCCGAAAAGGCGTAAAACAAAATATTAAATAACCCCAAAAATTTTTATATGCCATAAAACAACCAAACCAAACTCTACAAATAAATATTGGAAGATATAAACAACTTGAAGTATAAGAACTGTTTCGAAAATAACTGGATGTGGCATTAAATAACCTGAAAAGGGTTAATATGCTGTAAAACAACCAACCAAACCAAACCTTTGTCAGTATCTTTGTATATGATCGTGATACATCTAGTATTTATGTGCATATATATATATACATGATAAAGTTCACCATACCTTTTTTTTTTCTGTTATCTTGGTCTTCTCTGGGATTCGATTCTTCCTGTCACTGATCGATGAACTGCAAAGAGCATCTAAGATGAAAATACAACACCGATTTTCTTGCATGGATTCTTTATTTCATCTACAAGTGAACTGGGGGCCTCTCGTTGTTGACGCAAGCTTTTTTTTTTTTTTTTGTGACGCATTTGTTGTGCCAATCTCGACCATGTCTGCTCCGTCCAAAATCAGAAACCATACTGAACTTGCATGCAAGAGAAAATATATCTTCCTCTTTTTCTTTCTTTCTTTCTTTCTTTCTTTCTTTCTTTTATGCTCTTCCTTTCTTTTTACGTTTTCTTTCACACAAACCGAATGACCTATTTCAGGTGTTATCGCTGACTCTGGTTACAGAGTTTGGCATGCGTCAACACTTAACCTTTGAACCCTTTTTGTACTAATCGACCTTCACAGCAAAATCACAATTTTCAACATGCCGGTGTAACCCGGGATAGATTACATATCACTATTTGAGTTGATAATCTTCCAAGAATCTCAAAGAGAACTCTTCATTTCATAGGATTTAAGTTATTTTGCCCGGTGGAATCCATGTTAAAATAAGTTTTATGTACGTGACCGATATATATATATTTTTTTTTTCAGGTACCTTTGCCATCTGAAGTGGAGGGAAGCACTGCACAAGAATTCAGAAATGACTGAAGAATCTGCTAATAAACATGTACAAATTGGAAACACAAAAAATGATGCAGAGAAAACAGAATTAAAAGATGATAAAAACAACCTCATCAGCACCTCGTCTACAGATGAGGCCTGGACATGGTCTCCAGACTCCCAGGTAGAGTTACCCAGTTACACACACATTTTGGCATTTTTTTTTTTTTAAGTGGAAATCACTCCAGACAAAGCATGAAGCCATTTGATCTAAAGAGGTATAAAATAAATAAAGAACAAACTACTTCAGGATCCAAAAACAGCCAATGATAAATGTGAGATGAATATGTACGGACTCAGAAAGCAGAAATTCTTCTCCTTTTGTTCGAAACATCACTGGAGGAATGCGAGGATTAAAGGACAAAATAGGGAAGCGAGTGAAACAACTACTATTGTATTTTCAGTAAAAAAAATGTTTATCGCTACAGCAACAAATATTGCAGCCATGACACGAGTATTCTAAAATATTCTTTTCAGAGTTATGTCCCCTGCATGTAGCCTAATACGGCCTACTTTATAACGTCTAAGAAAAATACGATTTTATCCAATTTTCCGTAAAAATTACTTTTAACTAGAAATAAATTTCTACTCAATGATTTTTCGTAATTTTTGGATATATTACTATTTTCGTCATGATAATTAAGTACATAACATTGTTTATGCTTAAACAACATATTTTTTTAAAAAATCGATGATTGTATCTTAACAAATACCAACCATTTTTTTTTTTTTTTTTTTTTGCGCATTCATTAGTATGTAGACTTGGGTGTTCAGTGATTTGAAGTTGCCTCTTAGGTGTGACATGTGATAATCAAATACAGTAGAACCCCAAGATACAGTGGCGCTAGGATACGTTTTGTTTTTTTTTTTGTTTTTTTTTTGTTACAATGTGGAATACAATGTTTTTTTCGGACCCTGGTTACGGTATTTGCCCCACTTTACGGTGTTATTTATAATGTTACTAGCCTGAGGTCAAAATTGAAAAAAAATCGTTATACATTTTGTATATTTATCTTAGTTTATTTTTAACTAGCATGGGTGCCCGGCGTTGCCCGGGTGTTTGGAGGTGTGGGTTGAGCAAATAAATAAAAAAAAAATGTGGTTGTAGGCTGGCACGCTCGAACCTTTATCGCGAAGGAGGAAAAGGATGTGAAAATAAAAACATGACGTCTTTGCCGTTGCGTCCATCGCCAAACCGGAAGTGGCGAAGGTTTAAATTAAGGCTTGTCAATCGAAAAGAAAACCTGTTACGGTATTTGCCCCACTTTACGGTGTTATTATTATTTTCGAAAATATTGGCGGAAAAAACAACCCCTCCCTGTAGAAAAGTGCCCAGTTGAGGGTGAAGGAAGTAATGTTTTTAGCCAATTTTTCAATATTTGTCGTCCGAAGGGTCAAGCTTCAAAACAATACCAATCTTGTGAGAATCTGTCACCTCTGTCAAAAGTTTTAGGCAGAAATACAAACATACATACATACATACAAACATACATTTAAACAGACAGGTGAGATTTATATTATAGATTTGATTATGTACATGTGTATTATATACTGTACTGTATTTTGTGACTAATTTTTAATGCCATGTCGCGGGATTCTACTGTATTCAAGGGCCTTATGCAAAAGTACCTCTAGCTTGAGCAGTGGGGAACGAACAACTGATTTCCATATGCGTTAAGTTTAGAGACATTATGTTGAACAAAGATGGTGGCAGTAAATCAAATCGGCGAAGAATCAATACAGTCACAATCTCGAGTGTTGAGTAATTCTTTAAAACAAAGATAGCGGCATTATATCGGTGAAGAATGAATGTAGTCCTGATCAGCAGTGGTTCAGTCGTGTCAAGACGGAGATTGATACCGAACTGACTGGAATCCAAAATTCAATATTTATATAATGAGGTCAGCGGCTTCTCATTGGTTGATTGTCCTAATGCGTAGTTATAAATAAGATTGTCCAAATTCATTATGGACCCAAAACATTTTAACAATATGTTATTATTATTTCTAGATAGAAAGGACGAGAAGGGAAGTTAGAAGACCATAAAGGAATTAATAATAATTCTCTCTATATATAAGAGCTAGGTACATCCAAGGATGGAGTACTGTTGCCACATCTGGGCAGGAGCTGCTAGAAAGCACTTATCCCGCCTTGATAGAGTTCAAAATAGACTTCGTAGCCTCGTAAGGGATGTCCTTTTCTCTTCCCTGCAACCTCTTTCTCATAGAAGAGATATTGCGAGTTTGTCTCTGCTTTATCGTTATTTTCATGGCAAGTGCTCGGCTGAGCTCTAATCTATGCCCCCCCCTCTTGCCAGACTTTCACAATAAACACCCGTCTAGCTGAAAACACTATCACTAATTTCCCCCACTCTTTATCTGTGCCTAAACCTAAACATAGATTCCATGAACGAAGGTTATTTCTTAGAACTGAACGCCTGTGGAATTATCTTCCGTTTTCCTGCTTTCCAGCTGACTACAATATGGTTGTCTTCAAGTCTAACATAAACAAGTTTTTGATGAACCATTCCATATAAGTTAACAAATTTACCGAATTTCCATTACTAACGATTACTATATTGTCAAATTTCTACTGTACACTCTTTAACACTTATCCTCGAGTGGCCTCTTAGCCTTGATAAGTGGTGATACCTATGTTTAAAAAAAAAAAAAAAAATTTTACTTTTTTCCAGATGAAAACCGATTAAATATTTTTCACGTGTCTGAATACTCTGTATACCAACTTTCAAGTCTTTAGATCATAAATACGTTCAGTATATAGCCGAGAGTTGTCCTCATACATACATACACACTGTATGTGCTGATTGTGAAAGATTTGTTGAGAAGTGTTCGCTTATTTTTTTTTTATTGGAACTGCAGAGGAAGATGAAGATTACTTTATTATATAGATTATAATTCTATCTAATAATTTTCTGTAATTTTTGGTGTACACTAATATTTTTCACGGATAAGCAAATATATCTACATTGCATACAGAAAATTTTTTTAATAGTTACTTCCCTTGAATAATGGTGAATAGTTACTTCCCTTGAATAATGGTGAATTTCATCAGCCTCCCCCCCCCCCCCATTGAGAGCCTATGCTTTAGAAGAACTGACTTGATTTTCAACAAGTTGTAATCGATTTCTAAATTGCAAGTCTAGCTGAAACCACTATCAATGATTTCCCCCCACTCTTTGCCTAAACCTAAACGTAGATTTCATGAACAAAACTTCTTTCTTAGAACTGTACACCTGTGAAACTGATTTAATTTATTTCCCTGGATCTGATTGGTTAAAGAGTTTCCCCCCTTGTTTTTGTCATCTACGATGTTGGATTTTCTAGAATGTTCTCTTTTTAGTTTCTATAAAAATCACATGTGTAATTGGTTAATAAATATTTTGCAGGCGTTATTTTCTGTAAAATTATATATATCAAAAAAAAAAAAAAATTATGAAAATCGATCCAGACCAAGGTATAAAGCCATTTGATTTAAGACACTAAAACAACACAAAAAATACCACTTCACGATAAAAAACTAGCTAATTGTTATGTACCTGTCCCGGGATATGAACGTGCAACAAATTAAAAGAAAAAAATCAATAATTCTCCCAACTCTTTATCTATGCCTAAACCTAAACGTAGATTCCATGAACAAAGCTTCTTTCTTAGAACTGCACGCCTGTAGAATTGTCTTCCGTTTTCCTGCTTTCCAACTGACTACAATATGGTTGTCTTCAAGTCCAATGTAAACAAGTTCTGGATGAGCTGTTCCCCTTAAGTAATCCAATTTATCAAATTTACACTACTAACAATGACTACAACATGTTCCCTTTGATCACTGTGCACTCATTAACTCTTATCCTTGGGTGGCCTCTCGTTCTTGATAAGTGGTGAACCCCTTTGTAAAAAAAATAAAAATTGCAAGTGAAAAAAAAAATTTGATTTCTTCTCATTGTTTTTTTTTTTTTTTTTTTTTTCTTTTGGTCAAATTTAAAAAAATGATTATGTTTTATTTCATGTTTGCAACCATGTTATGGATGAAATGTTTATTTTTTTTAAATTAATGTTTCAAGTATTTGTAGTAGCATACTTTGCAGAGCAAAAGTGAGCCGATAATGTCAGCCAATATTTCAATAAAATGAAATATGAAAAAAAGTTTTTAAGTAGTTATCTCCCTTGAATAATAGTAATTATTTTAAACTAGCGCGACCTGTGGAAATTCCACAGGGGATTCATTGATATGTAATATATTGATGTTGGCATTCTGTAGATATTCAGCGTAAATAGAGACGCTCTTATATTATTGTAGCTTTGTTGTTAAAACTGCAAAAGTATTTATCTAAGCTAGTAGTGATGCCTATCATAGCCCGGTTATAAAGTATACTTAAATATGATATTTTAATTCTTGTAGATTTCGTATATATTATTATAGAGTTAATGTTCTATTGATTTTTATATGTTATAAAGTTGCGATTTCAAAAATAAAAAAATATATCCAGATGACTTGGGTGCATCAGGTTAAACCAAAACTTGAATTCAAAAATAATTCTTGGTAAAAGTATTTATTACAAGAACTGGAAGTCCATAACAATTAAATGACAGTCACTCAGATGTAAGTGTGACACACAAAATAAATAAATAACACACACGCTATTCTATTAATATATAGATTAATGTTTTAAGTATTTTAAATAGTAAATTTTGCAAAGCAAGAGTCAGCCAGTATTTCAATAAAATGAAATATGGAAAAAAATTTGAAAAAAGCAGTTATCTCCCTTGAATCATGGTGATTAATTTAAATTAATGTTTCATGTATTTTGAATAGTAAATTTTGCAAATGACTTTGCAACACTGATTATTATTTAATAAAATTGTAATAACTGTAACCATTTTTGCTGTACATTTTTTTTTTTTTTTTTTTTCAGGAAAATGATTTCGCTGAAGAATACACAAATCAATTGTGTAAAGTGGATGATCCACATCCAAATGTTTTTGTTGTAAATGACAAAGAAACCCGACAGCAATCAACAATGAATCAATGGTCGCCCGTATTGAAAACAGATCCTTACCCGATACATGAACATTTGCTGCTGACTTTTGAAGAGGTACAGTCGTTTTTCTTTTATCACATTTCCAGGTACATACCTAATATAGATTTTCTTTCTTTTTTTGGGGAGGGGGGGAGGCAAGAACCAACTATTTTCTTTCCTGTAAACCTACATGTCTGCACACATAGTGATTGACCGATTATCCAATCAGAGCATTTTACGTGCAATGTAAAATGCTCTGATTGGATAATATTTTACGTGCAATGTAAAATGCTCTGATTGGATAATATTTTACGTGCAATGTAAAATGCTCTGATTGGATAATATTTTACGTGCAATGTAAAATGCTCTGATTGGATAATATTTTACATGCAATGTATTTCTTGATTGGATAATATTTTACGTGCAATGTATTTCTTGATTGGATAATATTTTACATGCAATGTATTTCTTGATTGGATAATATTTTACATGCAATGTATTTCTTGATTGGATAATATTTTACGTGCAATGTATTTCTTGATTGGATAATATTTTACATGCAATGTATTTCTTGATTGGATAATATTTTACGTGCAATGTATTTCTTGATTGGATAATATTTTACGTGCAATGTATTTCTTGATTGGATAATATTTTACGTGCAATGTATTTCTTGATTGGATAATATTTTACGTGCAATGTATTTCTGCTGAACTATTCACACCGTTTTTTTTTGTTGTTTTATTTTCCTCTGCCTTTTCTGTCCAAGTCGTATTGAAAATGTCAACCTGAGCTCAGATATGGCATGTGTGGAACAGTTGGATTTAAGACCCAACCTGAGCAGATACACATTTGTTTATCCCAACTTTGAGCAGCACAAGATTTCTTTTTAGGCATTAACATAAAATCTATTCTTGTTAGTGAATTATGTGCATATATATATATATATATATATATATATATATATATATATATATATATATCCATCGTTCCAGTAACATTTTCATCAATGAAAGGTTGGTCACACATGGTCGTTCTCACTTCAAATCAAATCGTCCCTGTTCGTTCTTACGCACAAGGAATTACTTGTGTTCTATTCTCACTAGCAATCAAGAAAGCAATAGAATAAACATTTCAATTAGTGTTGGAACGATTAATTGGAATCATGAATCGAAAAAATCAGAACTTTTTGTGGTATCCATATTGGAATGATTTTGCCGATTTTCCGATGCAAATAACGATTTTTTTAAATGTCTTTGTTTAATTTTGTTTAAAACAAAATTTTCCCACTATTGGTAGCAATTTTAAAATAATAAATATTTATTGATTTTAAACGAACAGTAAAAATAAAATCTATAGACTATCCACCACAAGTTTATTTTAATGTCTAAGGAAATATCTGCACATTTCTCCTGTGTTTTACAGTAATCGGGGAAAAATAACAACTCTATAGTTAAATATTTAGAGATTTATAAAGAATCTAAATCAGGAGTTTAGTATGGAATCGGTAATTGTATCAGAATCAGGAAATATATTGGAATCCTCATTACAAGTCTCTATACATAGATGCGCAGGTGTTGGCCTTTCATTCTTCTGATCGTCGTCTTTCTGTGTGTGGGCCATGATCCTTTCGTGGTTGTTGACTGTCTCATCTGTTTAGCTAGACAAACAAAACTGTTTGCCAGTAACTTTGCATCAAACTTAGCTCTATTGTAATCAAGGCCGCCATCGTGAGTCATGTTATTTGCAAACTGATGCACATTATAAAACGAAGGTTTAATCCAAGTTGGTGACACTTCTACAGGGCAGAATGATAAAATTTCTGCCCTAAAGAAAACAACACTACAGATTTATTTTAAAACTTTTATTGAAAAAATCAATTCAGGTAATTTGATTATGTAGTAGAGCTGACATCTATTTAATGTAGCCGCCTTTAGCCTCAATCACCGCTTCAATACGTATCCGGAACTGGGAGATTTTTTTTTTTTTTTTTTTTACCACAAGCACCAACAGGAGCTTAGCAAATACTCAGCAGATGACGGCAATCAGACTGGCTTTAATGTTGTGGGAGGTAATGTTGGTGATATTCTCGACATATGACCAAACAAAGTAATCCTGCGGGTTCAGGTTGAGAGAGGAGGATGGGGAGCAGTGAGAGAAGGGTACAAAGTCGTAGTATTTCTTTTAGGTTGCTTTGGATTTGTGGGCTGGCGCCAAGTCCTGCTGCCACACCCAGGGTTTGCTAGTAGCCACCTGATTGCACCAGGGGATCACTATGTCTAAATCAAAACGCGGATTCCATGAACAAAGCTTCTTTCTTAGAACTGCACGCCTGTGGAACTCTGTTCCGTCTGCCTGCTTCCCTCCGGACTACAGCTTGGATGTCTTCAAGTCCAATGTTAACAAATTCCTAATGAACCGCCCCCTTAAGTAAACACTTCATCAAATCTCCACACTAACATAATGTACTTGCAATAACCCTTATCCCTGAGTGGCTTCCGGGCCTTGATAAGTGGTGATCACTGTGTAAAAAAAAAAAAAAAAAAAAAAAAAACTACATCCTTCAGTACATCCAGCTACGCTTTAATGTTGATTTTCAGCCGACTTTGAAGATGTGAAGTGAGATGATGTGACCCTCACTTGAAATCACACCAAATACCATAACTGTGGATCGTCCGATGCGTTGAGCTGTGCTCTCAAATGTTGAACCATCCGGATTTGCATTTTGAGAGTGTTGGCAATGGTCCCGTTGACATAACTTGAATCGGTAGAGAGCATGAATTGTACAGCGGCGCATTTCCGATCTCGCTCATCGAACATTGTGTCACTTTCAGACATGATAAGAGGGTTCCTATTGCTCTTGGGATTTGTACACAACTGACCAACTAGTAGATTGGTCTACAACAAAGAAAGAAAACCGGTTTTTATCAAACGGAAATGGAATCATGTCGTCTTTCCTAGGGCGACAATTTTATCGTTCCACTCTGTATATAAAAGAAAGTCATACACATACCGAAAGCAACTTTAAGATATATTACTTCCATTATGTATTAATATTATTGCATATATATAAAATTAAATCTATTTTTTGAAGTTAGACAGTGATAGCATTTGATCTGACAGATATATTTGATTCTGCCAAGCCAACTTATTCTCTCCCCCATCTTACCATGTTTTTATAACAACAAATTGCGTGATTCATTTCAGTTTTTTTTTTTTTTTTTTTTTTTTTTTTTTTTTTTTTTATACTTATTCTGGTTATTCTTCAATGATTATCTAAATAGCTGCTGCTCTATTGTTTCATCTCCCAAATATCCTCACAGGATGAAAAATAATTTGAGTGACATCTGCATATCCGTTCGTGATGTTGCCTCACTCATTAAAAATCTTGGGGCCAGCAAAGAGACTAGTCCTGACAATATCCTAGTTATAGTACTCAAAAACCTACAACCGGAATTAGCACTGATTCTTACAAAACTGTTCAATCGAAGCCTAATGGAGAAATTCTTTCCAATACCTTAGAAAACCTTATTAGTTTGTCTAATATTTAAAAATACTACAGATCAATCTTCTGCATCTCAGTACAGACCAAGTAGTCTTCTGTGTGCCATGAGTAAGTTTGTTTGAATCTGTTTTAAAATGCAAAATTGTTTCTGTCCTGCAAGATCTACAGCTCATGTATTGACTGTAATCTCACAAAGGATCAGTGAATCTATTGACGGGGGTTTTCTTGTCTTGACATATTAAAGTCATTTGATAGGGCTTGGCATAGTTGAAGTGGGACGGGATCAATCATTGGAAACTGGTAGTTGGGCGTCAGTGAGCTCTGGGCACTGGAACAGGAAGCCAGATGTCAGTGGGCATTGGAAATTGAAGGCTGGAAGCTGCAGGAGTACAGTGAAGTTTGCATACAAGTAATTTGTGATAGTTAGCTCTCAAAAGGGCTGTTTTAACTACTATTGCTAAGACCATTCGGCTGTCGGGCTCAAGCGACTCAGGTGAGTCAAAAGTTGCATTTTGAGAAGCACCCTGTTAGAGGGATATTTAGTTCTCTCTCACTGCAAAAACTGACACCAAGGTTGAAAAAGTGCTTTGTGATACTATGAAGGTGACCCATGAGTCACCAAGTGCTGAGGTGGGGGGGGGGCAATAAATAGGAAGTGTCATACAAATGTACAATGAAATAGGAAGTAGCAAACAATAAATCTGTAGGTATTTTTAGATTAAGCCTTTTAGATTTGACAATGACAATAGAAGCCTACAGAACAGATAGCAAAAAAAACCAACGACACTTGACAAGGGTATCAACGAGATGCTTAGGGAGAGAAGAGCAGCTTCCGGGTAGCCAGGGTTAGGGGACTTCAGATAGCGACGCCAAAATAATGAGTTGACACCGAGCTGCCGTTTGTGACGGATGGGAGCTGATAGCAGGCAGTGTTGGATAATGGATGGATAGTTTTTAGAGCTGACAGCAAAACAGATTGAAATGAGTTGACGACTGACAGACAAACCTAGCCTTGACGAAACGCGGAGGAGACACACACACACACTCTCAGGTTCAGCTGTCAAATATGTTTGAAGTTTTGGCATTTTTTTTTGCTGTTTATTTTACTCTGTTCTTTTATTTTGTGGACCCACGTGTGGTCCCATTGATAGTCACCAGCGAGAAAATGACGATCCGGCAAATAGAAGAATAGTTGAACAAAAAAAACACAGCACATGACATTGGGGGGGGGGTCGATGGTCTGTCGGGGGCCACACATATGGTCACAGAGGTCTACTTCACAAGATTTTCAGCTGTGCAATATATGGAAATGCCTTCTCCACCATCTTTTCTCTCTGATAAGTTTATACAAATATTCATCGATGAGCAGAAGTCTGAAGCTCAAAGTATCAATGTCGGTATACCTGAGCCATTTCTTATCTTTATCAATGATCACCCAAATCACATTCTAAGTTCATTCGTCGACATATATGCAGATGAAACTACAGTTTATGGCAACGCCTCAAAGGTCAACAACAACCAAGATCTCTCTGAGTGTCTCTTCTCTGACCTGGTTAATTTTAACTCCTCCAATATTTTTCTTGAAAGTCTTTGAAGTCAACAGCATTCAACCACCATCCTCGATCTCTCGAAGTATTAAAACGAACTATTCGTGGGGAAATGCTGATATTTCTCTAGGAATGATCCATCAAGATACTGAAAACATTTGTGAACATCCAAAATCGTGTCTTAGCGATGATGGGGGACATTTGACCGATTTCATATTTAAGACTGTGGGCAATAAAATGATATCTTGCGTACATTGAAATTTAACCAACAAAAATTTACATAATTTGTTGGATAATAATGATCTGAAAGTAAAAATAATAACAAGAAAAAGATTAAAAAACACTTGGAAATGTTTCCGCGTTAAGTATTTGACACCGACATTATATACTCATACATGATGAATTAAAAATAATAGAGCTTTTACTTTTTCATGATACTCTTATCCTCACTTGGTCCCAATTAATATGAATGGCTTTCGTCTCAAAGAAGCTCCATGCTTTGACAAGCCTTCAATCTTGACCTGTAATGGAAAACTTACGTCAAATGTTTCCAATGTTGCTAGAAAAATGGTTGCATCTTCCTATCGCTCCAGAAGTTATTTCTCTCCCAACGCAATCCTCTACCTGTATAAGAGCCAGGTACATCCTAAAATGGAATACTGTTGTCATATCTGGGCAGGAGATGCTTGGGTACCCTATCCTGCCTCGACAGAGTTCAAAACTGACTTTGAAACTTAGTACATAATGCCCTTTTATTCTACCTTCAATCTTTTTCCCACAGAAGAGATATTGCGAGCCTGTCACCTCTATTGTTATTTTCATGGCAACTGAGCTCCAAGCTATGGTTCATTTTTGCCAAACTTTCACTAAAAACACTCGACTAGCTACAACCACTATATATGTTTTACCCACTCTATCTGTATCTAAATCTGAACACAAATTCCATGAACAAAGCTTTTTTCCTACAACTGCCTGCCTGTGAAATTCTGTTCCGTTGGCTTGCTTTCCAACTGACTATAACACGGTCATTTTCAAGTCCAATTTAAACAAGTGTTTGTTGATCCATTCCCTTAAATACTCAAATTCTACCTAATTTCCGCCACTACTGATCACTACGCTATTGTCTCGGTGACCACTTATTAACCCTTATCCTTGAGTGGCCTTCAGGGCTTGGTAAGTAGTGTTTAAAGAAAAAAACTTGTGCATCAAACACAATATAGAATTGCTGAGATTTCCAAAGTTTTACTTAAAGAGAAAGTTTGCTCATGGAAAGACAAACTACCTAGTTAAAATTAATTTCTACTTAGCTTATTTTTCTAAATTGGGAATTGAGAGATGCAGACAGAAGAGATGTCGGTAGCACTCAGCTCTGATCATTATATTTTTGAACCGCTTCCCGAAAGAGACTGACTACAAATATAACAGAGTGCTTATGAAAATATCAGCAGCAGCAGCAGCGAATGATGGATAGCAAGCAATTGTCTTAGCAGCAGGAGCAGCGTTTGAACGCGTATGCAAATTGGCAAGAGTGCTTGAACTTGCATCTGAAGGAAAAGAAAAAGAAATGCATACCACGTGGTCAAAAATAAAGAAAAAAAGTCGATGCCGAAGGAGATGGATGTGTAAAGTGAAGGCGAGAATGGGCTTGCTGTGGCCAGCGTGTGGTCGGAAGAAAGAGAAACACCACCAGGTTAGATGGACATGTGACAGCGAGAGACTTTTAAAGTGGTGTCGAGACGTGAGAATAACAGTAATAAATGCTTTATTTCTTTGTCCATTTGCAAAGGCCACATTACACAAACTGGGAAGTGCTCATCTGAGCTCCAATCTCTGGTTCCACCTCGCCAATCTTTCATGAAAAACACCCGTCTAGCTGAAACCACTGTCAGTAATTTTCCCCACTGTTTATCTGTACCTAAATCAAAATGTAGATTCCATGAACAAAGCTTCTTTCTTAGAAGTGCACTCCTGTGGAACTCTTTCGTTTGCCTGTTTCCCACCTGACTACAACTTGGATGTCCTCAAGTCTAACATAAACAAATTCCTGATAAACCGCCCCCTTAAGTAAGACACTTTATCACATCTCAATTACTAACGATTACTACGATATTGTCCCATTGATTACTGTACATGCAATAACCCTTATCCCCACGTGGCCTCCGGGCCTTGATAACTGGTGACTTCCATGTAAAAAAAAAAAAAAAAAAAAAAAAATTATGTGTTCTCTCAAACACGTAATGTTATCTCTCATCATATCGTTCGACACCTGCATTTCTAGCAGAGGGAGTTGACCTTTAGCCTCCACTTCAATCACTTCACCTGCCTGTGAGTACATTTCCATTTGCCGTCAGATTATCCTGACATGTACTAATATGATCCTTGCCAAAATTCACACTAGCTAACTTATAGCGTAGGATCCTAATATATATTAGTTAGACCAGATTACACATTGACAGGAGCATTCTCATGACAGTTTTCTGGACCTTACTATTCCATGCTGACTCATAACACATCGGAAGCGGGTGTTTTGTTGGTGACACCATTTTTAGAAGATTTTCGTACAGGGCCAGTGGGCTCCCTCTATCTGGTTTGGTTTTTCAGGAAAGCTCCTCTTTCCTAGATGTATTAGCTATACATCAGGCTAAGGAAATTAATCTACTGCTTCTATGTAAGAAATTCTCTTACTCGTTTTTGCCTATGACAGAATGAAAGAGACACAGAAAAGCAACAAGGCTCACCTTAAATCCAAGAATAATTTTATTTACAAAAGGGTAGAAAAGGAGTCCATATTGCAAAAGAGTGCACTCTTTAGCTTCTGCCAAATGGCGGGTAGTTCTTTCCTAGAAAGGCGAAGGTAGTTTTCTTCTTGTTGAAGATGCTGGTAGAATCGGCCGCTCGTAGAATTGGTTGAGGGTTCTCGAAATCCTTCCAGTTGTTGAATACGAACAACGCACATTGCGATCGATGTTCATAAAATAATATGCCCCCTTGCGGGCAATGATAATGAAGTAATTATTCCGTAGAACATTTTAGCCTCTGGCTAGTATCCGCATTTAAATGAGCGGAGAAATAAATGTTCATTAGGCACGGAGCGAGATTACGCGCGTCGGCTTTCTTCGACGTCAAGTTGAAATCTGTTTTTTGAAACATAAAATTCCCGCCACTTCTGCATCCTCCGCAGCAACTGAACCACGCAATACCATTGGTCGAAATAATCGCGTGATTCTAAATCACACGGTTATCGCCCTTGCTTCTGAAATTTCTAACATCTATGGTAATCTTTCAGAATATCAGAAAGAGGCTAAGAAATGCTACACCTTGCCCAGGGGTTACCTGGAACTGTGTAAGGCAGAGGTGTTGTGCTCCCTGATGAATTGTGCATGCTTGCATATCTAAATACATACAGCACCTAGTATTTCCAAATGGTCACCTATCTGATACTGGCCAGGATCATTGTTGCTTAACTTTGGTGATCTAATGAGAACCGGTGTGTTGTGATTATGCCATGTGTGTAAATGTGAATAAAAATCATTAAAAAATTGTAAAATGATTTAATCAATTAATAACAATCTCGAATATCTTTTACATATTTATGAAAAGTTGTTAAAATTTGATTTTGCTTCGGATAATATTTCTTTTTTTTTCTTTTTTTTTTTTTCAGGCATTTTTCTTATCATATGGTCTTGGTTGCTTGCTGGTAAAAGATAGTGTAGGTGTAAGTATTAAATAAAACATCTTTCAGTGGTACTCTTTTTTGCTGTTTAGGACCAACTGTAGATTTGGCACCTCAGTGATGCTAGCAAGTGGACAGATAATGTTAAAAAGTGCCCCCTTTTTGAATGTAAACTAACAAGTTTTTTTTTTTATTGACTTTGGTTTCAGAATAACATTTTTTTTTTTTGCTATTTTAATAAAAAAAAAATTGCCGCAACGAAAAAAAAATTGCTGCAACTTTTTTTTTAAATGTTTTCATCTAATAAAAATATCGTTGGTTCATTGGTTTTCTCTTAATAGTTGCATAAAAACTACATCAATTTTGTTTACAATTCCTCCACAACTATCATCGCATTTTCATTGTTAGAGTAAAAAAAAAAAATGTTGTCGCATCTTCAAAAGTTTCATCCTTCATATTTTTTAAGGTTAAAGACTATGTTTAAAAAATCTTACCATAACGTTTACTTTTTAATTAAAAAAAAAAAATCTTGTCGCATCTTTAAAAGTTTCATCCTTCGTATTTTTTTTAGGTTAAAGACTATTTTTAAAAAAATCTTACCAGACCGTTTAATTTTTAATTAAAAAAAATAATAATGTTGTCACGTCTTTAAAAGTTTCATCCTTTGTATTTTTTTAAGGTTAAAGACTATTTTTAAAAAATCTTACCATAGCATTTACTTCTTAATTAAAAAAAAAAAAATCTTGTCGCATCTTTAAAAGTTTCATCCTTCGTATTTTTTTTAGGTTAAAGACTATTTTTAAAAAATCTTGCCATAACATTTACTTCTTAATTAAAAGAAAAAGAAGTTGTCGCATTTTTAATGTTTTGTTTTTTAATTTTAATTTTTTGTTTAATTTTAATGTTTTGTTTTTTAACTTTTAATTTTTTAATGTTTTGATTTAAAAAAAAAAAATATCGCGTCCTAAACTATGAGATGAAAAAATGAACAAATCTTTTAGTAAACAAAAATTGTCCCCCTCTGCACAGTAACAAACTGTAAAACAGTGCCAAACCAAAGATATTAGCATTTCAATATTCAATTTGGCTACGAGTATAGATATATCCATATATATATATATATATATATATATATATATATATATATACATATAAATTATAGGAGTATAGATATATCCATATCTATACTTCTAATATTGATATTCATATTAAAAACCCTTTTTTCTATTTATTTAAAAAGAAAATAAAACTTTGTTATATATGGGTTGTAGAATTGCATTCACTAGCAAAAGATCTAGCTAATTTGCATATTCTTTTAAACATTCATTTTAATTAATTTCCTATTAGTTTTTTCGATTTTCTTATGGGATGATCATCTTTAGTTAACTATTACGTGTAATTATATTCAGGCAGATATTCTACATGATTTATACTTAATATTTGCATAAAAAGGTTATACTAAACACAAACCTCTTTCTATATATATTTATGTGTGCGTATATATATTTGTTTGAAAATTTTTTCCTACCAAACTCCTCTATCAGTTTTTGGTCAATAAACATGAAACTTAATAAATAGGGTATTCGAACCCATGTGAAACTTTATATTTGGGTTTTAGCTGGGGAAAATTTGTGAAGAAGTGTGAAAATTTTTTAAATGGAATTGGCCAGGTGAAGGTCGAACGACAGCATTACGAATATGCATGCGTAACGTAATAGCTATTGATTCATGTTTTAATTTTTAGCCTTGCAGCAAACATGTCTCCATAACTCGGGCATTAACGTCAAAGGAAAAAGTAAATTATAAGCTAAATGTTTTGGTTTTGATTCTCGGTGGTGTCACACAAGTATTTTTTTTTTAACTTTTTAAATTATTATTGGGTTCAGTATAAAATAATATAATAATAAATACAGAATCAGCATTAATTAAAATATCATATTTAAGCATATTTTACGACCGGGCAATGCCAGCTGGCCTGCTAGTATATATATATATATATATATATATATATATATATATATATATATAATTTTTTACTATTATAATTAAATACCTACAGACACTGGTGTTTCATCCTTTCGGGAATCTTCAGTGCAGGGTGTCACGATTAATACCAGTCGAACGATTCGAACCCCGCATCACGAGACATCACTGGCCCGGTTAGCGAAGACCTAATCCATTCGGCTACAATTAACCGCGTGAAATAACGTCGAATTTTAACCATTTTAATTTTTTAAATGTTCATTTACGTCAGTCAGAGAGTGATCTAATCGTTATACGATGATCTATGCATAAGAGCTAAGTTGACCGACTTTTAATTCAACTGAAAGTGCTCAACGATAAAAAACGAATTTCTTAAAGGGGCTGTCATAATTATTTTTTACTATTATAATTAAATACCTACAGACACTAGTGTTTCATCCTTTCGGGAATCTTCAGTGCAGGGTGTCACGATTAATACCAGTCGAACGATTCGATATATATATATATTTCTCCAAAACCTCTGGCCTTGATGGTGTGGAGGGGAGACTAAAACTTGCTCCTATGGTTTCAAATGATCTGAAATAACAGCAAGGGAAGACTTGATTCCAAATATTTCTCATATGTTATATTTCCCCATTCTTTTGGAAATAGGGTACGATTATGAATATCTCCAATATCAAATAATCCTAATACACTTTGAAATTTACTTTGTCTGAAAACCAAAGAAGGGAGATATAACATATGAGAAATATTTTGAATCAAGTCTCCCCTTGCTGTTATTTCAGATCATTTGAAACGATAACAGCAAGTTTTAGTCTCCCCCTCCTTCAAGGCCAAAGGTTTTGAGGAAGTTGTTAGCTAAAAATTCAAAACTACAAGAAAACGCACACACAGACACACAAAGTTAGATTATTCTTGATCAGCATTGTCCTGGATGAATAATATCTAAAAATTTTTAAAAGATTATTTATTCTTTGAAAGTTATTTGACGTTTTGGGAGAGAGGGGGGGGTCAGGGATTTTCAATCGTATGCAGTAATTTGGGATTGAAAATGCTGATTTATTCTTCAAGAAACAGACTCTACAAATCCCATATCAGACCATGTTTAGGGTATTGTTGTCGTATTTGGGCTGGTGAATTTGTGTCCCATTTGAAGGTTCTTGATAAAGTGCAGAAACGTATCTGTAATTTGATTGGCCGTCGTATCCTTTTTCTTCACTGCAGCCTCTTTTTCAAAGGCATAATATTCCTAGTAAAACTGCTAGTTTAAATCTTTTCTACAAATACTATTATGGCAAGTGTTCTTCAGAATTGTCTGATTTATTATTGTTCAAGCTCGTTTGACTCATTGGTCTAGTGGTCTCCATTAATTTGTTGTTTTAATACCTCATTGTGACAGTTTCTTATTCCAGTAGCTTTTTTCCGAGAACTACGTGCTTTTGGAACTCTCTTCCTGCTCACTGTTTTCCTTCTATGTACAGCCTTGATTTTTTTTTCAAGACTAAGGTCAATAGGCATCTCCTGTCTTTGCAATAATCATCTTTCATTCTTGTTAGCTCCTTACATCAAGTGGCTTTACGCCTTGTCCCAAGCAATTTCCATTTAAAAAAAAAGACATCAACATCATTTTTCTTCAAAGGGGTGGAGGGAGGTGGGCAAGAAACTCGGAAAGGGTCGTTTTAATAGTGCTCCGGAGGTGTTTTTAGTTTTATTTGGATGGTAGCGCTCTAGAGACAGCCTGAAAAAAATCAAATAAAACTTAGGCAATGTGGGTGGAAGAGAAAGATGAAGAGAGAAAAGATTGAAAGATAGATAGAAAGATAAAATGTTTCATCGAAATATGTTACATTTTGTTACTATTTTGGTTTTAGTGCAAGTCTATATTATATTTCTCTTAGTCTGTCTGTTTGTCTGTCGATCCAGTTTTTCTCAAATGCTACTGGTTCGATTTGGCTGAAATTTTTTATGGACCTTTGTTGCAGCGAACTAAGTATTATGGTATCTATTCGAAGCATAGTTAGGAATTAACAGGGATTAGTATTTAATGCAATCACCACAATACCACATTTACTCTGAAAGTCTGACATAAAATACTCATTCGAAAGCCAACAGGCTATAACTTTTGCCCATTTTTAATGGTATTGTAGGATTTCCATTCGCATCGTGCCTAATATACATTTTTTTTTTCAACTATAAAACCACCCAATATAGCAGCAAATTCTTTTTTCTTTTTTTTTTTTTTCTTTTTTTTTTTTTCTTTTTTAAACAAAAAAAATGTTTAAAAAAAAAAAAGTTTTCTGATTTCAGAATTTGTACATTTCAGAACCCAATGAGCCTCTTGGAAATGTGGAAAACGTTTTCTGAAAGACGAAAGACATTTGTGCCCATGTACGTTGCCTATCATTATTACAGAAGTTGTGGATGGGTACCAAAGCCCGGATTAAAGTTTGGAGCTGACTTAAGTATGCAATATTTTTATTTCTTTGAACTAGCTAGATGCGTATAAATTACATAGTATTATTTTTTTTATTGGAATTATTAGACTACTTCATCTTCACAAATCAATAGTTCTCGAAAAACTCTCCATGAAAGTTCTCCCTAGATCTTAACCAATCGATATTTGTTACTAATAGTCATATACAGGATGACTTCCTTCTCTTCTCAAATGCGGTCTATGGAATTATTAATAAAATTCGCAATCGTTTCTGCAAACCAACCATATTTGGTACAAATAAACTTTGGCCAATGTCAGATTTCAAGCATTAATGTCCAACAGTATTTTCTATCAGTGTTCAATCATCATCATATCATATGAATTCAAAGATTCTACTGTTAGCATTGGTTTCTACGATATTTTTCTAGTCAGAATTTTTTCTAGAAAAACATCAGGTACTTACGGGAGGGATCACGAGAAGGTTGTCAGTGTTTGTTTTACTATACACATAGATTCGAAAAAGTTGTCAAAAAAACAAATATATAACAAATAAATGTTATCAAAGGCAAGATAAGTTACTTTCTGCCAAACTGGATAATTTTTTAGTGTTTTTATTCAATGTAAAATGTTTATTTGGCTCGAAAAACACACAGCGTTTACCAATGTATTTGAAAAATACAAATGGCGGCGGACTCTGTGTTGAACACGTTAAGTTTGAGAAAATGAGTTAAAACTAAAAACTATACAAAATACTATTAAAAACCCAACGAATATATGTCAGCTTATGTCACAGTGACATATATTAAGTGAGTCCCTAACAGTATTTTGTATAATTTATAGCCGCCATTTGTATTTTTCAAATACATCGGAAAACACTGTGTTTTTCGAACCGATTAAACATCTTACATTAAATTAAAACACTAAAAAATTATCCAGTTAGGTAGAAAAGTAACTTATCTTGCCTTTGATAACATTTATTTATCATTTTTTTGACAACTTTTTCGAATCTATGTGTACAGTAAAACAAACCCGGTTGCCTATATCCTAAATGGAATTACATATCTGAATATTTTAGATGAGAATTGGTTATTTGCATTATTTGGATTCTTTGGACTACTGTTCTCATCTTGAGTGTAAATTTCACAATATTACAGTCGATGTAAACTCCGTATCTTGTCGAACTCTGGAATCTGTTTGAGATTTCAAACGAAACCCTTTATTTACTTCACGGAGGTAGCATACTCTCATTCTGGCAGCCATGGCTGGATAGACGTCCTAATTGTATTTTTCAATCACTCACTCTGAGAATTGAACCTTCAGAACAATATCACCTTTACAATTGATTTTTCAAGCACTCTAACCACTGTGCTACAGGGCCTTGTACGATGATATTTGTGGACACTTTGGTGATTGTCTCATCAGTAAGCGGAATGAGTTTCGTACTTTAACCTCCCCATTTAACCTGATTTTTATCTATAAGGTCAACTAAAATATAATGTCAATCATTATACGGCATAATTGTATTGACACACCAGTTTTCGTCAGATCACCAAAGTTAAGCAACGATGAGCCTAGCTAGTACCAGGTGGGTGACCATTTGGGAATAGCAGGTGTCGTATGTGCTCCCCATTTATCTTTGCATTGTTTCTAGTCATCTTGAATTTCTACATGCCACTGGAATAAATTCTGAGTTAAATTATGTATTATTACAACAAAATGTATTGTTTGACAAAGGAGTACAGATAATTATTAAAGTTTTTTCCTTAATCCATGGATTTTCAATGAATGGCTTATCTCATCAGACGTAAAGTTGTTAGCAAAATGGATGTAGGTAATTATAAGTTTTGCTTATTAGGACTGTTATAAGGAAAAACTACACCCCCCCCCCTTCTTCATTTCATGTCATGATAAATGTATGTATTAGTGAAGCAGACCCCCCCCATCCCCAACCTCCCTTGATCCACCCACGCAAAGGAAGTCACAGAGACAAGATCCCCCGCCCTATCCCCATCGCCTTTTGAAAAGGCAATGAACATAACGGATGTAAACCAGACAGAAACCCCAACCCACCCATCTCAGAAGGGAACACGTGGAAATAAAAAACTTGAGAGGGAAATTCAGTTGGGCTGCAAACAGCCAGGAGAACACTGGTTAAAAATCAGTGCCCCGAAGAAAATAGGGTTAACACCAGCGTAGAAAGACGCATAGATGAAATATAGTCCATTCAACTCGGATCAGCGGATCGCCATCGGACCGAAAAGGGAAACGAACTCAAAGCTTGGATATACCTTGGCCGAATGTTATTGTTGGAGATGAATATCCCTCCAATGGAGAATCCTATGCTAAAAATCACGCGTCAGGAATAATGTTAAAAGAAAAAGGGGAAAAAAAAAAAGAGAACGGTGACGAAGAAGAGAAAAAACATTTGTGTTAACGACGCTCGTCAGGACCGGACAATTATCAAGAAGCTAAGTATTTATCAATTTTCATTCACTCCAATCCGCCCAACCCGCTCCATTTTTTTGATTCAAAAAAAAAAAGAAAAGGAGGGGGAAAGAGGCAATACATCCCCATGAACAAACTTTATTATCACCCCCCCCCCCTCATCTCAACCCGTAATGTTGTCTGCACCCCCATTTGCATTATTATTGTTTTATTTTTTTTTTGCATTCACCTGTATTACACTCATGTAAATAAATTAATGTATTTTTAGTATGTTCATACTCGATTGTGTCATCGTCGTTCTTATTGCCTTATTCTAATTATTAACCGTGAATGTCATTAAGGTGTTTCATGATGATAATGCTGGTTCGAACCTTGGCAAGTGCCATTTGGTTGTGATATCGTTACAACCGGCAAACTGCATATTTTTTTTTTTATCTTACAACTTGCGTTTGGAAGGAGAATTTCACTTTGAAATTCCTAATCCCGGGCTATCGACACACAGGATTTCCATCCGGGATCCCAATACACGTCAAACCCCTGGGCTAGACACGAAACCGTTACAGCACATAAATTGAAAATTAAAATAGAGCTGATAGTGTAATAAGGATACCCAAAGTTGAAATAATGAAACTACAGGAACATTTATTAAATCTAATGAACAATGGTATATTCCAGAATGAATTAGATTTTTATAATAGGATATTCCAGGCTGGAAGGTAATTCCTTATTTCAACTTTTGGTATCCTTTTTTATTTTATCTCCTCAATTTTAATTTTTAATTTATGTGCTAATAAGCAAAATTTATAATTACCCACATCTATTTTGCTAACAACATTTCTCCTTTGTCAAACAATAAATTTTGTTGTAATTCTCCATAATTTAACTGAAAATTTCCATTTATATTATTGCTCTATCTTGCATATTGAGCTTTCTTTATCGATGCTAATTTTTATTTGGACTTGTTTAAATATTATACAACCTGCAATCTTACAGCATTTCAGTATATATGTATATATATATATATATATATATATATATATTGTTTTTTTTTTAAATATAATTATCCACTGATACGTTTCGCCGTATATGACTCATTAGAGTGACTGAATCTTCAGCCACTCTGATGAGTCGTAGACGACGAAACACATGTCAGTGGATAATTATATTAAAAAAAAAAACAATATATATACCGCTCCATGTGGGAGGTACCAGATTGGTTAAAGGGAAAATTATTCCCAACTCGCATTTAGGTAAAAATGCAATACTTTTGTTGATATTATTAATTAACTATGTTCCATCAAATTTTTTTTTAATTTATATTTTAAGCATTTAATTTCTTTAGATATATTACATGAAAATTAAATAACTTCTTTAAAATTAGGTAATTAAATACCTTATTTTTAATGCGTATGTAAAAATATTAAAAATTTGTTGCTAAATCCCAATACCCATTATTCCCAACATTGAATTCTTTGAGTAAAAACATGTTGTTTTTTTTAACTATATATCCTCTTCCACTGGTTGATTGCTGGCCAAAAGGCAGGTAGCTTTTTGCTAGTTCCCTATCTCCATATATAATAATTGGATTGCAGAAGTTCCTCTATGGACCAAAGTACACTAGGTTTGCAACAGCAGATGCCACATACAAATTTATTATGTCTAGAATATTAGCCACTTTCTTATATAACTTTAGAATGACATTTTAGACACATTTAGACAAGTCGTTATAATAAAATCCTACATTTTGTCCTAGGAGCAGCACCATTACAATCCCACCATCTTTACAGGAAGTGGTTCCTATTTTTCCTCCTAAATATTAAGTCCTCCTACCACTCCCAGCCAACACTGGGAGGAAATATACATATTCTACAGATATTGTGCTTGCACCCTTTGTAACAGGATCATAAACTCATCTTTCTATTTCCCAATTAAAAAATAATAGATTTTCACTTCTCAAATTCCACCCATTCTCATTGGCTGAGAGCTGACAATTTGATTATTTTGGAATATACATCTTAATACATAAACAAACGCTCCAGAACTTTTCAAATATGGCAGCGCTCTCTACAAGAGGCAATCATTTTAAAAGAAATAAACCAAATACAAACATACAACTGCTCATAAATAGAAAATTAAATACTGATAACCTCACACTACCTATGCATACATTAACAACACACCGCTATCCTCCCTCCTCAAAAAAAATAAACCCTGAAAAAACAATATGTACGGGTACTATTGTTTATTTTTCAATATCGCAGCTGCTTAGCGAACCTTAAATGATGCTGTTTTGGTTTTCTTTTACTTTGTTTTATAATGGGTCGTTTTTTAATATCCATTCTTTACTTTTTTTTTTTCATTTACTTTTAATGTAAGCACTTTAAATTATTCACATATTTTCCTACAATTAGCTAAATTTCATTCATATTACTTTCCTTGTCCGTATTTTGTTTTTATAATTCAATAACCGCTTAGAATTAGGTTGACGCCCCCAATATTTTATGCAGGTAGGTTTTAAATTAAATTAATTTGCCTATGAGATCACTTGTTATATGTTTGATTTTAGACCAATTATACTTTCTGTGCAGCATTTTGTTTACTTTTATTTTCGGGACTCATTATCAACACTGCACATACATTACCTGTGTTTACGTTTTTTTTTATAGGTAAATTTTTATCTTAGCTCCACCTCCACACTTTTCTTTAAAATGACGACTTTAAAGGTTTTTAACTATGCTGATTAAGAAAATCTTATTTATATTTGGCAGATACTAGTAGTTTTCACAATATAAAGGCCTGTATTATGAACTTTAAATCAGTGACTGCCAGATTTGTACGCACGCACAAGGAACAAATCGTATTCTATCCAACCGACACTGCCATCCCCCAATTTTTTTGTTGGTTTATAGTATTTGTGAGTGGGTATCCTGGCAATGATTATCAAGGTTAAATTTGGGACAAATATTTTGACAGCGCCACCTCAAAAAATGGCGTGTCTATTCTGATAGCCGTTTTTAACATGAGGAGGTTGGGGTTATCTATTTTGAAAACCATTCTTAACATGAGGAGGTTGGAAGTTAGGCAACAAAAACAACTGTACTTTAATTTGGGGGAGGGGGGCTTGCTTCCACCAGGCAACTTCGGTTAACAAGTCCTGTTAGTATAATTTAAGTTTCCTGCACATATCACATTTGATACCCATTGAATTCTTTGAGTAAAAACATGTTTGTTTTTTTTTAACTATATATCCTCTTCCACAGGTTGGTTGCTGGCCAAAAGGCAGGTAGCTTTTTGCTAGTTCCCTATCTCCATATATAATAATTGGATTGCAGAAATTCCTCCACCGGGCAACTTCGGTTAACAAGTCCTGCTAGTATGATTTAAGTTTCCCGCACATATCACATTTGACATGTGACCCTGCTTGACAGCTCTTTCCAATTTTCATTTCTTATTTTCCGCCATAAGTTTGGCACAAGACCAGTTTGCATTGTCAATATATTGCAAATATATAAAAATGAATTTGATTTGAATTTTATATTTTATTTTTCTTGTTACATTCAAATTTAAATTTTTTTTCCCCCTTAATTTCAGTTCTTTACAAAGAAGGCAATTCCTTTTATCATGCAACATATTCTGTCAAAGTTGAAATGGTGGAAAGTTCCTTTCTGAATAGGGATCCTGATTATTTAACGGCTAAAAAACATGATTGGGTTTCTGTTTCTGGTCTTGACAGGATGAATGAACATGTTGCTAAAGTAAGTATTTAAATATTATTTTCACCTAAATATTAATTTACTTGTCCGACGTCGAAAAAAAACGTCATCATTGCAAACATTAATGAATGAGAAACAAATTACCTCCCTTTATAATCGCTCTTTATCAGTTACAAATCATTAAAACTATTTCTTATCACAAAATTATCAGAACAAAAAAAAAAAAAACATGGCTGTCTGTTTACGGTTTCAAATTGGTTATTTTATTTTATAATTTAAAAAAGAAGGCATGTTGAGAGGAGTTTTTTTTATTATAATTTCGTTTTAAAATTTAAAAAAAAAGGTACAAGTGAATTGGTATCTGTTCCTTTCTAATTTATATTAAAAATTATTCAGAAAAAAACAATGTGTTGTGTGTTGAATTTACATTGAAAAAAAAATCTAAATTTTTTAAATCAATTCTTTTTAGATTTAAAATGTTAAAAAAGAATTTGATGAAAAAAATTTTAAATTTGTCATTTTTTAAATTTTATTTTTTATTCATTTTAATTTTTAATGTATTTAAAAAAAATTTCAACTGCCGTGGAATTTCTACGGGTTCTGCTAGTTATTATTATTATTTACTCAAATTTTTCACACAAATCATTATCAATGATTAGTAATAACAAATGGTATTCCCTGGAGTCTGAGTGATAACATGTCTTCCTAGATTTACAATATTTTCTGCCTCTTTCAATAACTGTTGCAAATTATGTTGCATTATTGTAACCTCTGTTTACCATATATTTTTTGCTGGCAATAAACCTCCCTAAGGTTTCACTCTTGTCTGCAGTCTCCCAGTGGAGCTTTGGTTTTTATTCTCTCCTCAATCTTTCAGCTTTCCCCTCACTCTTTCAGCCCATCATAACTTACATCATGTTTGTGTATGTGGAGAAAGGTCGAGATTATTATTTCTTTTATTATAATTTCCATAACATATAAACTGACCTCTTCTTTGCCATATATATATATATATATATATATATATAAAGAATTCCTGGGCACAAATGTTCAATCGTTTTAATGGTACTACTTCAACATTTTTTTTAAAAATTGAAGGCTTTACTTTTTAAATAACCCTCGTATGTATATATATATATATATATATATATATATATATATATATATATATATATATATATATATATATGAGTGTCTATTTACAGCTGAACATTTTGTTAACCGCATTTCATTTCCTCTGATGATATAAGCCATTATTGAAAATCTATGGATTAAGGAAATTAACATAACTTCCTTTTGTCAAACAATAAATTCTTAACTCGAATATGTGTTTATATTTTGATTTTTAGAATTTAACTTTAACCACTAAACTTATATATAAACTTATATATAAGAAACGTAAATAAAAACCATAAATTAAAATTTACATGTAAAATTTATTTTTCGACAGAATACCTCCAACAAAGATAATATATCCTTATTCCGTGGAGTTTCAAAGAATGCAAAATTCGTCTGTTCAGAGGAAAGAAATATGTTAGCACATAGCAAAGCTAAAAATTTGCTGGTTTTAGCATTGTATAAAACTGCATAAAATAATGATAGCCATAAAATTAAAAACAATTTGCTGGTTTTAGCATTGTATAAAACTGCATAAAATAATGATGGCCATAAAATTCAAAAAAATTTGCTGGTTTTAGCATTGTATAAAACTGCATAAAATAATGATGGCCATAAAATTCAAAAAAATTTGCTGGTTTTAGCATTGTATAAAACTGCATAAAATAATGATGGCCATAAAATTCAAAAAAATTTGCTGGTTTTAGCATTGTATAAAACTGCATAAAATAATGATGGCCATAAAATTCAAAAAAATTTGCTGGTTTTAGCATTGTATAAAACTGCATAAAATAATGATGGCCATAAAATTCAAAAAAATTTGCTGGTTTTAGCATTCTATAAAACTGCATAAAATAATGATGGCCATAAAATTCAAAAAAATTTGTATATATATATATATATATGTGTGTGTGTGTGTGCATATATTGTTTTTAAAATATAATTATCCACTGACACGTGTTTCGTTATCTACGACTCATCAGAGTGCCTGAATCTAGCGAGATTCGAAATCAGACCCCACGGTAATGAGCCTGACCTCTTTATCTGCTGATCCATCACACCGACTGTTTGGATATATCGCGATTTATTTAGATGTTATTTGTTTCTGTGTTTGCGATACGTTTTTGAATTAATTCAATTATTGTTATGTATGTTATCCTAACCAACCTCACTTCAAAAACACACACCAATTTATGTCAACATCAAATATCCAAAAAAGAGAATCAATTTCACTTTTTTGTGATATACTTCCTCCCTTGACTTCACTTTCTGTACACATTAGTTTAACTACTAACAGAAAATTCCTTTTTCTCACTTGATCTAGTCTTACATGGAAAAATTCCCTTTTTAACATTATTTTTGCTAACACACATCCTATAAAACTATATTTATAGAAAGATCAGGCACAACTTTTCCCTATTTTGTAATACGGGTTTTTATGATAATATCATGGGACACGTGTTCATACTGAATATTCATAAATATCAAAGAAAATCTTTTACTTTATTTATTACTAGTAGTTCAGCCTGGCTTTGCTCGGGCCCTAGTTACTGTTCATAACTTTATGTATATATATATATATATATATATATATATATATATATATATATATATTAAAACGTTTGACTCATCTAAAATATCGAGTGTTTAGATCTAAAATTGGCGGAGGAGTTTGGTAGAGTCTGCAAAAGTCAACTCTTTTAACTTTGACATCTTGACAGCCAAATTTTCGCCCAAAAACTGATTGCCATATGTCTGAATACCCGTTATATAAAATTTCAAATGTTTAGACCCAAAATTAGCTGAATAGTTTGCTAGAGATCGCAAAGGTCAAATTTTTTTAACGTTGACCTCAATTTTGACCCCTTAACATTTATTGTTTTGGGCTCAAATCAAATTAAAAAGTTTGATCAATGTCCAAGTATCCTGCATCTAAAATTTCAAATGTTTAAAACCAAAATTGGCGGAGGATTTTGGTAGAGTTTTCAACTGTCAAATCATTGAACTTTGACCCCTTAACAGCCAAATTTCTGTCCGAAAACTGATTAAAAAGATTTTCCCGGATCTCAATACCCCTTATGTTAAATTTTGAGTCTGTAGACTGAAAATTGACAGAGTAGTTTGGTCGAGAAATGTACACAGACAGACAATTTCACTTTTATACATATATAGATTATTATATACCAGTAGGCCACCCCGCTGTTGCCTGGTCATTAGATATGCTTAAATATGGTATTTTAATGCATGTAGATTACATATTTATTATTATAGAGATAATTCATTCACCTGTCATCCCTGTTTTAAAAGCTGGAATCACCTGAGCATCAAAGACAAGGTTCAAGCAAGCAAGCAAGCAACAACGCCTGGATGGTCCACGGAATTTTATAATTATTAAGATAGCAATAACTTGAAAATTATAAATAATTAAAAAATAAGGAGCAGTAGTACCTATGTCCTCGTTCATTTTCAGACAATGCTGGATGTGTCTGCTAGTATGATTATAAATCCACTTCTTCAGAATAACGAAAAATGAAAATATTGGATTTCAATTGAAATCAATGATATCTATTTGTCAAGTCGAAATTAGTAACATATCTAAAAATTCTAAATAATGATTAAGTAGAAAATTAATTATTAATTTTTGAAGAAAAATTGCTATTAACACACAGAATAGTTAGGTGATAGCAGGGGAGGTAACTGCTGTCTGTCTTTTTACAATTTCAAAATAATAATGGCGGAGATCAATGGATCAGGGGAGTACATGTTTTATTTAATAATGCAGTAATACGTGACTAATTTTGACACGACAATTAAGTAGATAACATTACTTTTTATTGAAATTGTCATAAAAATCAATGGTACGTCTGCAGAGAACGTACCATGCTGGAATAATAACATTATTCTTTTATTATAACTATAATTAATATAATAATATAATATAATTAGGTACTTGTACAGTATAGTACTCATATGAAAAACTTATGTAAAATCAAGTATTTCATCTTTATATTAGAAATAAGGTACTTGTGCAGTATAGTACACATACGAAAAAAAAAAAAAAGAAAATCCTACCTGTGACATGCATAAAAATTATTAAAACTGAAAATCACATAATATATTCGAGTCATATGACTTTTAAATGAGAAATAAAGTGCTGCTTCACTATTCTTAACATGGGGAGGGGAGGTTGTTTTGTAACTATTCTGTACTTTCACTCAACAATAAGCGAAATTTGAAGGTAATTCGAAAATATTAAAAAATAGCACGATACTTACTCTGCATGAGTAAAAAATAAATAAATAAAAAGTAGATAACGTTTTTTTACAGAAATTCAATTTTGCGACTTTCGATTTTTGTTCTTATTTTGAAGATGCACCTAAGTGAGTTCTTTAAATATGCAAGTATTGCTTTACTATCATTATTTTTCTTTTTTTTTTTCTTTTTATTTCTCTTTTGCAGCAGTTATTGTTTTGTTATGTGATAAAACCTGACCTTCAGCCAGAAGATTTTCACTCGCCAAACTGTATCTCTTCATTTACTATTCAAGTAAGTTACATCCTGTTTTTCGTTCCTAATAAAATCAGTTCCAGTGATGAAGCTCCAATTTGGGAGCTTCAGCTGATAGTGGCCACTTAGCAACCACTACTCTCAGGTCCACTTTAGTTATATAGGGCTTATTAAGGCCACATCTATAGGCGAAATCTATTATATAAATCTCACTATGTGTGTGTGTGTGTGTCTGTCTCAGTTTTTCAAATTGTATCTCCTCCCAGATGGATCGTCACTGGACGGCGTGCAGTAGCTCACAAGATTGCATTTTTGATGCAGAATTTTATTAGAGGTATTTACCTGGTTAAAATAATTAAGGAGGTCAAAAAGGGGTTCAAACTTTGAAAAAATGACAACTTGGCGAGGCTACACAATGGCGTCGTTCTGCACATGCATACATTGACCTCTATTTATTTAGTTATTTCGCAAGCATTTTAAACCGGTTGTCCCGTTCGTGCAGTGGATAGTGTGACTAATTACTAACACCAGTGTTGCGGTTTCAATCTCCACCATTTCCTTATTTTTTTTTTTTTTTTTTGCATTCCAATATTCTTACCTTTTAAATGTTATGTAATAATTTTTCATTCATTAACCCGTATCCTTCAGGCCTTGATAATTGGTGACTCCCTTGTAAAAAATAAATTTAAAAAATCCAGAAAAAAAAAAACTCAATGTCTGTAATGAGTCTGAAAATGCACCGAAGACATAATCCAAAAAAGTCATCCAAATCCGGGTTCTTAAATAAGGAAATCCTCAAGGAAAAAATGTGTATTAACACTTTGTGCATAACATATCAAAAAGATTTTAAAAGGATTTCAAAAAGTTCAAACATGATGCAGATATTAGACTGTCGAGTTCAATAGACGGGAACAGTAAAAACTAAGTGAAAAAATTTTTTTTAAATATTAACAAAGCTGTTCAGATTTTAAATCATATAAAAAAAACCTTGCAGTAAGAGTTAATAATATAGGGTAAAATTCAAGAAATAATTAAGGTCTCGTGTAAATCAGAAAAAATGTGAAGTCTCGGATAATAGAGGCAAAATGAAATCTATATAATTAAATATTATAGACATAAATATTATCTTTATATATATATATATATATATATATATATTAAGACCTATCAAGATGATAGAAAACTCAATATACTAGGTAAAGCAATTAAAAAAAAACAAGAAAAATTAATGAGAACTAGCGAGGCCTGTGGAAATTCCACAGGGAACTCATTCATATGCAACTGTAGATGTTCAGCGTAAATGGAGATGCTCTGAAATCATTGTAGCTCTTTTGTTAAAACTGTAGAAGCATTTATCTAAGCTAGCAGGGATGCTCCGTGTAACCTGGTCATAAAGCATGCTTAAATATGATATTTTAATTCTTGCAGATTTCATGTACATTATTATAGAGTTAATGTTCTTTTGATTTTTTTTAAGTTATAAAGTTGCGATTCCAAAAATAAAAACAAATATGTCCATATGACTTGGGTGCATCAGCTTGAATTGATACAAAACTTATGAAATATATATATATATATATATATATATATATATAGTCTTTGAAGTTTTTAACCTTTAAATCTATACAAAAATATATATATATATATATATATATATATATATATATATATATATATATATATATATATATATATATATACCTTGAGTTCTTTCAGTGATAATCAAAACCAAAACTTATGAAGAATTCTTGGTAAAATTAGTTATTACAAGAAATGGAAGTCCATGACAATTAAACGACATTCACTTGGATGTTAGCGTGACATACAAAATAAATAACACGCACGCTCTCTTATTAATATATAGAATATATTTTGAAATATTTCTTAGTCAAACAAAAAATTCAAAGAAAGAATTCTAATAATAATTTTTTTTATTTTTGCTTTAATTTTTCAGGAGATGATGATATCTCGATGGGTGCCTTCTCAAGATAGAGAAAAAAAAAGTGATCACTTTCCTGAGGAATTTCCATGAAAAAACAAACAACAAAAGTAAATTTTTAAAATAAATTTGCCATTTAAATATATATATTGTTAATAAAAATTTAAACATGAACATTTTTATCTAGTTGAAGTTTTTATATAAAATTTTTTCTAATATTTTTAGCTATCGGGTATAGAGTTCACTACTTTAATTATGTTTAATTATTGTTTGATGCATGAAAGACATATATATATATATATATATATATATATATATTGTAACCCCTACAGGGCAGCTCAGATGCACAGGCTTGGGGTTGAGATGCAGCTGTAGCCGATACCTGTAGCGTCACCCGTGTTTTCGACTAGTGATCAAATTTGTCTCCATTGCCGTCATACGCTCTCTGTTTCCACATTTGAATCAGCTTCCAAACTGTCATCTGGGAGATCTGAGGAATATATTCCATTCAACAACTGCGTTTTCAACCAAGGAAAAAAAGAAGTCAAAACTTAATTGGTTGTTCATAACATAGAATAATTATTGCTTTCAACTTTACAAATAATAGTTATGCACTGGCTTGGTCATGCAAACAAGCGGCTGGCAGTTTTTTCTTTCTTTTACCAAGTACTTTGTTTTTTCTACTCTCAGTATGCAGGGTGGTCATAGGCGTATCGGATAAGTGTGCCGCCAGGCGCGTGACGAATAAAAGTCTGTCTCATCTTTTCCTCACCTTCTTTTATCGATATCGGTTAGCTGTAACTCCCCCCTCCCACCTCTCTCTCTATATGTCCATCAGTGGCAGCCAACCAATCAGTGGCCGCACTTTTGTGCGAAGGGGGGGGGTCCAATAATGGCCTGCCAAACCCTGACCGCCTGGTCGAAGAAGAGAAAGAAAAGAAAATAATAAAAAGCGACCTTTACATTTATTGAAGCAAAAGAAAAAAGGAAAGAAAAGGTTTTCCTCTCTCGTCTTCTCTCCCCCCCCCTCTTCCAACACGTCAGTGAGGAAATAACATCCCCTTGCCGGGAATACGAGCCATCATGTTCAATTAGCAGACTACAAGCTGTTCCTTAATCAACTAGCAAGGTCTCCCGGCATTGCCCGGTCCTCATCGGATCACATTATATATATGTATATATGGTGGATTCTCTCATCGAAGACGATGAATGAGGGTTCAGTATGCAATCTTCAGCAGCTCCTAAGCTCTGTGACACCACATGCATAATTGCAATCCCGTAGACGTCCGGCACACTCCTCCGCAGATGGTGAACTTTCACATGCTCGTCGGTCAAAGATGCCTTCTCAAGTGAACAGATAACCCTGCTTTGCTGCGTGCTCTGAAACCATAATGGCATACATATTCATTTTTAGGTGGATTTTTCTTGTGTTTTGCCTTCATATTTGCACGAAGGGCGTCCCTATGACAAAGGCGGTTATGTTCAAATTCTTTGGTCCCCAGGAAACACATCTTCCTCCATTCTCTGCGATCCCCTGCTGCAGTCTCCCAGGAACTCAGAGAAATTCCACAACATTTCAGGTTGTCTTTTAGTTTATCTTTGTAACGAAGCAGGGGACGCCCTATTGGACGGCAAGAATTTGTCAGTTGCCCATAAAAAAGTTGCTTAGGAACTCTTGAGTCATCCATTCTTACAAGATGACCCGACCACCGCATTTGTATCCTGATCAAAAATGATTCAATACCAGTGATTTCACATCTCTCCAGTAATTCACTATTCGGAACACGATCTTGCCATCCAACATTACAAATAAAACACAGACATCTCATATGGAAGGAGTCAAGCTGATTTATATGCTTGTGTTACAAGGTCCATGTTTCGGCACCATACAGAAGAGTAGGCAGAACAACAGATTTGTAGACTGCCACCTTTACTTTTAGAGACACATCGTGGCTGTTCCAGAGTCTGTGTCGCAACCTACCAAATGCTTCACTAGCTTTATTAATTCTACATTGGATGTCTTTTTCAAATTTAGCATCATCAGACACAACAGAGCCAAGGTATGTAAAAGAAGATACTGTTTTCAAAACTTCACCATCAACATATACCACTGGTTGTGAAGATGACGTAGCGTTTGGTTTTGGCTGGTGAATAATTTCAGTCTTTTTTATGCTAATTGTAAGACCGAAAGCCTTACATGCACCATAAAAGCTATTGAGGATGTTCTGCATGTCATCAAGACTATGGGTGACAAGAGCACAGTCATCAGCATAAAGGAGGTCGAGAACAGTCTGCACAGAAGTCTTGGTTTTAGCCTTGAACCGTTGCTGGTTAAATAATCCTCCACTTGATCGATACTCAACACCTATGCCTCCTGAGGTGTTCCTGAAAGCTGACTCAAGCATCACCGAAAAGAAAAGAGCAAATAGGATCGGAGCAAGGACACATCCTTGCTTAGTTCCATTTGACACTTCAAATGGTTCACTTTGTTCACAGCCAGATCGTACTGTCGCCACCATTCCCCAGTGAAAGGAGACAATCACATTTAACATCTTGTCCGGAATACCAAGCCTCCTCAAAACAGTCCACAGGGCATCCCTAGAGACGGTATCAAATGCCTTTGTGAGGTCGACGAATGTGACAAACAAGTCCTTATTCTGCTCACTGGCTTTCTCCTGTAGTTGCCAAAGGCTGAAGATCATGTCCACAGAACCTCTTCCTGTCCTAAAACCACACTGGGTTTCTGTGAGCACAGTTTTACAGATTAAACCATTAAGTCTGCTTAGGATTACACCAGCTAGAATCTTACCAGCAACAGAAAAAAGAGAAATTCCTCTATGGTTATCACACTCACACTTATTTCCTTTGTGCTTAAACAGCTGAATAATTGACGCGTCTTTGAACTGTTGTGGCACGGTATCAAGTTCCCATATTAATGAAAACAGGGTACTTAGTTTCCTGATTAATAGTTGGCTTCCACATTTGTATATTTCTGCAGGTATGCCGTCATCACCTGGAGCCTTACCATTTGAAAGTTGTTTTACAGCCCATTCAATTTCCGACATGGATGGAGTATCAGCAAGCGCCTCGATGGTTGGCCTCTGAGGAATATCATCAATCACTCCTCGATCCACTGTCGATTCTCTGTTTAAAACATTTGAAAAGTATTCAGCCCAGCGCTTAGTAATTTCTTATCAGTGAGGAGAATGCCATCCGACGAAAATATTGGAGATGCCCCCCTTAAAATGGGACCAAACACCCCCTTGAGGTTTTGGTAAAATTATTTAAAATCACACCTATCCGCCGCATCTTGTAAGGCCTCAGCTTTCTGCTCCCACCAGTTTTGTTTCATTTTCTGGAGCTGAGATTGTGCCAACCTTTTGGCCATTCTGAAAGCCTTGTGTTTCACTGAAAAATTTTTGTCAGTAATCCATACTTGATGGGTTTGATGCATGTTATTGAGCAGTGGGACGATAGTTGGATCATTTTCATCAAACCAATCTTGGTTTTTCCTTCGAACATATCCTAATGATTCTTTAGCAGAGTCATACACTGCAGTTTTAAACTCTTTAATGAAAACCTAAGAATAAGCGAAGTAAAAAAAGAAAACAGAAAAACGAACATTAAAACTTATCTGAAAAATAAAAGGGGGGGGGTACCCGGAAGGGGGGGGGGCAATCAAAACAAAAAAGAAAACAAAAAAACTAACGTAAGGCAAACGAACGATGTTAAATGTAAAAATCTGAAAAACAAAAAAGAAAACAGAAAAACGAACGTTAAAACTGAAAAATAAAACTCCCCCCAAAAAAACATTTGAAAAATGGCTTAAATAAGCCTGTTTCAATATTAAAATTTAAAAAATCGGTGGGTACCCCGGTGTTTTTGGTAGTGTGTGGTCGGTCGAGGGGTGGGGGTGGGGGGTTAATGAAAACCTAAGAATAAGTGAAGTAAAAAAAAAAACAGAAAAACGAACTTACATGAAAAATGGCTTAAATAACCCTGCTTCAATATTAAAATTTAAAAAATAAAAAAAAGACATCTCACACCACGATTCAAACTCAAAACGTTTAGATAATGACCCAACTGACCTAACACAACATACATGAAATTGTGTCAGTTCTTCAAATATTTAAACTAAATCAGGTTATGACGTCATCTGACGCATGCGTATAACCGATCTCGTCATGATAGGACGGTTTTTGCTGACCCCCCCCCCCCCCCGAAAAGTGTTGATTTCAGGGTGAAAAAAATTAACGTTTTTGGCCAACTTTTCGATATTTGTCAAGCGAAGGATGGGGTTTTCATATGAGACCAAGTTTGTCAATTTTTGTTCAGTCTGTCGAAAGTTTTTAGCAGACACACAAACATACATACATACATACATACATTTTCGTTTTTATATATATAGATTATTAGTAAAAAAAAAAAAAAGAAAGCACAGATCAATGTACCAAACCTTAGGCTTAAATGAGTGAAAATTGTTCACTGAACAACCGGCACTTTGATTTGTTTGAAGTGGTCATTGCTTGTGCTGAACAAAGCACACTCTCTCCATCAGATTAACATGGTCTGTACACGTCAGATGATAAAACGATCGCAGGATTTTCTTGTAAGAGTGTTCCATCTCCTAGATCAGTTGTGAGCCTACACTAAAGGGCCTGATCCACCCAGGTAAGCTTTCTGTGCAGCTGGGTACCATACCAGCTATTTCTTGGTCCTTGACTCTAACGGTTAGTTCAGTCAAGTGGACACATTGCTTAGCGATGCTGTACCAACACCATCCCCTCACAAGGTTTGGCAGGCCTGCTGAGACCAGTACCCATGGTATAGCTGTTGGAGCTATCAAGTGAGAGATTTAGGAGATGGGTGAGGACCAGTGATCTCTGTCCACCCTATTGAGTGCAGCAGCCAGAGATTCAAAGGTACTACCTCTACCCAGAGCCCCCTATACCCTATCCCTATATATATATATATATATATAAAGATAATATGTGTATGCATGTGTACATATTAAACAATTATAAGTGAACAATCATGAATGAAACGCATAATAATAATATAATTATTACTGATAAATATTGTAATAATATTTTACAATAACTAACTGTTAAAGGAGTCACAAGGGAAACAGAACATGGGAATAAAGTAACAAAATGTATTGACAGGAACAAACGAAAGTGAGGGTTGTTCGTCTAGCCGACAAACAATCTTCGTTGGTTCACTGGATATCGGCTCCCATCATATGGCTTTGTCGTCCGATATTTATTGTGTATTTGTAGTTAACACAGGTAGTCCATCACAACACCCATATTTCAGAAATAATTTAATACGTAACAGAACCTGTTTAGCTGCGTAACTGTTATCTTCGACTTCTCCGAGTTGTTACACAGATTTTTTTTCATCTTTCTTCCTCCTAAAATTGTGATTTCAAAAATAAAAAATATATGTCCATAGACTTGAGTGGATCAGCTTGAATCAAAACCAAAACTTATGAAGAAAAAAAAAATGTATATATATAAGTGAAAGTGTGTATGTGTGTGCGTGTGTCTGTCCGTTTGTCTGTGTACATTTCCCTACACAATATCTCTGTCAATTTTCAGTCTACAGACTCGAAATTTGATATACAGGGTACTGAGATTTGGGAAAATCTTTGTAATCGGTTTTCAGCCAGAAATGTGGCTGTTAGAGGGTCAAAGTTCAACGATTTGATCTTTGAAAACTCTACCAAACTCCTCTGCCAATTTTGGGTCTAAACACTTGAAATTTGAGATATAGGTTCCTTGGACATGGATCTAACTTAATAACTTGATTTGAGTCCAAAACAATAAATTTTAAGGGGTCGTAATAAGGGTCATAGTTTAAAAAATTGACCGCTTTTTTCTTTTATTTTTTTTTGCTTAACATACACCTCCAAACACCCAAGCAATGGCAGTATATATATATATATATATATATATATATATATATATAACTTGAGTTCCTTCAGTTATAACTGAAACCAAAACTTCTGAAGAATTCTTGATAAAATTATTTATTACAAGAAATGGAAGTGCATAACAATTAGACAACAGTTACTCAGAAGAAAAAAGATGTAAGCATGACACATAAGATAACACACACGCTATCATCTATAATATCATCTATAATATCATCTATAATATACAGATAAGTGTAACTGTGTTCTGTAGAATTTGGAAAATTATAGCTTACTGATCAAATGCATGCTAAATCCTGAAATGTGAGTTCCTGGCAGTAAGCAGGTAAAAAGATCCAACGCGTATTGTAATAATTCCAAGACACTAGGTTATAATCACATGTAAACATATTTCCTTCATTTCACCATTGGTTGATTATATAAATCCGGCAAAGATTTTAGTACTTGTACAGTTTAATGAAGACATTAAAAAATGAAAATATTGAAAAAAAAGTTTAAATTGTACGTATCCGTTATGGAATGAAGTTCTCCGAAAAAAAATTTCACTTAATTTCATCAAGTAGTTTGTTTTGTTTTTTTTTTGTTTTTTTTACAGCGAAAAAACAGTTTGTTATGATACCGAGAAAAATGTTCGGTTTTTAGGAAGAAAAGCTAGTATTAAAGATGGGGAGGGAGTGTCGGTACTTTAACTGGAGTTATCTCCCCCTGGTGTTTCTAAAATTCAAACAAAAATTTACCAAAAAATCCAAGATGCCTGCCTTCAACGCGCTTTCATAAAAACGTAATGCTTTTTTTTACATGAATCCTTGATGTAGATTTCACAGTACCAGGAATCCTGATAAGCAACAACTATATATTCACCAGTTGATGGTAATTTTTGTCATTTCTATTCTGTTGTTTTACTGAAAATTCAACTATGTAAACAAAGAAATAAAACGGTAATTTTTTAGTTGTTTACTCCTTAACATTTAAAATGATTACTTTTATGTTTTAGGGTATGCTGAAAACTAATATCGCATTTAAATTTTCTGCAAATAAGTAGTTTTCCGCATATTAAGCAATGTCTTATGTTTCTAATGTTATCGGTGATGGCAATCTTGGTACACGCGAGTGCGCAAACGTAACTCTGAGAAACTATGCTCAAATGCAAAAAAAAAAAACCTACTCGATCAAATTAAGTGAAATTTTTTTTCGGAGAACTTCAATTCAAAACAGATACATGTAATATAACCTTTTTTCAATATTTTCATTTTTTAATGTCTAGCTGTACAAGTACCAAGATTTTTTTATATAAGTTTCAAAATTTAATCTAAGTGGTTAATCTTATTTGTGAATCAAAAACAAAAATAGCCGGAGGCAAATAAATAAAAATAAAAGAATGGTTTATCAGATGCGGCTTTGGTGATTGATTTATATTTCTAAAGCAGCACAAGTGAAAATGTTTTAAATTTACTAAGCCTCAAATTTAATTTGCATTTTGGATTTGAGGTTTAATCCTTTTTTTCTGCCTCAATATCTAATTTCCCTTATTCTATGTAGCTAAAATGATTTAAAAACTGTTAATTTTCTATGTTTATTACCTTTAGCAAATAAGGTGCAAACCATTTATAATATTTGCTAATATTTTTCCCCCGAGGAGATGAATAAACATCAAAAACTCATGGGTTAAGGAAATATATTTATTAAACAATATTCTTTGTTTGCAAACAATAAAAAGTTCTATATTTGAAAATTAACTTTTTCAAATCATAAAATTTAAATACCTAAATTATGATTCATTTGCTCTATCTTGTATATTGAGTAATTTTATTTAACTGGGATTGTCTTATATAAAATATTAGATCTAATAATATTTTGTAAGACCGATAATCACTGGATTTGCATACCAGTAGATATATTGTATTTCTTTATTCTGAAGTAAATATATATATGTTTCATGGTAAACAACTGATGATCCCTTAAATTACATTAGTACTATAGTGAATTCGAGAGAGCAACTTGATGCAGTGATTGCACGTTATTAAATGACTTACTGACTAAATGGTTTTCTAACGAATGATAAAAAATAAAAATGAAATAGTTTTTTTTATAGTTTTAAAGGTTAAAAAAAACTTCCAAGATTATATATATATGATGATTGCAACGTCTTGTCAGACGAGTGCCACTCCCTCAGACACGAGCCCAAAAATGACTTTCATCACCACAGGACCATTTTAATAGACAAATGCGTGAGGGAGTATCTATACACAGATGATGTTACAGAGTCTTAGCTTTGTACGACAGCTAAGTCTCTCTCTCGGTTCAAAATGTTGAGATCCAGCAACAAGCAAGAGCAAAATAGCCAGCAACAAGTTAAACTGCAGACCAGCTTAATACGGGTACTGGTCTCCCGCTTTATGATTTTTTAAATTAGAGATTTGCTTCTCCTAGAAAGGTTGCCTTCACCACGGCTTACGGGAGCCCTCTCCACCCCAACGCACACATACATACACACAAACACACGCAATGCTAGTTGGCCGTTGACCCCCAAAAAGGGTTCATTCGCCCTTTGGAAGGTCTTGTTTTTAATCCTTCAGGGAGACTAGCCACCCTTCTCACCAAACAAGTCTGATGGGGGAACCAGTTTAGTCGCCGGTGACCCGACCATGAGGCAGGTAGTACTGGGTTACATGGTACCAGTAGCATATGACATATGACACACACACACCACAGCACCAAATAACTGTACATGTTGCATAGTGATATGTATATGCAACGTGTCTGTTTATGTGTATGTGTAATGCATAATGAGTGTGTATACGTATATGTGTGATGTTCATTTTTTCTTTTTTTTATAATTGTAACGTGTAAAAATTCAAATAAACAGTTCAATAATCGGAGGACAATAACGTAACGAGACTTTTCTTTAAATAAAAGAACAAATAACATTTTCCTGAGAAGGGGACATCAAACAAGGGCACATACCTTCTTCTTCCATTTTTTTTTTTTCTCTTCTCTTTCATAGTTGCCGTGCTGCAAAAAATAATTCTTCCTCCAAAGGAAAACATAATGAAAAATATTTTCATATATAAACTTTATTACCATTTTTCTTCAGAGTCTGCAACGCTTCTCTCTAAAGTCTTACACTGTATCTAGCTAGTCACTTGAAATATCTGAAATGGGACACATATATCAAATCTGTTGCCAAGATTGCTGAAAAATGGTTGGATAATTCTACTGATCCAGTAGGTATCTCACTGCCGATGCAATTCTCTATCTCTATAAGAGCCAAATACGTCTTAAAATGGAGTACTGTTGCCACATCTGGGTAGGAACTGCTTAGTGTGTCCTATCTTGCCGTGACAGCGTTCAAAACCGTCTTCGAAACCTAGATGATATCCTTTTCTCTTCCTTGCAACCTTTTTCCCACAGAAGAGACGATGTGAACCTGTCTCTGCTCTGTCTCTATTTTCGTGTCAACTGCTCGACTGAGCTCCAATCTATGGTTTCCCAATCTTTCACAAAAAAATCACTCAACTAACTACAACCACTATCAACAATTTCCTCCCACTCTGTATCTGTGCTTAAATCTAAATGCAGATTCCATGAACAAAGCTTCTTTCCTTGAACTCCTCATCCGTGGAACACTATTCCACTGGCCTGCTTTCTGGCCAATTACAATATGATAGCCTTCAAGTCCAATATAAACAAGTTCTTGTTGAGCCATCCCCTAAAATAATCCAAATTCTACTCAACTTACACCGTTAATTATTACGACACTACCACCTTCCATTCATTAACCCTTATTCTCGAGTGGCCTTCATACCTTGATAAGGGATGATTTCCTTGTAAAAACAAAAATATCTCCATAACTGACGATCAATCTCCGAGTCTCTCTGACTGACTAGTGTGTCTCTCAACTGAGAAAGCAGTCCTCCTCCCGTTTAATTGAAATCAATGGTGAAATAGTTTCTTGTGGTGCCTCTTTTTGATGCAGAAGTGAATAATAGGTGCGGAGATATATCATTAGGGTCATGACAACAGCATATTATTTTCATTGTTTTGGCTCTCAAGTATATATCCAACATAGTTAGACACAGTTAATCAACCAAGAACCACATCACTATATAAAAGCATATAAGATATCAATGGATACACACTCGAGAGTCAAAACAATGAAAAGAATATGCTGTTGTCCTAGCCCTAGTTATCATATGACCATTGAAGCGATTGTAGGCCAAAATAAGATCAGTACGTAATCGTTAGAACCCAAGAAATAAAAGATTAAACTTCTTGACTCGGCTTTTATAGGGCAGATCCCTTAGTTCCTGTACGACTTTGAATGCTTTCCAGATGCTGGCGGCCCTGTCGGTGGGGCATTAGAATACACCGACTGCCCCCCTGCAGAGGGTAAAAGTCCCTCAATGGGGGTCCTGGATATGACCTTGAACTATATCCAGTGGTGAGGCCTCAGCTTGCGGGCTTTGGGGAGTGTGGAGCCACCCTTTAATTACCATTGCTCCCAGGTCCACTCTGACCCGGAGTGGTAGTACCTGTTAGGGTTCCAACTGTGGATTAAATAGAAACCGACGTGAAAACAACAAATATATTCTATTAAAAAATTTTTCTTCAAAATCTTTGGATTCGGCATTAAATAACCCGAAAAGGGTTGATATGCCGTAAAACAAAAACAACCAACCAACCAGATGCTGGATATCAAGTATTAAACATGGAGAAGAGGCCTGGACACGATGCTTTAACAGTGGTCTGACGAGGGAAACATAAAGTGGGAGAAATAATTCAGGAATGTGTGTGTTTTTTTTTTTAATATTTGGTTTAGTTTTCTCTGCACTAGTGCAATTTAGCATCCGCAAGCAAATTATTTTTATTTTATTTTAGAAGAGTTCCGTCTGCGCAACATAAGAGTTAAAGCTTCCCTCCCCATGTTACGAATGGCTTTCTAAATTGGCTTACGACTATCATACTGCAGAAGTGCCATTTTCTCTTAGGTCTTTATTTCAATATTCTTTTAGTAGTAAATAAAAATAATTTAACGTGGAATCATCAAAGTTACGTAGATGCGCGAACACACACTTTCTGTTAAATAGAAAGGTATTTCAATTACACCGGTTATAAAGTCAGTGCCCACCTGACAATGATGACATAATAACGAATGAAAATAGTGCTTCTTGCCTCGTTTGCAGCTTGAATGCTTGGAGGACAAGTTGATCAAAGCTACCAGAGTTGAGACCTTTCTCTGTTGGTCCTGTGCAATTCTAGAAAGTTCACCTTCCCAGGCTTTGCCTTTTCATTCTTTGAAAAATGGTTGGGGGGGGGGGGTATTCCAAAAGTTGTTCTTAACATGGAAAGTTTGTGGGGGTGTTTATTCCGAAAACCGTTCTTAACATGGAGAGTTGGGGGGGGGGGGTTATTCCAAAAGCCGTTCTTAACATGGGGAGGTTGGGGGGTATTCCAAAAGCCGTTCTTAACATGGGGAGGTTGGGGGGGGTTATTCCGAAAGCCGTTCTTAACATGGGGAGGTTGGGGGGGGTTATTCAAAAAGCCGTTCTTAACATGGGGAGGTTGGGGGGGGTTTATTCCAAAAGCCATTCTTAACATGGGGAGGTTGGGGGGGTGTTTATTCCAAAAGCCATTCTTAACATGGGGAGGTTGGGGGGGGGGGTTTATTCCAAAAGCCATTCTTAACATGAGGGGGTTGGAGGGGGTGTTTATTCCGAAAGCCGTTCTTAACATGAGGAGGTTGGGAGCGATACCCTTAAAAAGCAAGTGTTTGCAGGTAAGTCTTCAAGTGGGACAACCAGGCTACATTGGCCTATTTTTGTTTTGATAAGTAAAGCCTGAGTGCTTCTGAAGTTGAAAATGAGATGAAAGATATATAGTTTTTTTTGTTTTTTTTTCTTACCTTAAAAGATGACGGTGTCAGGATTGTTTGAACGGTTCTTTTTATTTATTTATTTATTTATTTATTTATTTATTTATTTATTTTTTTCTTAAACCTTTACATTCAATTTGTCCAAAAACCAGCGATATAAATAAACATGGTTCTTTTTGGTGACGATTGCATATCACAATATGCACAAAAAAGGAAAAAGAAAAAAAGTTACTTTTATTTCTAGCTCTGGGTGTGTTCACGTTTTTTAATTAAAACACTTTTTCAATGTTTACACATTCTGTCCCCCTCCCTCTCTCATCCCTCCTGTCTTCCCCCCTTCCTTAGTTTATGTTATCACTGTTTCTCTCTATCTTTATTTCTCTCTCTCTCTTTGTCTATCATCCCCTTCATCTCCCCTCCTTCTTCTGTTTAGATTATTTTCTTTTGCTCTCTCTGTCACACACACACACACACACACACACACACATACACACACTTGCTTTCTGTTTGCATATCTATAGCTTTCAATGAAGTTGTCCGTCTTCCTTCTTTGGGTTCCCTTTCAACTCTCTTCCTGATTACTCTCTCTCTCTCTCTCTCTCCCCCCCTATCTTTCTCTTTCTTTCTCTCTCCTATTTTTCTTTTTCCTTTCTTTCTTTCTTCTCTCAGCTATTATCAGTTTCATCCTTTCTTTCTTTTTATTTATTTCCTATAGTCAAACGTTACACTGTTTACTGCTGTCATTGGCAACAGAAATGACCGCCCATAGTTTAAATTTCATCACGTGATCACATAAGTGATTTGCTTTTTTTCCCCCCTAAAATTTTTCTTTCTTTACTAGGTTAACATGATAAATCTTCAAAGGTGGGGTGGGAGGTGGGGGGTCCAAACTTCAGCCCGATAAAGAAAAATCTGTATGATGTACATACCCTTGATGAAAAGAACATATTGTACACCAAAAATCATGTGAATTAATCAAGTGGTTTTAAATATTTAAAAAAAAACAAAAAGGGAGATTAAATGCTGTGGCTAAACAGACAGCGACGACATCACGAAAGCAGACTTATGAAACAAGGGAAATAACTCTAAATGATTCAAACTTGTGAAATTTTAGAAAGCCATTTTTAACATTTATAAAAATAAAACTGGTTTATGAATTTACATGATTTTTGGCGTTACAATATTTCCTTTCCATCACAGATATATACATTGTACAGATTTTTCTTCATTTTTGTCTTAATATAGGGGGAAATTTGGACAAGCTCTTTTGTTTTTAATGCTTTATGGTAATAGGGCGTTTTTAATGCTTTATGGTAATAGGGTGTTTTAATGCTTTATGGTGATAGGGCGTTTTTAATGCTTTATGATAATAGGGTGTTTTAATGCTTTATGGTAATAGGGCGTTTTTAATGCTTTATGGTAATAGGGTGTTTTTAATGCTTTATGGTGATAGGGCGTTTTTAATGCTTTATGGTAATAGGACGTTTTTAATGCTTTATGGTAATAGGGTGTTATGACTCAAAAAAATCATTTAAATATTAACTAAAGGGACGGAAGCTTTTTGTTTTTCTTTGTTTTTTGTTTTTTTTGCATGCTAGCTGTTCAGCCCAGCTTTGCTCAGGCACTATATACTGTTCATAACTTTATGTGCATATATGTATATATACATATTAAAGAGTTTGACTCATGTCCAGGTAACCTACATCTAAAATTTCAAGCTTTTAGACCCAAAATTGGTGAAGAAGTTTGTTAGAGTTGGCAAAGGTCAACCAACTCTTTCAACTTTGACCTCTTGGCAACCAAATTTTCGCCCAAAAACTGATTAAAAAGCTGTGCAGTCACTCTCACACATACATACACACACACACATACACACATGCACTCACTCACACATACACATACACACACACACACACACGCTCGCACGCAAATAAACGAACGTTTATTCATTTCAACTTTCTCACAACAACAAAAGTAAAATGAACATATTTCTGGCGAACGTAGTTGACGACAGTATCACGTGACACAAGCGACCAATGAGAAAATTTAGAAGATTGCCTTTTTAATGCTTTTCCAAAAACCAAAATATCAGCAGTAGCAATTTTGTTTTGGAGTCGGTCCAAAATGTATAAAAATGCATCAAACATTCTTTTTTTCACGCTTCTTTCTTGCTTCAACATCACACGAGAACATGCCTCTCGTTTTCATAACATCGTCGCTGTCAAAGCCGTCAAAACCATGATTATACACGCCACACGGGCACTCAAAAATCACACCCACACCCATTCCGCACATTTTCTAATTAATAACAATGAATTACTTTCCTCACGGGACTTTTTAAATAAGTCGAACTTTACCAGTTTAAACACCAACCTTAAAATAAGGACATTATTTTCATATAAGACTTTTCCCTTCTAATCTTATTAATTCCACAAAGGATTTTTTCTAACATTCTAATCATAATGACTTCGCAAGAACTTTCACTGATCGGACCTTTGCTTATTCATCTTGTTGTTTT
>NC_136488.1:138090132-138437632 GCF_053919585.1 Euprymna scolopes
CTTAGCTAGCCGAGTGAATGGTCCCCCTCTCCTTTCCCGATAGAGAACTCCAAGTTACTCCTCCCCATTCTTTTTTGCCCCGGTTACTTCCTCAAATTTGAAGTGACACCCCCCACCAATCCCCCCCTCTTTTACTTTGTCCCAAACTTAGTTCTTCAAATCCCTTAGGGATCAACCTGCTTGTTTTCAGCCTTCATCAAGCCGGAAAACAGTGGGCGGTTTGACATCTAGCAGTGGTTGGGAGGGCCCTACTAAAAACTTTTTTTCTTTTTTGATTGATTTTTTCTCCACCCCATTACCAATGAAATCACCTTTTACTTTTGTTAAATATATGTAAATAAAAACGATTAAGCTTTTTTGTTATCTATAATAGAAATCTCACCTGTCTGTTTAAATGTATGTATGTATGTATGTATGTCTGCCTAAAACTTTCGACAAAGGCGACAGATTTTCACAAGATCGGGCGACAAATGTCGAAAAATTGGCTAAAAACATTACTTCTTTCATCCTCAACTGGGCACATTTCTACAGGGAGGAGTCGCTTTTTTCGCCAATATTTTCAAAAGTCATCCCCTCTTTTCGACTGACTAGCCTTAATTTAAACCCTCGCCATTTCCGGTTTGCCGATGGACGCAACAGCAAAGACGTCACGTTTTTTTTGTTTTTTTTTTCATGTTCTTTTCCTCCTTCGCAGTACGGGTTTGAGCCTGTCTGCCTACTACCACTTTTTTTTTTTTTTGCTCAACACACACCTCCAAACACCCGGGCAACACCAGGTACCCAGGCTAGTTTTATATATATATATATATATAAAAGCAAACTCGATTTGATTTGGGAATAGTAAGTAGGAAAGCCCCTGGGTGAAGGTTGCAAGTGAGAACTTTACGTCAGGATACACCTTAGAAAATTTACTACACACCCACCTCTCTATTTTTTGCGTTGACCTTGTGCCTATTGTTCATTTTTTGGTTAATATTAGTCATTTTTACATTTACAGAAAATCTGTACTTTTATAAATTTGGGTTTTTTGTGTATTGATATTCATATTAAAAACCCTTTTTTCCTATTCATTTAAAAAGAAATTACAACTTTGTTATGTATGGGTCATGGAATTGCACTCATCTGCAAAAGATCTAGCTAATTTGCATATTCTTTTAAACATTTATTTTAATTAATTCCCTATTAGTTTTTTTTTTTCAGTTTTCTTATAAGATGATCATCTTTAATTAACTATTATGTATAATTATATTCATTCAAACATTCTACATGATTTATACTTACGTAATATTTGTGTAAAAAGTTTATAGTAAACACAAACCTCTTTCTATATATATTTATGTATGTGTATATATATTTGTATAAAAAATTTTGCCTACCAAACTCCTCTGTCAGTTTTTGGTCTACAGACATGAAACTTAATATATAAGGTATTCGAACACATGCAAAACTTCATATTTGGGTTTTAGCTTGGGAAAATTGATGCAAAACTGTGAAAATTAAAAAAGAGGAACTTGCCAGTATAAGGTCAAACGACGGCATTATGAATATGCATGTGTAACGTAATAGCTATTGGTTCATGTTTTAATTTTTAGCCTTGCAGCAAACATGTCTTCATAGCTCAGGCATTAATGTCAAAGGAAAAAGTAAATCATAAACTAAACGTTTTGGTTTCAAGTCTCAGTGATGGCGCACAAGTCATTTTTTTTTTTTAACTTTTTAAATCATAACTATATATTGGGTCTAATATAATATAATAATAAATATGAAATCTGCATAAATCAAACTATTATATTTAAGTGTATTTTACAATCAGGCAATGCCGGGTGGTTTGCTAGTAAATGATAAAAACCTCAGTCTGGAAAACTACTTAAAGTAACGCTTACCATTCCACCACGATTTCAGTAGTCGAGCGCAACATCTCCTTCAAAAAGACTAGAATAAGTGTAGTTGGCTCATTTGTATATCTTCGGAGGACCCTCTTCCAGGATGGAACCCTTGACGCAAAAAATAAAAAAAAATAGTTTAAAAAGCGCACCTTGTCAGATAGAGCAATTACCATTAAAAAGAAATTTAGTGTATACAAGTGATGTGTCTTGTCTGTTCTCCCGTATTCCTAGTAGATATTTTCTATTATTATTTTCATGACAAGTGCTCGTCTGAGCTCCAGTCTATGGTCGCCCCCTTGCCAAACTTTCGCAAAAACACTCGACTAGCTACAGTCACTATCAACAATTCTTCCAACTCTCTATCTGTGCCTAAATCTAAACGCAGATTTCATGAACAAAGTTTCTTTCCTAGAACTGCTGATTACAATATGGTAGCTTCAAGTCCAATGTAAACAAGTTCTTGTTGAACCGTCCTCTTAAATAATCAAAATTCTACCCAATCTACGCCATTAACGATTACTACTTTACATTCATTAATCCTTATTTTCAAGTGGCCTTCGGGCCTTGATAAATGATGACTACCTTGTTAAAAAAAAAAAAGAAAGATGAACGTGAAGACCAAGATAATGGCTTTGAAGTGGGCAGTTTGACACAAGGATATGTATGACGGTTTAAAAAGTTTTAAGTCAAAGCATATAAGGTACTCGATTTTGAAATGTGCTTTGCAAAAGTGGTTAGTTCCAAATGCCCTAAACACATTCCGGCCCAGAAATTGCATGATAGGTGTTAACTACATGAGTATCAAACAAGCGAAAGGCAGTAGCCTTGTATGCCAGATTTGTAGCAAGATTTGTAAAAATAAGCTGAGGCTGTTGAACCACTCGCGTGCCCATCCCTACAGCTACCTACCTTGAAAATGCTGCTGTCAAACCTGACATAGTTATATAGAATAAGTCAGAAAGAGTGGCAACCTTGATTGAAGTGAGTGTTCCTAATGATGGTGGTCTGAACAGAGCTGAAAGAGAGAAACAGACCAAATATCAAGGTCTCATGTATGATATGAAAAGAAATTGGAATCTTAGGGAGATATCAATCATACCAATTATTATATGTGCTACAGGGGTTATGAAGAAGAACTTGAAGTCCTACCTAACTAATATTCCTGGTGAACCAAGTGCAAGAGAGATCCAGATAATTGCACTTAAGGGAACAGCGAGGATACTAAAAAGAGCTCTCGGTTGGTTTGAATAAAAAGCAGGGCAATGTTGGCAGCTGGTTTGGCTGCCCCATACCCAGCATTACAATCTTCAAAGGAAGAAAATTAATAAAACATTACAATGTAGGGATGGCCTTCTGCATATACTGATCAGCCATTTATTCCAGAGGTTTCAGAAGTTATTGGGAAATAAAACCTGTAGAGTTGAATAGCATGTTAACATCTGTCTTCAGTAGATAGCTAAATCAATATATAATGTATATAATAAAACTAGCCTGGGTGCCCTGCGTTGCCCGGTGTTGCCCTGGTGTTTGAAGGTGTGTGTTGAGCATAAAAAAAGTGGTAGTAGGCAGGCAGGCTCAAACCCATACCGTGAAGGAGGAAAAAAAACGTTAAAAAAAAAGTGACTTTGCTGTTGTGCCTATCGCCAAACCGGAAATGGCGAAGGTTTAAATTAAGGCTAGTCAGTCGAAAAGAGGGGATGACTTTTGAAAATATCAGCAGAAAAAGCGACCCCTCCCTGTAGAAAAGTGTCTAGTTGAGGGTGAAGGAATTAATGTTTTTAGCCAATTTTTCAATATTTGTCATCCGAAGAGTCAAGCTTCAAAACGATACCAATCTCATGAAAATCTGTCGCCTCTGTCAGAAGTCTGGCATACAAACATACATACATTTAAACTGACATACATACATACATTTAAACTGACATACATACATACATTTAAACTGACATACAAACATACATACATACATATGAAACGAAATTGGAAATTAAAAGACGTTTCAATTATACCAGTCATCATAGGAGCAACTGGGCTTATGAAAAAGAACTTTAAAAAGTACATAGCAAGTATACCCGGTGAACCAAGTGCAAGTGAAATACAAACGATTGCACTGAAAGGGACGGCTAGAATCCTGAAAAGATCTCTTGGTTGGACTCACTAAAATAGGGGTAAATGTCAGACATCTGGTTGGATGTCCCATCCCCTAGAAGAAAAAGTTTAAGAAAAATGAAAAAAAAAAAAAGAAACATATTTAACAGATTTATATTATAGATGATCTCACTTTTTTCTCCTCCATCTACAGTTGATAAAGTTGTAACAGAGTGCATATGGCGACTATATGCAAATACCATGCAAATGACATCACAATAAGCAAAAAGAAAGACTATAAAAGCAGAAAAAGCATATTAGAGATGCGGATGGCGTTCGAGAGGACAGAGGTCAGAGAGGAGGAGCACAATTACGTTTTATTTGGGAAAAAGTACCCAGAAATAAATGTTACAAAAAAAGGAGTCGAGTTATTACTTATCCTATGTTCCTTGTGAGGTACTGTTAGAGAGGGGGAGGGCTTGCAGGTGGCAGAGGTGGACGGTCGACTGTCCAGATTTGTGAAGAGGTTACAAAACCATACCGTTAAACTCAAATTTTATTCAGTTACTAGCGGGGGAACCCGGCGTTGCCCGAGTGTTTGTTTCTGGGACGGGGGGGGGGGGAGTTTAAAAAAATGTTATGGTAGGTAAGTAGGAAGGATCAAACTCGGAGTCATGAGTAAAAGTAGGAAAATAAAGTGTGAAAAAAAAAAAAAAAAAAAAACATCTGCAACGTTAACAGTTCGGCCACCAAGAAAAGTCCATTTCAGTTGTTTAGGAAAAAAAACAAAAAAAAACGACTACAGTAGGTCGGCGCGAACGTGAAAATATAATGTGAATTGTCTAGCACGCTAACCACTACGCCACAGAGCACTACAGCTTAGTTTAGTGATTTTAAATAACTTCACATGAAAGAACTACGAAGCCAAACCGGTGTTCTCTTCTCAACTGTTCCTTGTGAACGATCCCCAAACGGTGTTAAGTGGTGGCAGGGGGAGGAGGAATTTATAAGAGAGAAAATATTTTACCACTTCCATTGATCTTAACCGATTTTGGCCGTGACTTCTCAGCAGAAAAAGTATAGAAATCTAAGATTATCGAGGAATTTGAGAAATAATAAGCCTATAACACACTTCAGATATTGTTCTGCCGTTTGTGCATATTATATTTGCATGAAGTATCTTGATTTTTAATCCTATTAATGTCAAAATCAGACGGGAAAAAATGAGTTCATTTTATTTATATAGAGATAACATCAAAGAAAGGTTATTGGTCTGGGTACAGTCCTTGCAAAACTATGGGTCAGTTTTGCCTCCCAAATTGAGAGACAGTAGTTAACTCCTTTTGTTGAAGTGGTACCGTGGTTTTCCTTCGAAAATGTCCCTGATAATTCATGGTGTTCTCGGCAAGAGTTCTGGTGCCTTTAATTGGGCATAAATCAAGTCCCTTGGGACTCTAATTAAATTGAGAAAAGTTCAAACATTTAGTTGATATAAACATGATTAAAATGTTCAAACGATGCCATCCTCTAATTGGGATATCTTTAGCACAACATAAAGGTGTCTCTGCTTGTAGAGATTTCAAGTCCTTTTTTGCCAAACATTTAGGTGATATAATCATGAAGAAATTGTTGCGGCTCCATTCTCGATAAGACATTCTTCTCAGAGCCGACTTTTGGTGAGTCTCGCTCTTGCCAAAGGTTTTAGTAGACTGAAAAACAAAATGGATATTTACAAAAAAGGCGCCAAATAATAATCTTGGCCCATACAAATTAACCAATCACAGGCTGCCTACAAGAAATGTGCGTAGGCGGCTTAAAACATGAAAATAGCATTGTAACTGGAATTTCTCACAAGGTTTGAGAATATGTTTTTGTACAGAAAGATTGTATAAAATGTAGCAAAATATAATTTTAGTTTGTACACACTTTTAGAAAAGGAAGAGTTATCGACCCCTGTTCTTTAGCTGACAAGTGACATCTGTTGGCGGTTCTTGAAACTAAAATACACACATTCGCCTGATGTCATTAACATGCAGAAGTGTCATTTTTTTTATACTTGTCCAGAATTCCATCTATATTAAAAAAAAAAGAAAAATAAAGAAAAAATATATAATGTATGTACTCGCTGCAGAAAAAAATATCTCATTTAAAAAAATCACATAAATTGATCAAGTAGTTTTATTTTTATATAAAAAAAAATCATTTTTAACCGAATTTCAGTTCCCAACTTCCTCATTTTAAGAATCACTTTCTAAAACTCGGCCTAATGTTCACAGGAAACACGAGTTGGAATAGTTACATTGAGAGCATTGCCAGGACCGCTGCGAAGAAGGTAGGTTCTCTCTACCATGCTAGAAAGCTACCCGAAACGCCCGAAAGTATCCCATACCTCTATAAGGCCACCATTCGCCCATGTATGGAGTATTGTTGTCATATTTAGCCCGGTGCATCTGCTACTAGTCTCTTGCTCCTAGACAAGGTTCAAAAGAGAGTCGCCTACCTGATAGGTCCTGAATTGTCATCTAAGCTTCAGCCTCTGTCCCATTGATGAAATGTTGCACCCCTCTGCCTGTTTTACAAGTATTTTAATGGTGAATGCTTTGACAAACTGCAAGCACTTGTGCCCCCTCGACGTAAATACCCCCGACAAACAGCTAAATCCCACCTTTCCACAGTAGAGATCCCTAGATGTAAAAGAGCCTTCTACTTCAGTAGTTTCTTCCCCAGAACCGCTAGACTTTGGAATTTCCTTCTGAGTCCCTGCTTCCCCAACTGTACTGACATGCAGAAGTTCAAGTGTGACGTGAACCGACATCTTGCTGCCCAATTCCCAACATAGTACTCCTGTAGCTTATGTCCCTGATAGTAGCCCCCTACATCAAAGTGGCAATGTGCCTTGTTTGGGGTGAAAATGTAATTAAAAAAAAAAAAATCTCGCAAGTTTTCATTATTTGGAGTTGTCGTCCTTGTTTTCAGTTTATTTTCCAGATGGCGTCGTGATATCGTCGCTGTTCGTTTAGCCATAAAATTTGATTTTCTTAATATATAAAAAATAAAATTACTTGATCAATTTACGTGATTTTTTGGTGTATGATATTTTCTTTCCGTCACGAGTACGTACACCATAGAGATTTTCCTGTATCTTTGTTTTTTTAATGCACCTTCTTAGTTAGCCTGTGCAACTGCAACATACTCAAGATTTTTTCAAACTTATTTAAAAACAATGAGTAAAAACTATGCCGAGTCACTACTGAAATATGTAGATGTCAGATATATAAACGAAATCATTTGTTTGCGCTTTTTTCTCTTTTTTTTTTTTTTTTTTTTTAGTTTTAGATTTGCTAATGCTAAAGGTAGGATAAACCAGAAAAGCTGGAAGTTTCTAGAGTTTTGACGCGCCCACGTGTGCAATGTGCACATCTCTCTCTCTCTCTCTCTCTCTCTCTCTCTCTCTCTCTTATTTACATTTTCTCTACCCCCTCTCTCTCATCCACTTTCTCTCTACCCCCTCTCTCATCCTTTTTTTTACTCACTCACCCACTCTTTCACTCACTCACACACTCTCTCTCTCTCTCTCTCTCTCTCTCTCTCTCTCTCTCTCTCTCTCTCTCTCTCTCTCTTTCTCTTACACTTTCGCCAGCTGGACGCAAGTTTCGAGTTATCTGCCTTGAAAGTGATGAGGTAAAAATGAAAAGTTCTAGACGCCATCGCTAGATGTCTCTTCATCCCTGCCAGATTATTCTAGAACTCGTGTGAAAGAACGGGAATTGCTTTCATTTTTCTTTCCTTTTTTTTTTTTTTTTTAACTTTTCTTTTCTTTTCTTTTTTATCAACACCAAAACTACTAATAATACTGGTTGGTAAAAGCAATAATAATAATAATATAACTATAATATAAATATCAACAACAACAACAACAACAACAACAACCGGAGGTGCAGTGAGAGGTTCAATCCCAAAAAACTTGTGGAGAAGAGCGGAACGCAGACACACGGAGGTTCTCGAAAACTGACCCCCCCTCTACCTTTCAAATGTTTCGGTCACCCTATGAGACGAACCCACACTGTCCGAGCCCTGGAATGGGAGGACAACAGGGGCCCATGCCGAATAATTACGGTGGTGCCCACCTGGGCGAATTGCCTCCCGGATGGGAGAGAAGAGTCGATCAAAACACCCGATGGCCATATTTCGTTGACCATAATACAAAACAAACCACTTGGCAAGATCCAAGGATCTCAACGCCCGTAAGTTTATTGTTTTAATTTAATATTATTAATATGTATATAATTTAATACTTTACCTACATTGTGATGAAATATTGAAAGAAAAATCGGTGTTTATGCGGAGAAGTTAACGATGCTGAAATAATAACGTTATTATTTAGAAAACCATTCTGAACATGAGGGTCCTTTGTAACTATTCTGTACTTCCACCTAATTAAAACAAACAAACATGTAAGAGTTCAATTTTAATGCTATTTAAAAAAAAAAAAAACAGCATGGTAGCATAAGTGCATAAGTACCGCAATGAATACCAAAGATCTCGACGCCCGTAAGTTTATTTGCTACTAGTGCACTTATTGATCCGTGCTGAAATAACGTTATTATTTTTAAAACCATTCTTAACATGAGGAGGAGGGTGTTTTGTACTTATTCTGTACTTTAACCTTACAATTGAATAACGAAACATCATAAAACTTTAATTAAACTTGGAAATACGATTAAAAAAAATAAAAAATAGCGCGGCACTCGGCAGTAAGTGCAATAGCACCGTTTATTTTTAATCTAATTAAAAAAAATCTCTATTTTTAATAATTATTTACAATGTGATGAAATATTTTTAAAAATCACATAATTACATAAAAATTACTCTTTTAAAATTTAAAAATTGTCTCCCTGCTACGCACAAGCAATTTTTTGTGCTTATTCAAATTGGCAATTATGGCGGCAATTAAAAGTAAAAAAAATTCCAGAAAAATCTGCATCATGTAATTACGGAACGAACATGTCATATTAAAAAAAATTACGTAATTTGATCAAGTAGTTTATTTTTATTCAAGAAAATCACATTTTACGACTAATCGAGTCGCAGTGTTTTTGTCGGCCATTATGAAATCCGATGAAATAAATCAGGGGGAGACAACTTAAAGTGTCGAGGTCAAAAATCAACCGTATGTTCAATACAGTTCAGTTACTAAACTAATTTCACTACCAAACTTTGTTAGTAAAATCGCTAAAAATCGGGGTTTTTTTTTTCTTTAAAAAATACTATTTTATAAAATTACGTAATTTTTGGAATATGACATCTTCGGTCTGTATGCAGTTTTCTGTATTTTCTTTATTTGCCATCATAAGTGCCAATCTGAATAAGCAGCTATTTTTTTTTTTTTTTGGTATTATTATACAAACACCGTGACAGCGTTAGGGTTAGGGTTTAGGGTTAGGGTTAATTCGCTGTCACGGTGTTTGTATAAATTTACCTTTTTTTTTTTTCTTCTTCTAAAAATTATATTTTTTTAAATAATAAATCCTGCTACCGTTTATCTAATAATTCCTTCATCGATATTTTTTATGTTAGGTCGATTGTTTTTACTTTTGTAATTAACCTCTTTATTTCTTATTTATTGTAAGCTAGAAATCAAAACAAAACCGAACACCTTTTCAATCTTCTCGTTTCTTCCTCGTCAGGTTATCATGATAAAAAAAAACCAAAAAAAAACCGGCCCATTTTTTTTTTTTTTTTTGTGTTTGGTTTAAATTCTTTGCCAACATCATCAGGATGCCACCTACACCTTAAATCGTTTTCCTTATCTTTTTCCTTTTTTTTCCTCCACATTTTTCTGTTGATTCCCGTAAAAGTAATAAGTTATAAAATAATGATAAAGAAGAAAAAAAATAACTTTCGCTTTCATAACTAAATAATAATAATAAAGGACTTCCTTCTTGCAAATTCCTGTTGAGAAATCGTATGTAATTTGTATATGTAAACTTTCTGGTTAAATAAAATAACCTTTAAAGAGAGAGGTAAGTGAATTATAAAGTATTTACAAAGTTGAAAGTTTTATCTAACGGAATAAATTGAGAACGCAATGAAAATCAAGTTTACTAAAAAAAAGGAAATCCTGACATTGGTGCTTCTACAGAATTTGAACCGAACTTGGTTTAGAAAAAAAAAACTCATACTAAGTTTAAGTGCGGTAAAAGTCTATTTGGTTCAAATTCTGTAGAAGCACGTACTTTTTTTAATTAGTGTATTTGATTTTAGCAAACAAATCTGTGGCATTTGTTTTACATTAGATTTAAGTAACGTGAACCCCACTCTAAAATTCAATATTTTTAGAGCGTAGGTAGGACAGAATGCGTAACCATTTATTTTCGAAAATAGCCGCTGTTTTAGAAAAAAAAAAAAATGATTATTCATTCTGCCGTACGATGATAAAAAATTGGACGATCATCTTTGTTAAATATTTAGTTGATTATCTTGAACTTTTCAGCTTTAAGATGGCTGCCATTAGAAATAGTATCTTGACCAAATTAGTTTTAGTTTGGTTCAGTTAATAATGAGAAAATACCGTAAAAATTAGATTGTATTATGGTATTGTTTGGTTATTAAATTATTAATTTCGCCAAATTGTTATAAAACCAGAATTAATTTTGTTAAGATAATATGGCATTTGTCTTAAAGCTGAAAAGTTTAAGATAGTCGTTAAATTTATATAATAAAGTGAAATTAAAAAAACAAATGATCCTCAAGATATTTCATTTTTTTTTTTTTTTTTGTAATCATAAAAAGGAAAAAATTTTCTTTAATTTTTCTGTTGACAGCCTGGGGGCTAATGATGAAATTTAACTGTTTGTTTAATGGTTACTTTATTTGATGACGAAAGTCCGTTTTTACTGCGGGAAAGTTTCAGATTTATTTCTACGTTATAAAAAGAAATACAAATAATAATAAAAAAAACCTGTGTTATAATTTCATCTCTAGATGCTTTGCTAACCATAAATAAATATTATTATTCAACAAATTATCACGTAATTGATTAGTGATAATTTCTTTCTCGTCTAAAAAAAAATCAACTCTTTAAAGACGAAGTGAGAGGGGAACGAGAGAAAGAGATTATGGTTGTTGTTTATCGCTGGAAAAAAATCCTTTTCACTCGTAATAATCGATACGGAACTAACAAGAAAAAAGACTAAAAAAAACAACAGTCTGGATTTACTTTAAAAATGGTTTTCGTTTTTTATTTATTTTATTTTTAATAGTTTTTTTTCTTTTTTTAAATAATCAAGAATACTAAAAACAAAACCCGATAGGTTTTCTTGCTGCTACTATATTTGGCTATTCTGCTTCCATGGAAGAAGCTTAGAATCATCTGAGATTCAACAAATAAACATCACATCGCAAGAAACTTTTTCTTTTCTTTTTTAAATTTTTGATATCTTTTTATTTAATTTTAAATTAAAAATTTAAGAAAAAAAGTTATTTTTTTTGTAAAGTTTGTTTTTCCTGGAGATCACGAATGATGAACGTGTGTGAATATTAAATACAGCGAACTAATCCAAAGCTACGTTATCTCATACGTTTCATTTAATCTAGAAAGCTTTAGAAAAGCGTATTAGTGTTAGTATTATCATTACTAATAGCATCAGCAATAACCCTAGTCTTAACCCTAACCTCTCCGTTTTCTCGTTTCTTACCGAAAAAAACAAAAAAAAAAAGCCGAAATAAACAATAGAAATTTCTTGTATCTTCTTTTGCTCAGATTTTTAATTAAAGTGAATGTGTTTTGTATTTCGTCCTTTCATACTTATTTTAATTTTTAGTTAAAATAAAATCTTCACAATCCCGTTTGAATTAAACTTTTTAATACACAAAACTAAGTTTGGTATATATATATATATATATATATATATATATATATATATATATATATATATAATTTACGACGTTCCCCAGTGTAGTATAAACACCCCAACCTCTCCATGTTAAGAACGGCTTTCGGAATAACCCCCCCCCCAACCTCTCCATGTTAAGAACGGCGTTCGAGGTTGGGGGAGATGTTTATTCCGAAAGCCGTTCTTAACATGGGAAGGTTGGGGTGTTTATAATAGGCTGGGGCAAGTCGTAAAAATTTACCAAAGTTTTAAAGTTTCGTTCGGCTGGTCTGGTCTGGTCTGGTCTGGTCAACTTGGTTTGGTAAGTTTAAATTCTGTAGAAGCACCTACGATTCTGAAAAAGTTTGGTGTTTTGGTAACGGACAAAAAGTACAATCCATTTCGAATTTAAACTTTTTTGTATAATATCAACATTTCTTTATGAATTAAAATTTAACTGAAAAATTTGGCATTTTTTTTCTCTTAATTTTTTAAAAAAATTTACAATAATTTTCAACCGCGAGAAACAATGGATACACTCTGTAATAGTTGGGAGTCGATAGTGAAAACAAGAATTGCGCAATTACTAATTGCACACCCGAAATAATAGTTTGCCATTTTAAACTAACACGCGCATTTCTTAGATTCTTAGACTTGAATTTTTGTCATTTTTAAAAAAATTTCTTGTGATCGGAGAGGAGGGGGCAACAAGAAATGTCGACATTTTTTAAATTCATTTTTTTTTTTTTTTAGCCATAAACTTATTGGCGCTTCTCCAGCTGGGGCGAGATTTTGTAATCGATAAATGATTTTCAGATAAAAAACAAACAAACAATGGTTTTAAGTGATTTTTTTGTTAAGTCTAATAAGTTAGAATAGTAGCTTCCAAATTATGCAGCCGAAATTACCTTAATATTACTAAAATATAGATTAAAAAATCAACTTTAATTGTAGTAGCAAGTTAAAAATTTCCGCCATCTTGTTTAAATCAAAACGGAAAATTGCCTCCCTTTTGAACTCTCCTGTCTCTTGCGATCGTTTTCATCAAATTATTTTATTTTCTTTGATAAATAATTTTCTATCTTATCGATTTTCGTATTTTTTTTATATAATCATCTTAAAATATGAAGCGTTCGAAGATACGATTGTTTTCATGAGAAATGCAGTATTACGATTTCCAAAATTTCGTCCCAATACTGTAGAAGCGCCGAATTGTTTTATAATATTAAAAGTAAACTTTTTTTAAGTATTGGAAATTAATTTGATTTTTAAGCAGCTGATCAGACAAGGATGTAATGCGTCTGTTGACAAGTCCACATAAACGAGCATTATTATTATTATTATTATTATTATTATTATTATTATTATTATTGTTGTTGTTGTTATTATCATCATCATCACGCATACAACATTAAATCGCTGTTATTTATTTGTAAACAAAAACAATTTTGATTTATTTGCCGATCGATATTCTTTTTGTTGGTTAATCATTAATCGAGATTTTCATGGAGAAAGTTCCATCGATCGAGTCACGACCAGCGTAAAATTATTTTAGGCCACGGTCGAGCAGGCTGTTTGGGCTTACACTGGCACAGGTCTATTTCTCTTAAGTGTAAGTTTCTGTTCGATCCTAGGCATTACTGCTTAAAAAGGATGGAAGGTAGTATCGCCTGGGTCCGATCGTGACTGATTTTGCACTCATTCAGACTGCCGTCTATTTGGAGGAGCTGGATTCTACACTAAACTGACGTCATGCCTAATCTTGCTGATGGTGGTGCTGGTGCATTACGTGGAAGGCAGGATATACACGCGTATTTGCAGGTAAATTGCTGCTGAGCCTTAAATTTCTTGTGTACCCCTAGATTTTAAACACTATTTTGTTTTAGTTTTAAGAGATTAAGGGTCTCCGTCCTAGGACTAACACTTGATTTCATTATGATTTGAATTTATATCCAAGAGCATTTTTAAGAATTTGGGTCCTCTTGCAGTTTAGGGAAACAGAAATACGAAGAAGAAAATGGGACATAAGTCATGTTACACCGGTAGTAAGAATCCCACTTGATTGGATAGTGAAATTGGCGTCATTTTATAAATACAATAAAATATTGAAATGGCTTGCCTCTTTTCTGCTGTTCTTGGCCTTCGGACCGGGTGCTGCATGCTGCACTTGAGATAATTTGTCCCAGTCAATGGAGGGAAAACCCTCTATACTGGGAAAATTACTATTTTTGGACCCAACCAGAGTGCCCCCCCCTTTTTTTTTTTTTTTCCTCGGGGAGCTGGTTTAACCGCACACTAAAAACGACCTTTTTAAATGATTTTTAATACTTAAGATTTTTTTTATTCAGTCAGTTACTCGCGTAATTTAATAAATATGACAAACAAATAAAGATAATTAGAAATGATATTAATGGAACTATATTGAAATTGACAATATTAGAAAACAAAAATTTTTTTTTTTTTTTTTTTTTTTTTTAACAAACAAAATTAGAACCGATATTGTTTTGATACATAATAATATACGTGGAAATATTTGAGTCGATTTCCTTCTCCGGCACACCTGATTAGCAATTGTTGTCGACTTTCTTGCATTTTCGATTTTTTAGAAATCTAATTAATTTTTTATTTTATTTTAAAATAAAGTAAAATGTTTCACTTTTATGAAGTTTTAATAGCCAATCGAATTGTGTGTGACTTAAATATGACTAAGTTTTTAAAAATTCTTTTACAATAATTATTTTTTTTATACTAATAATTATTAAATACTTAGTAATTAAGTTATTTCACAATAATTTCAAGCTATAAATTCTATCGATTTTTTTTTATAGTAATAACGTCAATTTCACTATCCAATCAAGTGGGATTCTTACTACCGGTGTAACATGACTTATGTCCCATTTTCTTCCTCATTTCTGTTTCCCTAAACTACGAGAAGGTCAGACGTTGTTCCCTTACAGCTTGATCTTCCAAGAATTGTTTCTGAGTATTTAAGATTTTTTGTTTAATTTTTTTTTTTTTTTTTCATTAGTTGCTCTTATGACAACCGGTCATGTTTAAATCATTTTTTTAAGTTCTAATATTTTTGTTATTTTTTCGCGTTCAGCTCTATTAAGGCCATAGTAAATTGGTTGACTTGGGTTTGTATTACTGTACACACAGATTCGAAAAAGTTGTGAAAAAAAAACAAATATATAACAAATAAATGTTATCAAAGGCAAGATAAGTTACTTTTCTACCTAACTGGATATATTTTTCGTGTTTTTATTCAATGTAACATGTTTATTCAGCTCGAAAAACATACAGTGTTTACCGATGTATTGGAAAATTCAAGATGGCGCCTCCTCCTCACTCCCTCTTTAACACGGTAAGTTTGGGAAAAGGTGTTATAAATAAAAAACTAGACAAAATACTATTAAAAACCCGCCGAATATGTCAACCTATGTCACAGTAACATATATTGAGCGAGTTTTAACAGTATTTTATCCAGTTTTTTATTTATAACACCTTTTCCCAAACTTACCGTGTTAAAGAGAGTCAGACGCCATCTTGAATTTTCCAATACATTGGTAAACACTGTATGGTTTTCGAGCTGAATAAACATGTTACATTGAATAAAAACACAAAAAATATATCCAGTTAGGTAGAAAAGTAACTTATCTTGCCTTTAATAACATTTATTTGTTATATATGTTTTTTGACAACGTTTTCGAATCTATGTCTACAGTAATACAACCCCGGTGACTTTTTAAACGAACTCCTGGTACTTCACGTGAAATGTGGACTCTACGTAAATGTTTTTTTTTTTTTTTTTTTTTTTTGTGTGTGTGTGTGTGTGTGTGTGAATGCTCTCTGAAATGCGCAAAAGGTTTTCTTTCACTTTCTTCATTTATATCTCGTCATACACTTTTCTTCTTTTTTAAATTGAGCGTGTATTTAGTACTTAAAAAAAGTTTTCATGATTAAACCAATGAAAACCTATGCATGCGCTTTCAGGGAGCAGTTATTTAAAAAATTATGGTACTTGTACAATTTAGTCTAGACATTAAAAAATGAAAATATCGAAAAAAGTTTAAATTGTATGTGTCCGTTATGGAACGAAGTTCTCCGGAAAAAAAATTTCACTTAATTTCATCAAGTAGCTTTTTTTTACAGTGGAAAAACACGTTTTTATGAGAGCCCGTTGAAGGCATCCATCTTGGATTAAAAAAAAAAAATTGTTTGAATTTTAGAAATGCCAAAGGGAGATAACTCCAGTTAAAGCCTTGACACCCCTCCTCATCTTTAATACTAGCTTTTCTTCCTAAAAATCGAACCTTTTCCTCGGTATCATAACAAATTGTTTTTTTCGCTGGAAAAAAAAAAAAAACTACTTGATGAAATTGAGTGAATTTTTTTTTTTTTCCCCGGAAAACTTTGTTCCATAACGGATACATACAATTTAAACTTTTTTCGATATTTTCATTTTTTTAATGTCTTGACTAAACTGTACAAACAAGTACCAAAATTATTTACGCAGGGTCCACGCTCCCCGTGAAGTACTCCACTCATTTCAGGTGAAAACATTACATACTTGCATGTCATGTCAAAATTAGTATAAATTCCAAAAAAAATTACGAGGTGCAGGTCCCGCAGATTTTAAGAAATAATTTTTTTATTATTATTTTTTTTTTTTTTATTTTTTTTTTTTTTATTACATTTTCACCCCAAACAAGGCAAATTGCCACTTTGGTGTAGGGGGCTACTATCAGAGGCAACAACTACTGGGGTACTATGTAGGGATTTGGGCAGCAAGGTGTCGGTTCACGTTACACTTGAACTTCTGCACGTCAGTACTGTTGGGGAAGCAGGGACCTGGAATGGAATTCCAGAGTCTAGCGGTTCTGGGGAAGAAACTATTGGAGTAAAAAGATCTTTTACATCTAGGGATCTCTACAGTGTGGGGGTGGGATTTAGCAGCCTGTCGGGTTTGTCGAGGGTGCTCATGTCGTGGGGGCACAAGTGATTGCAGTTCGTCAGAGCATTCACCACTAAAATACTTGTAGAAAAGGCAGAGGGATGCAACATTTCGTCGATGGGACAGAGGCTGAAGCTTAGATGCCAGTTCAGGGCCTATCAGGTTTGCGACTCTCTTTTGAACCTTGTCAAGGAGCGAGAGACTATTAGCAGATGCACCAGCTCAGATGTGGCAGCAATACTCCATACATGGGCGAATGGTGGCCTAATAGAGGTACAGGATACTTTCGGGTGTTAGTAGTTTTCTAGCACGGTAGAGAGCCCACCTTTCTTGCAGCGGCCATGGCAATGCCTTCAATGTAATTGTTCCAACTCATGTTTCCTGTGAACGTTAGGCCAAGGAGTTTGAAAGATGGACTCTCAGATAAAGAGTCGTTGGCCATTGCTATGGGTGGTAGAGAGGGTTTCTTGTAATTATTGAATGAAACTAGTTTAGTCTTGGCAGCATTGAACGCGACCAACCACTTTTGTCCCCATTGCACTACAGATTGGAGGTCTTCCTCTAGTGTTTCTGCCATTTCTTTAGAAATGTGTTCATTCGTCTTCCTGTCGTGCCTGCCATAGAGTGTAGTGTCATCAGCATATATACCCATCTCAGAGGCAATGTTGTCGGGAAGGTCATTTATGAATATCAGGAACAATAGAGGTCCAAGGATAGAACCCTGGGGCACCCCCGCATTTATATCATATTGTTTAGATGTACGACTGTCGAGGACAACCTGGATTTTTCTCTTATCTAAGAAGGATTTAATTATGTTAAGTATTCTACCAGTGATACCGTATGATCTGATTATACTGAGGAGACCCTCATGCCATACCCTGTCAAAAGCCTTAGATATATCTAGAGCTACCGCTCTGCCCTCCCCCGCTTTGTCCAGTGAATGATATATACGTTCAGAGATCACAGTTAGGATGTCTACTGTGGAACGGGCTTGTCTAAATCCATATTGTTTGTCAGTCAGTAGTTTAGCATCTGTAAGATGATGGACTAGAGCATGGTTAATTATGGTCTCAAATATTTTGGCAAAACGTGGGAGGAGGCTAATGGGGCGATAATTTGATGGGTCTGTCCTTTCGCCAGAATTCTTGAATACTGGTACAACAGAAGCAGTTTTCCAACAGCCCGGAAAGCAAGCTTCATTAAGGCATTTGTTGTACAGTTTGGAGAGAACTGGAGCTACTTCGACTGAGCACTTTTTTAATAGCACAGCTGGAATAAGATCGGGTCCACATGCTTTTGAGGTGTCAAGGTTTTTTATGATAGCATGCACCTGAGCAGGGGTGGTTTTCAGATCATCTAGTGTGGCGTCTGTCTGCATAGGAAAGTCAGGTAGGGGGTGGTTGGAAGGGTCCAGTGTGGAGTTTGAGGCAAACCGACTGGCAAGCATGTTAGCCTTGTCGGTTGCTGAGGAGACAACCTCGTGATTGTTGGTTAGTGGGGGAATTGTTGATTGCCCATTATTTACTACACTGTTGTAGATTTTCCAGAAGTCTCGAGTTCCTAGTTTTTGTGCTTCGATGCGCTTTTTAGTGGTTTCCGTAAATTCTCTCTTAGCTGTCGCTATTTCTTTCTTAACGTTATTTCTAGCTTCTATATACTTCAGTCTGTTTGAACTGGACTTATGTCGGTTAAACCTACGGTATGCATGCTGCTTTTGAGCAATGGCAGTTGCACAAGTCGACGTAAACCATTGGGGAGAGTGGGGCTTACTATAAAATTTCCGCGTGGGAACATGCGCTTCGATTGCAGTTTTGAACCAGTCAATGGTCTCATTTGCACATTGTTCAGCAGGGAGAGAGAAAATATTTTACCATGGAGCATCTCTAATTAGTTCCCTGATGGCTTCCCAATCAGCCTTATTATAATATCTCGTTGTTTTGAGCACTGGCTCTTCAGTTTTGGCTCTAGAGTTTAGGGCGATTTCAACCATTATCACTGCATGATCAACGTTCCCGAGTGGGCTGTGGGCCTTCGTTATGCAGTCATCGGGAACTGTGGTCAAAAACAGATCTAGAAGTGATGCGTGTTGTTCTTCCTGGTCAGGGAAACGGGTTGGAAACGTAACAATTTGTGATAGGGAGTGAGATATAGCGAAGCTATGGGTTGTGCTGCCCGCTGCATCTGTGTGAGTAGAGAATCCAAGCTAGTTTTTGTGGTGGACATTAAAGTCACCAAATACATGTATTTGTGCGCTAGTGTCGAGGGACAGTGCCGTGTCTATGCTGTCAGATACTTTGTTTATTATGGAGCAGTCCTGAGTCGAGGGAGAGCGGTAGAGAAAATAATAGTAGCTAATATTGTGTTGCATGTTTAGTCTAAAGCATATAAAGGCTTGATCATCTGTTTCTAGGTTTGTTTCTCTCGTCAAGGGAAGGGTATTACGAATGTAAACTCCAAGTCCGTGCATATGTCTGTCAGAGTCCTTACGGCAGAGTGGGAGATATCCAGGCATGTTAAAGTGGTTAGAGGGAATGGAGGAGTGTAGGTTAGTCTCACTTAGTGCTAAGATATCCGGGGTATTTGTTAAGAGAAATGCTTCAACATCAGCTAAGTTAGTTAAGCCCACGGATATTTGTGAATGAGAGCCTCAAGGGAGGAGGCAAGTTGAATTTGTTTGTCCCTAATCCTGGTTTAAGCTTATTTTTAGATTGTACTGTCGTCATATTTTTTTTTTAAGAGTTTCGGTAAGGGGGAGCTAAACAAGAGGTTATGCAGAGCTTCAGACATGCATCAAAAGTAAACCATCAGCTGACCTTTCTCCAATTAGGATTGTGGCTTCAGGAAAGCCCACCGGGGATGAGTGCAGGGTCCCTTTCCATGCGCATCATGGCACTACAAACAACCCGATATTATTCAACTGTTGATGGAGCAGCCGCTCTAAGCGCTACCAAAGAGTTAGGGCTCCTGTACTACCAGTCGGGAACAGCAGCCAGGAACTGTCAATCCGGTACCCTCAACCCATTAGAAGAAGGTCAACCCAATCTAATTGCTCAGACATATCTTATACTCAAGCACTCCCAAATGCTCAGTTTTAGGGGTGGGGCATGCTGGGAATGGGAATTTCTTAATTTTAAATAAAAATTGATTGTAAAGAGAATTTTTTTTGTAAATAACTATTGAAAAATATTGCAAAGTGTTTATATAGCTGGTTCTTTGGGATAATAGGGGCGCCTCAAAACCCCTCTTCCAAAAAAAAAAAAAACAAAGACAAGTGTTTTTACTATTTTAAAGCGCTTTTTTTTTTTCTTTTTTTTTAAGCTTGAAACGCAAGTAGTGGCGAGTTAACTTAGAACAACAAGGGTGCATGGCGGAAATTCTTCAGGGTTTAAATGTATTGTAATACTTTTATTGGGGTCGAAAAACGTTTTTCAGCCGCCATATTACTTCCTATTTATTTGCCTCCCCACGAGGGCAGAGTTAAACACAAGGTCGGTTTTTAGTGTAGAGAAGCAATAAGCATTTATTACTAAAAAGAAATGGTGAAATATAAAAGCAAGTTAAGCTAAAAGTAAAAAAAAATAAAAAAATAATTCAAAGAATTAAAGAAAGACAAATTCAAAGAAATTTCGAACATTTATTACTATAAACATAACGAACAAGTGAAAATAAATAATTGCAACCAAAGGCAAGATAAGTTACCGTAAAAATGGTCAATAATGGTAGAAGTACCGGTATCGCATGTCACGTGACCTAACTGTTCAGTTTTTTTCAGAATGAGGCTCGTCTGGGGGGACCTACTTATCTAAGCTACAGCTACACCCAAAGGTAAATAGAGGGTCGTTCAATTTCTCTATAAATTCTTTATAGGTTTTGTAGGGGGCTGCCAATTCCAAACGTTTTCTTAAAATTGATGCGCTAGGTGTGTCAGAAATTTCGTGAAAATAGTGAATAATTCCACCCCATCTTTCCAAGCTTATAACTCCTCGAAAAATGTAATTCAAGCCCTAATTTTTTTTTCAATTAAAGGAGCAAGGACCAAGGTTTCATTAAAAAAAAAAAAAAAACCTTTTTTTTTTTTTTTTTTAAAGGTTTTAAACTTAGGACTTTACAGGTAAATTTCTTAAAAAGAACAGTACTTTTTTGTTTGTTTTAAATTTGAATATATTATGTATTGACCTTTTCTCTTCAATTTGTGATATATAAGACTTTGGTACATAAATTAATTATTTACTTTTTAATAGACATTTCAAAATGGGAGACGTGAATTATTCAACCCCCTGTCTTTCCAAGCTTATAACTCCTCGAAAAATGTAATTCAAGCCCTATTTTTTTTTTTTTTTTTTTTTTTTTTTTTTCAATTAAAGGAGCAAGGACCAAGGTTCCATTTAAAAGAAAAAACAAATAACGTGGTTTAAAAAAAGGTTTTAAACTTCAAACTTTACAGGTAAAATTCTAATAAACACGTTTGTTTTTGTTTTAAATTCGAATATATTATTTATTGACCTTTTCTCTTCAATTTGTGAGTAAATTAATTATTTACTTTTTAATAGACACTTGAAAATGGGGAGGGGGCGTGAATTTTAAAAAAAAACGTTTGGCTAAAATATTATATTCGGTTTATTGGAAAGAACATAAAATTTCACATTGAACCTGAAAATATCGTGAAAATAGAATCAATAGAAAAATTTTGATAGATTTTTAAAGTTTAAAAATTGAAAAATATTGAGTTTGGAAAATTCATTACTATTTAAAAAAAAAAAAAAAAAAAATATTTCTATTACTTTTAAAACAACTTTAATAGTTTATTTTGCAAGTATAATCCATAAAGAAAATAAACCCACTTTTAACAGAAATTACGAGATCTTTATATTTTTATTTGCAGTTTCGTGTTAGGGGTGTCAAAAATTCCTACAAAAATTCTGATACACCTATTGATGCGCAATTAAAAGTTATTGTGTATTTTTTTTTTTTTTTATTTTAAACACTTACGGGATTGCAGAACTTCTTGGTGCTTGTGCAGTTTACCAAACAAAGATATTGAAAAGAACTATATTGTACGTACCCGTTATGGAAAAAAGTTCTCATTTAAAAAAATCGGCGCTGCTACACTACTAGGACGAAATTTCGAAAATCGTAAAACTGAGCTTCACATGAAAACAGTGGTATCTATATTCCTCCTAAGCTTAAGATGATTATATCAAAAAATTACAAAAATTGATAAAGTAGAAAATTATTAAAGGAAATTAAAAAAAAAAAAAAAAAATAGAATTTGAAAATGATCGTAAGACAGGAGAGTTCAAAAGGGAGGTAATTTTCCGTTTCGATTTAAACAAGATTGCCAAAAGTTTTCACCTGTTAACACGATTAAAGTTTTTTTTTTTTTTAAATAATTTAGTAATATTCAGATAATTTCGACTGCATGATTTGGAAGCTACCATTGTAATTTATTAGAATTGAAGACAAAAAAAAAAAAAACAGTTGAAACCATTGTTAATCTGAAAAACTCCATTTATTGACTACAAAAATTTTGTCCTAATAGTGTAGAAGCGCCAAAAAAAATCGCTTAATTTGATCAGATTTTTTTTTTTTTTTTTTTAATTTCAAATTTTAATGAGATCAATCGTATCGCGGCCATCTTGACTATTTCACGGACGATGAAGGGCCTTTAAACGAAAAAGTGATTAACAAAGGATAAAATAAAGACACAGAAACTCTTTAAAATAAGTGGGGGAGGGGGGGGCTAAATATTTATCCAGATATTTTTTCTGCCTATGTTTCCAAATAATCTCATCAAATTTTAACAAACTTTAAGCAGTGATTTGAGTTATCTCCCCTAGCGACCTCCTTCGTCCGTGAAATAGGCAAGATAGCCGCAATACGATTGATCTCATTAAAATTTGATTTTCCTCTTTAAAAAAAAAAAAAACTACTTGATCAAATTAAGCAATTTAAAAAAAAAAATTTTTTTTAACGAACAAAGACATTAAAAAACTTTATTCCATAACGAGTACGTACAAGATCTTTTTCAATATCTTCGTTTTTTTTTAATGTCTTTGGTAAACTGCACAAGCACCCTTATATATAATAGTTAAAGGATGTACTCCCCCTTCTTTTTTGCAAAGAGACGAACAAATAACACAAATGATTTAGCATTGTGCACGTGCGATCGTGGAGTCCACTCCCAAAAAAAGTATTCAGGTCGATCGCCCCCCCCCCATTCACCATATCATCCCATAATCTCTATCTGATAAATTTGTATGACCACTTATCTGTGTATGCGCTTTTCTCACCATTGCGTGAGTTACACATTTTTTTATTTACTGCTAATCGATTAATTATTGATTTCAAGGATGAAATGGCATTAAGCACTAAGACTTAAAAAGGGGGGGGGGTTCAAGTCCAAAAATTGAGTACTCGGCTAAAACGCTGGGAGTAGATTCGGTTTACCTGAATATGGAACGGAACGGAAGTCACTAAACATGAAATGAAATACGAAACTATATGGAAATAATTTATTCCAAAAAATTATTTTAATTTTAACTTTTTGTGCTATCATGAAACAAAAAAAAAAAAACTTTCATTTGTTTTACAATTCTATGAATATTTTTTTTTAACACTTGTGTTATCAGAGGAAAAAAAAATGAGAATTATTTACATTTCTGTAAATGTGTTTTTGAAATAATATATTTGTTTTTTCATAACTTTTATCACAGAATTTTGTCATAAATCATGTATGAAAGTTTTTTTGTTTTTATCAACACTTCTTGTGTTATCAAAAATAAACTTAATTTCGTTTCATGCTAAGTGACTTCCATTCCATCTTTAGGTAAACTGAGTCCACTTCCAGCGTCTTCTTTGAGTACTGAATTTTTGGACTTAACTATTTGTTGCAAATTCCATCATTATGCATTTCGGTTTCTATATAAATGACATAGTGGGGGGGGGCTAAAGTAAATAGACTTTCGGACAACAGCCAGTAGGCACATCTTTTTTATAAAGTAAAAGGAAAAACAGTGTTAAGCTATAGTCGACAAAACGATTTTTTTTTAAATATATTGTTTTAAGCAAAAACAATATTACGTACTTAATTGTCATCTCGAAAATAGTAATATCCAAAAATTATGAAAATTTGAGAACTGCTTCTGTGTTTTTTTGAGTAAAAAAAAAAAAAATCTATCGCTATGGACAACAAATATTGCCGCCATGACACTATCGAAAACATTTGTTCAGAGTTATGTCCCCTGTGTTTAGCCTCTTACTGCCTATATTATAACGTCCAAGAAAAATACGATTTCACCCAATTTTCCTTAAAGATTACTTTTAACTAGAAATGAATTTCTACTATATGTAGAGAAGAGTTCAGGTTGTCCTTGATGGTCGTACATAAACAATATGTTATAAATGCGGGTATACCTCAGAGGTCGATCCTTGGACCATTATTATCCCTGTTACTCATAAATGACCTTGACCTCCTTGATAAAATAGTCTCTTAGATGGTCATGTTTGCTGACGACACTATGTTCTATAACAGGCATGAGGGGAAAACGAATTAACACATATCCAAGGTTATGGCGGAAACCATAGAGGAAAACCTTCATTCTGTAGTGGAATGGGGTCAAAAATGGATGGTAACATTTAATCTGTCAAAGACTAAGCTAGTTTCCTTTAATAATTGCAAGAAACCTTCTCAACTACCAATAGCTAAAGATATATTACCTGAAAGTACTTCGTTCAAACTTCTCAGCTTAATGTTCACAGGGAACATGAGTTGAAACAGATATATCAAGAGCATTGCTAAGCCTGCTGCAAAGAAGGTGAGCTCTCTATCGTGCTAGAAAGTTACTTATGTCTGAAAGTATCCTGTACCTCTACAAGGCCGTCATTCTCCCAGGTATGGAGTATTGTTGTCACATTTGAGCTGGTGCATCTGCTACTAGTCTCTCACTACTGGACAGGGTTCAAAAGAGTCACGAATCTGATAGGTCCTGAACTGTTATCTAAGTTTCAACCTCTGCCCCATCGACGAAATGTTGCATCCCTCTGCCTGTTTTACAAGTATTTTAACGGTGGATGCTTTGATGAATTACAAGCTCTTGTACCCCCTCGGCGTAAATACCCCGAACAAACCCGACAAGCAGCAAAGTCCCACCCCTACACAGTAGAGATCCCTAGATGTAAGAAAACCTTCTACTCTAATAGTTTCTTCTTCAGAACTGCTGCTTTCTCAACTTTACTGACATGCAGAAGTTCAAGTGTAATGTGAACAGACATCTTGCTGCTCGATTCCCTACATAGTGTCCCTGCAACTTATGTCCCCGATAGTAGCCCCTTACATCAAAGTGGCACTTGCCTTGTTTGGGGGAAAATGGAAATTAAAAAAAAATAACGTTATAAATAACACTCTAAGGCAGGGTAAATACCGTAATCAGGGGTCAGGAAAAAAACATATCCTAGGGCCACCATATCCTGGGGTTCTATTGTACTAGTAAGCCGCCTGGTCATAAAATACATATGAATATATTTAATTTATGCAGGGTTCGCATTTATTATTATTAGAGCCAATCTTCTACTGATTGTTATATTGTACCTAATATAGTAAAAAAGAAAAACAAAAAAAAGCGGAAAGAAACAGATGTCCATGTGAGCATGTTTTTTCTAAACAGTTTATTTCTTGTAAGCAAAAAAGAAGAAAAAAAATACTCAATTCAAGCTTGAAAAAACCTAAAGGCAGTGAATCAAGTACGATAACCATTAAGTTGCTTGCTAAGATCTTTAAAAAGTGTTTTCAAACCTATTTAGTCTTAACATAAGGAAGCTGTCATGTGAATGATTCATGTATGAACAGTCATGAAATACTTGACAGATAAAAATCTGATGACCTCCAAGTACCAATTTTTCAATTTTGACTCCTTAGCGGCGTTTTTTTTTTTTTTTTTTTCTTTTCAGGATGTAAACTGATTAAAAAAATTCCACGTGTCTGAATACCTTATATACCAAGTTTCGAGTCGGATCAAAAATTTGAGTATATAGGTGTAGAGTTGTCCTCGCACACACTTTTAAAGATATATAAATATATACAGGGTGCGTAAGGTTTCTTAGAAAAACAGAAAATGAAACTTTTAAATGATTGAAATTTACAATTTATTATAACAAAACAAATATTGAATCTACGTTTTATTCTGTATATGTCCTCCTTCGGCTTCTATCACCAACTCAATTCTAAGTTCAAGTGTATCTTGAGAAGGTTATTATTTTTTTTTTACAACTTTTTATATACTCCCTAGATTATAATATCTTTGATTTGCGAAGGAATGTCATGTCTACATTTATTTTGATCGACTTTTATAAAATTCATGCTATTCCGTCCTCTCGCACGTTTGTTGGTCCTTTTTTGTTTAAAGCGAAACTTACTGAAGCAAAGGCGTCAGCGGCCTTTCGTACCAGGATGTCTTGAAAGCAATTAGCTTTGGTCAATGTCGGGGAAACCCTTCATATCAGACAATTGCTATTCATTTGGACACCCCATTTTTGTGGGGAGCTGGTTTTCCCCTACATCGTGGGGGAAGACAAATAAATGAAACGGCGGAAAGCTTAACTGGCCCTCAGCCAACGTTCATATTTGCATTCACTTAGCAAGTCAATTTTCCCGCCTTCAGGTTCGTCAAGAATTCGAGCCTCCCTACCTACTAACACTTTTTTTTTTTTTCTTTTATACCTCCAAACACCTGGGCAATGCTGGGTACTCCTGCTAGTTAGATATAATTAGGTAATGATAAAAAAGAAATAGGACATTTTGGGAGAATTATTGAATGAGATATCGGACAGAATTTTATCTGAATATTGATTTTTGTATTAATGGTGTAAACGTTCTATGTATGAAAAAAGAAAATGGTTAAATGGAGAAGATAAAGGGCGAGATGGAGGGGGGTATCTGTCCCTAAAGACATAACAAATAATCTTCCAAATTATTTATGGAAATAACAATACTTCAAAGACCTTTGATGAGCCAGATCTTTCCAAACCTCTTTCTTCCGATCTCGGAACGCATCATACAAGGGAGACAAATATGGCTGGTTATATTTTTAGTATACAGTGCTGCCAAAAAGAAAGTCTGCGCTTGTCATTCTTTCAAAAACCACAAATTTAAGCTAAATTGAATGTAACTGTTTAAAAAAAAAACCTGTTCCTCATTTGATTCATCTTTTATTCCTCCATAATTTTACCTGTTCATATTTTACTTTTAATTGAAGTATCCTAGTGTTCACGTCGATTTAAAAAGTTAACTTCAAATCGAGAAGGCAAAAAGAAACTCTGCAGCAACAAATGATCTTAAAACCAGTTTAAATATCCATCTTTTAGCATGTCTAATCGTAATTGTTATTGTTCCTAGATTATACAACATACTATATAGTCCATATATCTCGAGTCTCTCTCAGTGATTGTCAGTTCATTGATCTCCATTTTTCTGGTTTATCCAATCGAGAAATCGACCACAGATTGAAATGTGATGAGAAAACGGTACGAATAACTATGCAAGACCACCAAAACATTGGCAGTGTTTGTGATGCCCCTATCTGGTCGTCCTAGAGTTACTTCTTACTGGGAAGACCATGCTATCAAGATCCGCAGCCTTAGAAACAGATTTGAAACGGCTCCCCAAATCCAAGAACAGATTGAAGGCATTTAATTTGTGGGGCTGTGTTACAAGACGCAAGCCAATGATTTTTGTTAAGAACAGAAAGCGGCGTCTGGACTTCGTCAGATGCAATGAAGATCATGACTCTTCATATTGGTCGAAAGTGATTTTTAATGATGAAAGCAAGTTCAATAGGCTAGGCAGTATGTCTGTCGAAGGAAGGATGAAGAATTTAATCTTAGCTGCACAGTTTCAATGCTGCAAGGTGATGGAGATTCAGTTTTGGTATGGGGTGTTATTAGTGCCAATGGTCCAGCCCTATATGTCGCTTGCAAGGTCGAATTAATTTAACCAAGTACATTGATATGTTGACTGAGCATTTTCTACCCTATTTTTACCGGAATTTGGATGATAATCCCATCTTCGTGCAGGATAATGTTCCCATTCACACAGTTGGCAATGTCAAAAGGCTCCTTGAAGAGCATGATATTTCGTATTTGGATTGGCCTGGAGAATCTTTAGGCCTCAATCCTATCAAAAACATATGGCATTACATCAAGCAATGCAATAAGATTTCAAATCTGGAAAAACTTTGAACAAAAATTAAAGAAGTGGGATGCCCTTTCACTGGAGCATTACTGCAGACTAATTCAAGAGAATGGTCCAAAATTTGCAAGCTGTCAAATTGCAAGAGGGCTATGCTACTAAATAATAACTAGTTCATTGTGTTCCTGTTGTATTTGTGTTGCATTAATTTTCTAGTTACATTTAAATAACAATTTTCCATCGTGCGAAGTTTCTTTTTGCCTTCTCGAGTTGAAGTTAATTTCTTAAATTGACGTGAACACTAGGATACTTCAATTAACAGTCAAATATTAACAAGTAAAATTATAGAGGAATAAAAGGCGAATCAAATGAGATATATATTGTTTAAACAGTTTTCATTCAATTTAGCTTAAATTTGCAGTTTAAAAAAAAAATGACAGGTGCAGACTTTCTTTTTGGCGGCACTCTATCTAAAAACTAAGCCTCTCTTTTTTTTTTTTTTTCCACCAACGTTCAGGCCCTTTCTTTGCCACAATTAAAATGAATGGCTTCTCCTTGATAAAGCCCCTGATTTGAAAATCTTTTAGGACTGGCCCTCACTCCAGACCTAAAATGGAAGACTTACATCAAATCCATTGCTAAAATACGCTGAAGAATGGTTGGATCCTTCTATGGCGCCAGGAGCTATCTTACTTCTGACACAATCTTCTATTTCTATAAGAATCCAATATGTTCAAAGATGTAGAATGGTTGTCACATCTTTGAGGTGCCACTCAAAGCCCCCTATCCTACTGTGATAGAGTACGAAATTGATTTTGAATTCGAGCGGAAGATGCCACCTTCTTTTCCTTACAATCTTTTTCTCACAGAAGAGCCATTACTAGTTTTCTTTACTGTCATTATTTTCATGGTTTGCGCTTGACCGAGGTCGGATCTGTTTTCCCTCCTGTAAAACATTCACAGCAAAAACTCGTCTAGCTACAATTTTCCTCCTAAAACTAAAACTGCCACATGCAAAGTTTTTCAAGAACTACCAATCTGTGGAACATAATACTGCAGGGCTACTTCTCAGCTCTCAGCTAATTATAACACTGTGGTTTTAAAGTTCAATGTAAGCAAATTATTGTCTTCCTAAATTAATTCTGCCCAATTTCAACCACCGTTACCAATCATCAATGTTGTCTTGCCATTCACCTGATACTTATTAAGCCCTATTGAGTGGCTGTTGTGCCTTGATAAATGACGACGTTTTACTGAAAAAAAAAAAAAAAAATGAATCCTCAAACAATTTTCACTAATAACAAAATCGTCTATAAATATAAACGTGAAAATGTATGTATGTATGTGTGTTCGCTTTTTCTGTGTGTCTACAAAAGGCTTCTTTCAGAGAAGCGGTCGGTCGGTTCACAACTTTTTAAAACTTTTTATATCACATATAAATGGTAATATCTCAGTTAACAATGAAGCTCGCCTGTCTATTTAATTTGGTCGATTTCGGGAAGATAAATATTCAATATTTGTCGCTCGCCGCATGTGGGTTAGTCTTTTTCCTATAACATCTTGGGGGTGGAAAAAAAAGCGTTCAGCAGTAAATGAATACTATCCCGCAGTCAAACTCATTAAAACGGGCACCTGCTAAATCCAACTAATTGAATAAATTCAAACGTGTTTCCGTTAGCATATCGCACGTTTTTTTGTTTTTTTTTCCACACTTTAATTTACAACTTTGCCTCAACGGTTCGGGTTCAATCCTCATACTTACTTTTTTTTTTTTTTTTTTTTAACCCCCCCCCCCCCAACAACCGGGCAACACTGGGTACCCCTCGCTAGTATTTTATAAATTTGTATCTACATTTAGTTTCTAATATCAATATTTGAAACCAAATTGTACACCTAATTCAATTGGCCAATCTGTGATTGATCAGTAGAAGTTGGAAGTTTTCGACATTGACTGCTTCCGCTACACCTTGCATTGCCTGCAGGTCAATCCTGTCTAAACTGCTGTTCTATGCCAACACCTGTCTAAAATCTATCATCTGTTGCAGCAATGTTTTCGATGGTTGGATGAGAGTTAATTTGCAATGTAATCCTCCCTACCTTTGCCTGGGTGACACAAACTTAATAGTGGGGGATTGAGGACGCGAACAACGACCATCAAAGAACTTGGTCAAGCTCTTGGTCTAGTCTGGTTGGCCTTTGATGTGTGGGATCCTGATTGGTTAGCCATCTTATGCAACTTTGTGCAGACTGCTGTGCATAGACCGCATGATTCGAGGATGCAATGCGATGCAAGCCAAGAAAGAAGTTAGCTCAGTCCATCCAGAGTTAACGCATTTGTAACCACAAATCAACTATTTATTTATTTTTTTTTTATTTTTATTTTTTTTTTGTACTGTTGTGTAAGCTGGTGATTGTAAGAGATCAATAATTTGGTAAGAGAAATGAACCGATTGGATTTAACATGTTTTATCTCTACCTAACATAGATATTACATTAATCTTTTGATGTCTTTTGTAATGGAGATTTGTGCAGGAAAATCAATAAAACAATGTCGTTCTGAAAATGAAATGTTGGCCTTTTTTGGCTCCAATAAAATTGGCCAATATTCATCATCTTCAAACTATTCGCATCGATTATGGAGTGAATAAGAGATGATAATGTCATCTCATCTAGACAAATTTGTTTAACAACTTTATTTTCTTGTATACGGAATAATCACATTGACTCACTGGTTCTCACCAGATCAACTAAGTTAAGCAATGATGAGCCTGGTCAATGCCAGATTGGTGACTATCTGGGAATACTAAGTGCTGTATAGGGTGGCAGAACAGCACTACTGTAAAAGGAAAAGTAAGGCACCTCTTTCTTTCCGCTAGTCTGTGGGAGGCCTTTGGGCAAGGTCTAAAACCCACTTCAGTCCCCTCCACTCCATCAGGGTAACGACAGGTCATAGAAAGCAGATGACCGATGCAATACGGAAGCAATCAGGAATAATTCTGTTCATGGTTTCGTATTTCGTTGAGCTGAGCAGAAGATTCCTTTGGGCACAATGGTCAGGACAATCACCAAGTTATGGACACTGCTCGGACAGAAAGAAACTGCAACCTAATGTCTGTACAACTGCAAAGAAAGCTGTGGCAATATATCATTTTCAAGGAAATGCATGGATGGGGTTCTGAATGATGAGCAACAATGAATTCATGAATGCCTCGAGCGAGAGAGATATATGGAGAGTCATAGTCGTCAATATCTGAACCGGGCAAGACACCACTTGAATGAATTTTTCATTTGCCCCATTCGTAATATCTTGCTAGGATATAATGATATGATGCAAATATAGATAAATATAAGTTGATTGAAAAGAAATGCAGAGTGCAGGTGTAAGATTACTGAGTATGAAAAAAATAATACAATAGGTTCACTTTATTTTAACTTATATATATATATATATAAACTACTTAATTTACTCACATAAAATTAATATACGAAAGTATAGATTTATGCGTAAACTTTAAGTATTTACTTCAAAAGTGCTCAATACGTAGGTAGAGCTAGTTAGTAATTTTATAAAATATATATGGCGATTAAGCTACACTGAATATTCGGCGTTTCATCCACTCTAGGACTCTTCAGGCTTATGTGCCTGAAGAGTCCTAGAGTGAATGAAACGCGGAATATTCAGTGTAGCTTAATCGCCATATATATTTTATAAATTACTATATATATATATATATATATATATATGTATATATATAAGTTTATTCATCAGTTTTTCTTTATGACTGGTTTTGTCAATTTCGTTCGATGAATCCATCTTTTGGCTTTGATGACATCCTCAAGGCATCTTCCGAACCAGTCACAGATCATTGTCGTCTCTTGACTTAAACAACCAAAATTCTTTGCTTTTATGCGTTCGCTTGTCCTTCACGTTGCACCTGTATCTTTTAGTGTCTCGTTTCACCACGTTCCGTGCAAAGAAGTCAAAAAGTGGAGGTGCAATTAATCTGGGAGAGGGGGGGGCTAGATGGTAGGTGAAATCTATATTTCGCTTAACATCTAGCCTCCCAACCAGACAGTTTTCTCGGCTGGAATGGCATGGTGCGGAATTTTGCTGCCACATGCACGGCCATCTGCAGTTATTTAGCTGATTAGGGATTTCACTATCACCCTTAGAACATGAATGTAACCATCTTCAGGGAAGAAGTGGCGTGGTATAACATCAGTTTCATTGCTGATGATCCAGAAGACAATGGTTGCTGCAAGAAAATTTATCGACATGACTCTGAGCATGTTTCTGAGACAGTGAGCTACCTGTTCTTGGACTTGATCTGGTTTAGGAGAAGATTTTCTTATTGAAGAATCACAGCATGTCTAGCTCCACGGGTGCTTAAACTTGTTGATCCTGCTTCTGCCGTTGTTTTTACATCGTCTTTGAGAGAAATTGTTCTTTTCTCATCTTGTATGAAACATAGCAGATGTTCTCCTGCGCCATCAGCCTTATGAGTTTTTCATTTCCGACTTTTTTTTATCTGATGAAGCATTCATCTTTGGTATGAAAGTGTCTAGGAAATATTAAATTCACAAATGGTTCTCAATCGTATACATAAGTCTGGGGAGAAGGTTTTGACTTTTTTCCTTTTTTTTTTTTTTTTCTGGATTTGTTACTGTTCTTGCACATTCATGGCTTGCCATGGCACATATTAGGCCCATTGTGAATGAACTCTTGAACTGTGACATTCTAATTACGTTAGGTAATTGTGTTTTCTCTTTAAAGTCATCTTGTACTCAAATCATGAATCCTTCAGTTCTTTTCTGATATTTTTTATCGTTCTACTGATGCTAAAAAGTTTTAAATCTAATTTGTTCTGGTGCATATTCCGATGAGAACTCCTGAGACACAAAAATGGAGCTTCATAATCATTCAAAATCATTGATAATCATTCAAAATCATTCATAATCATTCAAAATCATTCATAATCATTCAAAATCATTCATAATCATTCATAATCATTCAAAATCATTCATAATCATTCATAATCATTCAAAATCATTCAAAATCATTCATAATCATTCAAAATCATTCATAATCATTCAAAATCATTCATAATCATTCAAAATCATTCATAATCATTCAAAATCATTCATAATCATTCAAAATCATTCATAATCATTCAAAATCATTCATAATCATTCATAATCATTCAAAATCATTCAAAATCATTCAAAATCATTCATAATCATTCAAAATCATTCATAATCATTCAAAATCATTCATAATCATTCATAATCATTCAAAATCATTCATAATCATTCAAAATCATTCATAATCATTCAAAATCATTCATAATCATTCAAAATCATTCATAATCATTCAAAATCATTCATAATCATTCATAATCATTCAAAATCATTCATAATCATTCAAAATCATTCAAAATCATTCAAAATCATTCATAATCATTCAAAATCATTCATAATCATTCATAATCATTCAAAATCATTCATAATCATTCAAAATCATTCATAATCATTCAAAATCATTCATAATCATTCAAAATCATTCAAAATCATTCATAATCATTCAAAATCATTCATAATCATTCAAAATCATTCATAATCATTCAAAATCATTCATAATCATTCAAAATCATTCATAATCATTCAAAATCATTCATAATCATTCATAATCATTCAAAATCATTCAAAATCATTCATAATCATTCAAAATCATTCATAATCATTCAAAATCATTCATAATCATTCATAATCATTCAAAATCATTCATAATCATTCAAAATCATTCATAATCATTCAAAATCATTCATAATCATTCAAAATCATTCATAATCATTCAAAATCATTCAAAATCATTCATAATCATTCAAAATCATTCAAAATCATTCATAATCATTCAAAATCATTCATAATCATTCATAATCATTCAAAATCATTCATAATCATTCAAAATCATTCATAATCATTCAAAATCATTCATAATCATTCATAATCATTCAAAATCATTCAAAATCAATTCTGTAAAAAAACAAGTGAAGCATGCATGGTCCCCTATGAGTGCACAGTGAAAAGGCATAAAAAAAAAAAAATTACGAAGTTCAGCATTTGCCCCTCCCCCATTTAATCCCAAAAGTCCACAGGGGATGTTAAATCCTGGTGAAAATGAACAAACGGTGCAGTTTTAGTTTGGGTCTTGCTAGTATATATAGTAGTAGTAGTAGTAGGCTCCTTCAGTCTTTGACAGACTATGGATACTCACATAGAGGTGCCTGTGCGTGAAATTTTTGTGGTAAGAGGTGTGCAATCTCCAACCACACCTCTTCTGAGTCGACATTGTTAAATACCAGTGGCACGTGAAGTGTATGTACAGGATGACTGAAAACAAATGCTGAGATAAGTGGAAAGCACATACAGCGCCTAGAATTCACAATTGGTCACCCATCTGGTACTAACCAAGCTCAACATTGCTTAACTTCAGTGATCTGACAAGAACTGGTGTGTTAACGCGATTATGCCGTATACAGTGTGTGTGTGTGTGTGTGTATATATATATATATATATATATATATATATATATATATATATATATATATAATAAACACTTCCTTTCTCTCTATCTGTCTGCTTGCTGATTTGGTACCTGACTTTTCGTTATCAATAAATTTAAGTTACAAAACAAAAACTCCTAAGTATTTATACAATTTAAAAGAAAAATCGAAACAAAATATGAAAGTAAAAACTCCCAAGCTACTGCAGAAGATGGGTACAGGTGGTTTGAATATCTAAAATGTTCTCTTAAAGTAACTTATGAGGATTTCTTTTTGGAATATTTTCATGGTTCGTCTTGTTTGTACGAAACCCAACAAACATCAAATGATCAGCACCTAAGAATGTGTATTGAAACTAGACAAGTGTGGGTGGTGGGGATAATGCATTCTTAAACGTTAAATAAATTGTTAAATATTTGAATTCGATTTTGAGATTAGACTTGTTTTTCTCTTTGCTGGTTTTCATTCTGAAAAAAAAAGAAAAAAGTTTTTAAATCTGTAATCATTATGGTTTGTGACATCAATTATTTTAAAGAAAATACTGTTGGAGAAATTGTCCAAAAATAATTTTTATTTAACTTGTTTATGGTCTATTTACAGTAAAAATAAATTATAAATTGTAAGCCTTTTTAATCTAGCATAAATATAGATACTGAACAGGGTAGCCATCTTTGTTTAGTCATTTGTTTAAGTTAGACAAGATGGCTACTTTGTTCAGAATTGGTATTTATGTTAACTTAAAAGGCTTATAATTTCTAATAATTATTATTTTTTTTTTAATTTTTCATGATTAGGTAAAGCAGAATAAATTGCTTTTGTCTAATTTCCCAATGGTATTACCTTTTAAAATAATGTTGGTGATAGTCATGATTACTTTGGAATCGATATAATTTTTTCTGTTATGATTTTAAATGTCGTTTGACATCACGTGAATCAATTTTGCATCTTGTAAGAGGTCACGCATTTCAATGCAATGAAAAGTCTACTGCAATGGAAAAAAATTCAAAGAGGTTATGTGTAATTTCGGTTATGGCCCTTAGAAAACTTAAACCGAACAAATTTTGATCATTCAATGATTACACTGATCCAGATTTTCAAATCTCTTCACTGTTATTCTATGCAACTATGATTTGAATATTTTATATGGTAAATAATTTCTATGGTGGCTTTAGGCGCCCTTAGGGACCACTTTAATGAAATACCAGGAAATATGGGGTAATCGTCCCCTCCCCAAAAGAAAGGTGCCACTCCTGAAATTATTAATAAAGTTTAATTCTTTCTGCAATCCAACCATATTTGATCAAAATAAGCATCAATACACCAAATTTCAATCTTAAAAGTCCAACAGTCTGTTTTATAGCCATTCAATAATATGCGGGGGATACTTTGGTGATTGTTTCTTCAGTAAGTAATGTGATCCTGAATAGACTTTACACTCACCAGAACTTCAGCTTCCAGAATTTTATCTGAGGATAAGGGTTAGACTAGGAGTTCTCAACCTTGCTTGGCCCATGCATCCTTTTGACCATTTGTAAGAATGTCATCCCCCTCTCATTTCCTATGCTTTCCAAGATTGCTCGTCTCAAAAAGTATACTGCTTTGCCATTTCAAGTGCTACGAGCACATGCAGCTTCAGTAACTTTTTAGTTTTCTTCTTTAAAATCTTCTGTTGAAAACAGCTTCATCTTTTTGAGAGCATTTCCATGGTGTTCCAAAAAATTTGTTCTTGCCTTTGTGATGAGGATGAATATTTTGCAAATGTTGTTTCATCTTTGCTGGTTTCATAGAATCATTTATCAAAAATTTACTACAAATAACACATTGGGGATCTTTTTTCTCCATTTATGATGATGGATGTGAATGCATCTACATATGTATATAAGACAACGTATGTCCAGCAAAGGTTTTTTTTCGCCGGGGTTATCGGGGGGGAAGGGGGTACTATGTTTTTGAACTTTTTATATACTCCCTAGATTATAATATCTATGATTTGCGAAGGGACGTCGTCTCTAGATTTATTTTGATCGACTTCTATAAAATTCACGCTATTCCATCCTCTGGCTTGTTTGTTTGTGTTTTTCGTATAAAAGCGAAAGTGAATTGAAAACGAAGGTAGCTTCTCGACCTTTCGTGCCGGGACGTCCAGAAAGCAATCAACTTTGATCAATGTCAGGGAAACCCCTCATATCAGACAATTGTTATTCAATTGGACACTCCCTTTTGTGGGGAGTTGGTTTTCCCCAACATTGTGGGGGGGAAACAAAGCTGAACTGGCCTCCAACCAACGTTCGTTTCTGCAAGTCAACTTTTTCATTGAAATTGCTAAATTTAAACACTTAACTTCCTAAGACTTCGTAGTGTTGCGGTAAAAGTTGCACATTTTCTTTCACTTTATTTTCCACCTTTGGTTTCATCATGGGTTCAAAACCCTTTGTTTTGTTTTTTTTGTTTTTTTTTTACATCTACAAACACCCGGGCAATGCCAGGTACCCCCACTAATAATCAGTATATGAATGATCGTATTTTATTTTTTTGATACTCATGATGGGCTTCGAATTCCGTAAATGAAAACAAAAGGTTAAAACTATAAATGGGTTGAAAATTCATTCCCTGAGAACCCAAAATTCAAGGATAGTCTAGACCATAGATTGTCAAGGTGGGGGGGGGGGTTTCACTTCCATTGAGAACCTATGGACTAGACTATCCTGGAACTGAAGAGGGCCATCACATGCCAAGAGAGAAGTGTCTCAAAGTTATTGACAATTTTGCATATTTAGGTGTGCTTATCTTTGAACAATGACCCAAAAACTGTTGGGCATTTATGACTGAAACTTGATGGACAAGTCAAAAATAAACTAAAGTTTATCTGTATCAAATGCTTGTATTGCAGAAAGGATTGTGAGTTTTATCAATGATTCCATGAGGGGAGCACTCACTCTATACAACACTTTTCCTTTTAAAGAAGAATATTTGAAGGATTATTCGTTTCAAGTTTGTAGGCCTAATAATCTAAAAAAATAATTAACTGACGGATAATTTTTTAGTTTTATGCCAAAGTAATTTTATGAGTGAAAATAAAATGATCAAATCGCTTATGTAAAATTTGAATATCTATAAGAATCATGGTGTATGGTAAGTCAAACTCTTGTAAAATGGGTTTAGAAAAAGTTACAGAAATTTCAAGAAAAATAGACAATTTTCTAACAACATAGTTCAATTCATTAGCTGATTTTAATAAAAAGTGAGTTCAATATAAATCTTGAAATAAAGAACAAAAAAAATGTCTCCATGTTTATTTGCTGTTGCATAAAAATGTTTTTGTGCTATTTGGCTAGGATTAACAACTTTGTTTCTCCTTTTTAAAAGTTCAACACTCAAGTTTGTCATACTACTCGCATGGGTGTAATGTCAACCTACATCCTTTATTTTGGGATATTCATAAAACCTATACAAGTAAACTTAAAAAAAAAAAAAAATTGAAACTAAAATCCTTGGTTGGATTTTTTTTTTTATATTTATGATAAACACACAAGAGAAAATTTTTCCTGTATCCAAGAGCACAAATGGACTATCACAATTTACTTTTGTTTTTAAACTTTAATTCAAACCATGAATTAATTTCTAATCAAGTGTTTTTAAGGCTTTAAAATTACTTTTGAATTTCTGAAGTTTCATAGCACTGGTAGACTTTGATTTTAGCAGATTATCCAAGTGGTAGATCGTTACGTAGGCAGCTGGAATCTTCTTGTGTAGATCACACGTAACAGTAACTCTTTCTCCTTTTTTGTTGTTGCAATATTTTTTATATAATTAGCAGGTATGATTAAAGAAAATTGGAAGGTTCTACTTATAGACATTGGCGATAGGAACCAACCAATGAAATGGAGCCATGTTCTGCTAGCAACCAATCAGAAAATAAAATCGCACCATAAAAAATATTGGATCTTTTAGAAGTCCCAACACAAGAAAGATCTTGGCTCTTTGTCTGCAAATTTTTAAAGGTTGTCTTGTACAGATTAGTTACACATCAAAAATTCTTTTTTTTTATCTCCAAGACTTGTACAGATTAGATACCCATCATTCTTATTTGAATTTAAACATGGCTTAAAATTCAAAAATTGTTTTTGTTGTTCTGTTATAATGTGTGTTGATTAATAGCACAAAAAAAATTTGAAGTTTGGCGAGTTTTCATTCTTTTCCAGTATACATGCTTAAACTCATTACCCTGTATAAGAATGGAAGCAGCTCTGTCCCAAAACTGGCCACTCCTCTTCCACAGTCTAGAGGGGGAAAAAAAAAAAAACTAGACATTTTCTCTCTGTCTGGAATGAAACTGGTGCATAAAATTCTGTGTGTATGCCGTTTGATATTATCGCTGTTGTCTCTGCTATTATCATTGTGATCCTAGTTTTTTTGTTTTTTTTCTGTTGATAACAAAACAATGTCAGCGCTGGTTGTTTACTTTATAAAAAGTCTATTCAAAAGAACAAAAGCAGAAACTTTGCATTTTGTGGCAACAGACAAAATACATATTTCTTTGTTGAAGTCTCGCTAGCTAAAAGAGGTCTCACCTGAAGTCATGTGACCCTCTCCAACCCATGATTTCCACCGGAAGAGACCTCCAACCTCCACTGATAATGTGACTCCCACTATTTAACATATCCTGACAGGTCGCTCTAACTCTAGAATTACCACTTCTAATGGAATTTTCTGTTACTCTAGCCCAGTGTTTCCCAACTACTCGTGGCACATTAGTGTGCCGCGGAATGATTAACGGTGTGCCATGAAGAGATAATAGCTAGAAGCCGTTTAATTTTATTATGTTTAATAAAGGCATTTAATTTCTTAATCATGATGACACCGCTCAATCCAAGATGGTTGGATTCCTGGAATGTAAATGTTTCTCACATACTAATTGATAAGCATTTTTATGGTTTATTTTAGTGATGGGATGATTAATCAGAATCTCAGGAGTTTTTCAGAGTATTGGGAATCTGCATCTGAATAATTCAGACCTAATTTCGATATCAAAAGGATACAAAATATTGAATATGTTGATTTGTGTGAAAACAATTCTTATATAATCTTTGTTTTTTTATTTTATCGCAAAAGGTTTTATGATTAAAGAAAATATTTATTTTTTGTGATAGATGTTCTGCAAAAATTTCAATACTGAAATATTGTAAATATAACAACCTAGATGTGAATCGTAGTCCAAATAATCCAAATTATCAATCCTTGTTTCAAAATTAGCAAAACATATTTGTCCTTATGAAAATTAATTTAAATGACTACATGTCCTCAAAATCAAGACAAAATAACTTTTTTTTTTCCCATTCTACTTTTGCGTATGAAAAAAAAATTAATTTGGAATAAATAGATTATTTAAGATTGTTTTTAAAATTTATATTCAGTTTTTGATTTTTTTTCTCCAAGAATTTTCTTCGAGAAAAAAAAAAAAAGAAACATTTTTTTTTTAGTGGTTGAATTTCTAAGATGTTGAAAAGCAGATTGAATAAGTCGGCAGCAAGAAATAATCTATAAATATAAAAGTGAAAATGTGTGTGTGTGTGTGTGTGCGCGCGCGTTTTCGTGTATGTCCAAGAAAGGCTTTTTTCCGAGAACTGATCGGTCGCCTCACAACTTAAAACTTTTTATATCGCGCCTAAATGATAATATCTACGAGTTAACAACCAGGGCCGCCTATCTATTTAATTTGCCCGACTTTGAAAAGATAAATATTCAATTTTCGATCGCAGCACGTGCATTAAGCTTTTTAGTATAAAAAAAAGAAGCGAACAAACAGACTCGCGGTAAATAAAACACTGTCCCGTACTCAAAGTTGACGTCATTAACTCGTCAAAAACGGGCACCTGCCGTTAAATGTCGCTTTTTTTTTTTTTTTTTTTTTTTTTTTTTCCACACTTTATCATTTTCCAACTGCGCGTCAAGGCTTCGTTTTTTTTTTTTTTTTTTTTTGTTTTTTTAAACAAACACCCGGCCAATGATTTACCCAAAAACACACATCTACAAACACTCGGGCAACGCCGGGTACCCCCCCCCCCCCGCTAGTTCTTTATAAAGAAAATGTGCAAATTCTATTTGGAGTTAAAACGAGATATCACGTCACATAGGATGCTTAAAATGTCATTTTAGTCTTTCCTTTTGAAAACGGACTCCCCACCCCGTAAATGATTTTCATTTCATGACATCATCGCCTAGTCATCTCTTATGATGACGTCATGCACACAATACATTATAAGCAAGCAAGATTCACAGTTTTAGTATATAAATAGATTCACGGCTATTGTTACAGTTTGTATTTACTTGCCTTCATGTAAGATCATTTAGACACAAGATTGGATTTTAATGTAGAGAAAATCCAGCTCCCCAAAAAGTGCAATGTGAAGTGAGACAAAAAATAAGAATTGTCTCAGTCTGTAAGGATTTGTTGTACGCTAACAGAACAGAAAAGATGAAGTGTCGTATTAGAACATATCATACACTTTGTTCCTAGTCAAAAGGAGTGTTAAGTTGATACACCACTTTTGATATATAGTTTAAAAAATATTACTAAAAAACTGAAACCTGGCTGACCCTAAAAATGTGTTCTATGGACGTAAACACTTTTCTTTTTCAAGGCTCGAATGTAAGGTGGTAGTTTAGTAATCGCTAATGGTGTAAATTGAATAGAATTTTATTATTTATGGGGACGGCTCAACAAGAACTTGTTTACATTGGATTTGAAGGCTACCATGTTGTATTCAACCAGGAAGCAGGCCAGCAGAACAGTGTTTCATTGGCGGGCAGTTCTGGGAAAGAAGCTTTGTTCATGGCATCTGCATTTAGATTTAGGCGCAGATAGTGGGGGAAGTCGTATATAGTGGGGGAAGTCGTATATAGTGGTTGTAGCTGTCGAGTTTTTTCTCTTGTGAAAGTTTATGGGGGGAAAAAATAAATTTAGAATCATTGAAAAGAATTTCTATCTCCATGAAGAACATAAATATACTTTACTTTTTCTTTAATTTAGATTTTTACAGAATGCAAAAAAATCTCCTTTATGCATACAATAGAACAACAAAAATGTTGTACATATTATTAAAACGTCTAAATGATATCTTTTTTATTGAAGAGTTTCAACAGAATGTGTCCGGTATTTAATTTGAATGGTTCTTGTTAAGCTGCTTGCAAAAAAAAGAAATATTCTTTTTGTGTCTATTTTATTGTTTCAGTTTGAAGCAGCATGAATACGTCCGTGACCCTAAAAACTGGATTCTTATTATTTTACTTTGTGGTATATTGTTCACATAACAAATCGCTCGATTGCTGCTTTCAGATTTGCCATTCAGGGCAAATGTTTTGCTTGTTCAGCTTAAACTGAATAACATAATGATCCGTTTGAAAATTGCCAGCATTGGTACTTCTCTTTGAAATGGCATTTGTAGTAATTGGCCACAATTGCTTGCAAAACAATTTGCTGGAAATAACTACATTTGCTTGCGATTAAGTTGATAGATGATAACTTGTTCAATTTTACGGTCCTGAATTTTTTTTTTTTTTTAGATGAGGATTGATTTCTTGTATTATTTGGATTTTTCAAATTACTATTATTGTCTTGGCTGTTGTTTTACATTTTGGTCAATGTAACTTCCGAGTTCCTTCAGGTTTATTTCCAAACTTGGTGGATCTTTCTGTCTGTATGTGTCTATCTAGGAACAAATGAAAAAAAAAAAACAAAAAAAAAAACAAAAAAAACTCAGAGCTAAAATAAAGAAATATTTATTAGTCCCCCAACAAAGGAGAGATTGGACCTAGTAATTCACTCCCATAAATTTTTTTGCACTTTTCTCAATAACCACACCTTGATTTTTAAAAATTTTGCACAAACATTAGTTATGGTGAAAGTAAATTTTAGCCAGATTAGACTTTCCGGGATAACTTTGGTTGCCCCCTCTAGGGGCCATTATGGGATAAAATTGCCTCCCAAGCATTCATCTGTTCATTTGTTTGCACTTTTCTCAATAACCGTGCCTTGGATTTTTTTTTTTTTTTTTTTTTTTTTTTTTTAATTTTGTACAAACTTTAGTCATGGTGAAAGTAAGTTTTGCTCAGCTTGTTTTAACATAAAACATACAAATAATATTCATAAGTAAATACACTATCTTAGTATTACTGCTACTAGCTTTGAAGTCGATTATAAGGTTGATGATAAAAGGGAGATAAGAACTACTAACTTTAAATCGAATGTTTTATGTTGGGGTAAAATCTAATAATAAGAATATTAAAATATACTTCTTTGGTCAGCGAAAAAATATACAGAAATCTTTGTATTTCCCAAAATTTGAGTTTTTCAAATGATGCGGGTTTTGCCTTTTAAAGAGTTTCTTTCAGCTGGATTTTCATACTAGAAACATTACAGGAGTTCTTAGCAAGTTAATAACTTAATAATTTAACACCTGACGTGACTACTAGTGCAGTTCCTTATATAGGTTTTTGTATTGAATTTTATTGATTATTCTAGATTGTTCCGAAAATGTTCTAAATAGAATATTTTAATATTTCATTCATTTTTATAAAGAAAATGGAGTTTCCCAACGCTTTTTCTAAGGAATGTGCCTTCTCATAAGTGTCGAATTTGGGAATCGGCACAGAATTTCAGACGAAAACCTTTATTCAATTCATGGGGGGTAACATGCTTTCGTTCCGTCAGCCGTGACTGGGTAGAAATGCGCAATTGTAATTTTGGGTTGCCCACACTGCGGCTTGATCCTTAAATCCTCAGGAATAGAACTTTTACAACGGGATTTCACCAAGTACTTTTATCTACTGCACCATTGGTTGTTGCGTTCAATTTTATTGAATTGATACGTTTTTATACGGCTTTTCTGCATTAAAATTTAGAAATATTACTTTTTATGCACATTAAATAATATGGAGGTTTTAATTACGGTTAGAATTCAAATTATCAACCAGCTGTACTAACTCTCTCTCTCTCTCTCTCTCGTATTTTGAATTGGTTTTGTGCACAATTTTTTCTTTTTCTAAAATGAAAAATTTCAATAAGATTCGATGAAGATCTGAATTTTTATTTTATTTCATAACTAGCAGGGTGATTTGATGTTGCCTGGGATTGAATAAAGATCAACAAATGTCCAATATTTTTGTCACCAAAATCAATGAAATCTATTTTTTTCCAATCGAATTGATTGATTGCCTGCTCTAGTTGAGGACTCACCCCAGTGTACAGGGAGGAAATTTCACATGCCTCCTCACAGTGACTAAATCCACAGTACATTGTAGTCTACATTACACCGTAGAGAATCTAGTTTTATTTTTTTATATAATGGCTTGAATTAAAATTTAAAATTGAAAAGTCAAATATCATGATTCAGTTGCGCTTTAAACAGAAACCTTCATTTCGAATGTGTCTGTCTTATCAAAGAACCTACTGTTGATTTTATATGCCTGGCCTTTCTGTTTGTGTGGTGATAAAATTTCTCAAGTACGCTTGTGATGTTAGGCTGTGTAAGGGTGTTAACTTTCGTCAGAATTAGACCTTCTTTAATTAGATTTTTTTTTCGATTTTTATCGGACACATTTGATACAAATCCCATCTAAGAACACTCCGAAACACAAAGTGTTGTATAGTTGGGTTTTGAGTGTGGCTCTTCACTATCTGAACCCAAGTTATCTTTGTAACCTATTTGAGTTCGTTCTGTGGTTGTCTAAATGTTCGTGTGTGTGCATGATGCATGTATTCGACATACTATATCAACTGCGTTGTTGGTCTTGTGGTCCACCTGGAATTCATCTGTTCTTGGAGGGAAGCTGGGAACCTGTGGACAAATGCATTTCAACTCCCAAGATGATGGTCGTTTTTTTTTATATAGTTTTTATTCACTTTCCAAGTGTCAATCGCAAAAGAATGGAAAGTGAGTGTCTTTGGTTGGGTGGTTAATTCTATTCTCTAATTTGGAGACACTTCATCTCCCTCCCAAAGGTGGGAGGGCTATTAAATCGTCTGCTCTCTTTGGCATCCAAATTCCAACTCGACTCTGTCCAGCCAACCTGATCACGTGGTAACAACCACGTCCTTCCAGTCAGCTATTAAAAAGTTTGTATAGGATGTATTTTTAAGAAGTGATAGACTTTAAATTGACAACTCTATCTTCTTTAATTGCAGATTTGGCAACTATCTTCGTTATATTGAGTTCAGCTTGGTTTGGCAATTCATTATGAGGATCACCCAAGCAGCGTTTGCAAGTTGCAAATGATACAATCAATTTATTTGTATTATTTGGATTCATCGGACTACTATTCTCATCTTGAATGTCATTTTCACATTTTGGTCAATGTAACCGCCAGACTTCTTCAGGTGTAGCTTGTCGAACTTTGAATAAATCAAAATAACACAAATGACCAATTCTCATCTAAAAAATCCAGAAATGTATGATCAATTTAGTTAGAGAAACATTTGATGAATGAATAATTTCATGAAAAGAACCCATCAACTGGCCACCTTGTTCATACAGTTTGACCCCATTTAGATTATTTTCTTTGGGGCTATGTAAAGTCAAATGTCTATGCTGATAAATCAGACACAATAGACCACTTGGAAGATGATATTTGACGTGTTGTTTAAATGCAATCTAATTTAATGTGGACAGTTTGTGAAAATTGGAACTATAGATTACGCCATATAAATGCCAAACCTTAATCTTTGGAATAAACCACATATTTGTATAATAAAAATATTTTTCTGTGATTTATTTTAATTTAAAGTTTTACGCCTTAAAAAAAACATCCTATATAAGCCAGTCACAGATTATGAAAATATACACGACTGTAATGCACGATAATAGTATTAAAAAGAAAAAAAGGAAAAACTTTCAATATGAGGAAATGAGGAATTATGTTGTAATGAGTCTAGACAAAATATCGTCTGCATATGCAAGATGTATGATGTTGCCATGACAACATTGGATTTATTGAAAATGTTATCTTGCAAATGAATGCAAGGCAACTAACTTTGTGTTACTGCTGCTATATTGCAAAGCTAGTCAGTAATTGACTATTTAATTTTTGACTTCCATTTCTTGTAATAAATAATTTAACCAAGAATTCTTCATAAATTTTGGTTTCGGTTTCAATTATGGCTGATGGTACCTAAATCATCTATTTTTTTTTTTTTTTTATAAATAATTTTACCAAGAATTCATAAGTTTTAGTTTTGATTATAGCTGAAGGAACTCAAGTTATATATACATATTTTTTTCATAAGTTTCGGTTTTGATTCAAGCTGATGCACCTAAGTCATTTGGATACATTTTATTTTTGAAATCACAACTTTATAATATATAAAAATCGATAGAATATTAACTTTATAATAATATATACGAAATCTGCAAGAATTAAAATATATTTAAGCATACATAATTACCGAGCTATGCTAGGCATCCCTGCTAGCTTAGATAAATACTTCTGGAATTTTAACAAAAGAGCTACAATAATATCAGAGCGTCTCCATTTACACTGAACATTTACAGAATGCCAACATCAATATATTACATATGACCAAGTTCCTTGTGGAATTTCCACAGGTCCCGTTAATTTATTATTAGACAATTCTCCATGGGTTATTATTTTAATTCTAATGTATAGTGGTGAGATCAAATCTAAAAAAATGTGTATATGACTTGGGATCTATTAGTTAGAATCGAAACGAAAACATACGACTCTCCACAATCATTTCTTAGCCTCTGACCCACGCCCATACGTGTAGTGATGGGACTTATTCCGATATAACTATCAATTTCGTTATAGATCTAAATATTAACTATAAAATTAGGGGTGTTTTTTTTTTCCCTGATGACCGTAAAAACATGTTAAATGTGCAGATATTTTCTCAAACATGAAAACATTTTTGGGGATGATCTGTAGATTTCAGCTTTATTGGTAGTTTAAAATAAATATTTATTTTATTATTACTACCAGCAATGGAAGATTTTTTTTTTTTTTTTTTTTTAAACAAAATTAAATAAAAAAAAAAACCCAAAAAAACTGATAATTAAGAGAATCGTTTTGGCATCAGAAAATAGGCACAAACTTTTCCAATATTCCAAAATGTTCTGATTTTTCCAATTCTCGATTCCGCTTTATATAAATTCACCCGTCATCCTTTTTTTTTTTTTTTTTTTTTTTTTTAAGATGGGATCACTCGATCGGTGAAGACACAAATCAATTAAACATGGCCAGATGGTCCACAGCGTTTTATAATTATGTAGATAAGAGAAGGTGAATTTAAAACGATCAGTCCTGTAAGTGTTTATAGGAAGACACAAAAAGAATTTATAGGGAAACTTATTTATTGCAATAACAAACTTTACTGCTTTACTGTAAATAAAAAGATGAAAAAGTCTAAAGGCTGCTTATGTAATTGCAGATAGACCACAGTATAAAACAATATATATGGAAGTAGCCCCACTAGCGTGCTCTACAAATGGGCAGTTCTAGGAAAGAAGCTTTGTTCATGGAAATTGTTTAGTTTTAGGTACACCGGCGATGCGAGGGTTATTGGCAGTGGTTGTAGCTAGACGAGTTTTTGTTCGAATGTCTTACAGGGAGGAAACATAGATTGAGATTTAGTGGATCAGGAAATCAGTGATAGACTAGTGATACCCCTTTTTTTGAGTGGCTGTCGAGAAGAGCAAATGACATAGCATAATAATTTTGAAAGTTGTTTTTGTCAAGACAGGCAAGAGTGCGATGAGCAAATATATATTCAGAAAAATAAAAACATATCGACTTGCAGGGTTCTACATTGTGAGTGAAACACATTTGCGAGTAATTTTTGAAAGTGACGACCAGAAATAATGAAATGCTTATCTTTTAGTGATTGTATTTCTTTCACCGACAATCTTCCAAACTTCCAAAGCTCACTACTGAATAAAAAAAATCTTTTTTTTTTTTTTTTTTTTTTTTTTTTTAAATAAAACGAGCAAAAACAAATTATTTAAGAAATAAAAGGTTTAATAGAACAATATACTCTTTGTTTTGTTATTTTTAACAAGGCTGTTTTAAAAACATTTGAAGAAATTTGAATGAATGTTTATATCTTCAAGTATCAACATAAAATTTGTTGTATATTTAGAATTAGATTTATTTTAAAAAAAAATACAGAAAAATCGCTGATGTACATACTCGTCACAAAATGAAGATGTCATATTCTAAAAATCATGTGGGTTTGGCTAGTAACTTTTCTATTTGGCTAGTCAATGAAAATATTTAGGTTCAAAGGTCAACTAAAGATAAATTTGTCTATAGAGCTCTGGTTTGAATCCCTACATGTGAGTTCTCTGCTTTTTTTTTGTTTGAAATCTGCTTTAGGGAAGGGTTATTTACTTAGAAAAGATTGATTTCTTCCAAATCGCTAGAGCCGTATGGCTGGATTTTCTTTTTCTTTCTCTTCCCTTTTTGCTTTATCATTCTTTTTTCTTTTCATTTTTTTTTTTGTCTCTCTTCCGCTTCTTCTTCACTTTGCCTCATCGCCTATTATCCTCTTATGACAGCTCTCTCTGAAAACTGAAAATGTTACTTTTTTTTTTTTTTCCGCACTTCAAACAATCCGTGAGTAGGGAAGTAAGGCTTTTTCTTTCAAAGACTGACTTCATGTATCCCCCCCTCCTATACACACACACATGCACACTTAAAAGTTTTTCTTTTTAATTTTGACTCTTAGTAAAAAAATGATTGCATATGTTCTAGAAAATGCTAAAAAAAAAAAAAAAAAAAAATATGAAAGTGGGGGAGGGCGTTCAAAAAGTAATGCCTCCTATTGTTTGTTCCACCTAAATAAATCGGAAGGGATTGCAAATTGTGTAATGTTATGGGTAGGCATTTTCATTTCGTTCTTCCTCTTGTCTGTCGACCCCCCCCCCCCCGACAAAGACCAAACAAAAAAAAAATGCTTTGAACTCACTTTTTTTGAGAGACACTTTTATTTCCTGTCCGTGCTTTCCATATTACATAACAAATTTTTACTGGGCTGTCACTGGTTAGTGGGAATTCATTGTCGTCTGCTGTCATTTCCTGCTGTTCATGCTGTTACGTCTTTCCCATTCCACTCTCTCTGTCTTACTGCTCTGCTGCTATTTCTGTGTGATGTCACCAGTCCTGCCGCTCCTCTCTATTTCTCTGCAGGACTATTGGCTACACAACGTCGCCACACCTTATGGTACAATTGTATTGTTATGATGACTGAACTTATGCATTCATGACCTTAATGTTTTATCTTTGTGGTGCAGATATTGATGGTGTGAGACTCTAAGAAAGCAACCCCTGTCATGGACGTGCGTCAGAAGCAGAGATGCGTCTTTGAATTCCTGGCAAAAGTGCATTCAAAGTGCTGGTGATTATGTAGGAAAATGAATTCTGGAGCACAAGATTGCTTGTTTTGATGGTACTACTCCTGTCTTTGTAGTGTTTCAACTTTTTGAGTTTAAAAAAAAAAAAAAACGTTTCACTTTTGGAACTACTTTCATAATTGATTCGACTATAAATGAAGCTAAATTTATACAGTTATAAAGAAGATTTAGATTTTGAAGAAGGTTACTATTTCTAGTGATAATGGCGACCCTAAACACATATACTCAGGTTGGGAAGTTGGTTTGTGTAGGTTTATAAATTTGTCTAAACCAAAACTGAACTGATGAAGTTAAAATAAGTTAGAATATCACTAATCAAATGTTTTAGCTATCAACTTACAAGCTAGTTAGACAATAAATCTACATGTCTATAGAATTCAGTTGGAACAGCGAGTGGCTAGAGATCAGCAGGCTTGGTCGACCTGTGTGAGTGATGCACTGGCAAGGATATATGCAGCTGGCTCAACCCAGCCCAGGTGAATGCTGTTTCAAGCAAAAGTTAACAGTAATAAATCTACCCAGTTGTTTGTAATAGTAGACAGCCTTGTCTGCAGATGATACGGCAGCTTTATTTTTAAAATAAACGGCTATTGAGTAAAATTACATAAAATTCAAGATTTTGATGTTTGTAGCTTTATATTAGCAGGTGTACTCAGCATTAATTGGGTATCAAATACGTTGGACATAATAAAACTTGAGAAACGAATCAATTCATTTGGTTCATTTATAGGTTAAATACTACAACTGCTGTTTCTTTCTACGAATTTGTTCACAAAAAAAAAAAATATGGTTCCCAGCTTAAATGCCGATAAATATAGAAAAGCAAAACATAATTCTACCTTTTTTTTTTTTTTTTTTTTTTTAATTTTTTTTTTTTTTTTTTAATTTATTTTTTTTTTTTAAATTTATTTTTTTTTATTTATTTATTTATTTTTTTTTGTTATGGACTAGCTGTATGTACCCGGCGTTGTTTGGAAGTCTTTTTACTTCCATTTTTTTTACTTGTGTGAAATAGGATTTAAGGCTCTTGAAATTCATACTAGAATTGTCTGCTATTATAGCAGACAATTCCAGTATGAATTTCAAGAGCCTTAAATCCTATTTCACAATAGGGATTGGCAAAATGGATAAAAGTGCTAAGTTAATCAGTTTTAAGTGACTGTCTTCTGCTGATTGAAGATTCAATTCTCAGTATAGGTAATATTAAGGATACAATTAATTACTTGATGGCTGACTGAACAAACACAAGTTACTCTTGTGCATAAAATAAAAAGTTCCTAATTTCTGTACAGATTCCGGAGTTCAACAAGATGCAACTGAACGTTTCAGTTATATGAATTAAAACTTTAGAAAAGTAGTCCAAATTATCAAAATAACTTTTTTCTAATTATTAATAGTATGAGTTTGAAAGTTAAATTTAATTATTACAGTATGGTTATATCATTAAAAGCAGACTGTCTTCTAATGACAGCCTACTGTGGTCTCAACTCAAGATCATAATAAGCTCAAAAGTCCAGATTTATCAAGTACTTATTCAACAGCTCTTTGGATCTGGCCGATGAGAGTTGTGGATCTCAAAAAGCTGGTAATGTTTAACCTATATTGCCGGTTCCAATATCCAAATCTAGACAGGCTCCAGAATCATTCTTAAGTTTTTAAACAGGAGGCTTTGCTGGTTCAGCCACATCAAGTCCCACAACCTAGGAGAGTTCATCCAAAAAACAATAGCTCCAGAACCACTTCAAGGTTGGTAAAGATGCCCAGTAGGCCAACTGAAGACATGGTTACATATCATTGAAGCAGACATTGAACCTAGCTTTGGTCCACAGGTCTACTGTGTTCACTACTGCTCTTGGGATTGACTCCCCATCACTACCTTGACTGCTACGGATTGTCATGCATGATTTACGTTCATTTGAGATGTGGTCTGTTTTTTGGAAGGAGTTGGCTCAATCCATTTTGAATGAATATTACCTCCAATCAGTCAAGTGTGTCATCAAAATTTAAATTGATTCAAATTATTATAAAACCATAATTTTTTAAACTAATGTTTTAACCTCTATTTAAAAACTGATTTCATATAACTTCCAATAATTTCAGTCTTTAAATACCTGAGGATTTGCTTAGAATTTTAAAGCCAATTAAAAGGAAGTTAGAAGTCATTTTGATGATTTAAATGCTTCCAGATTCCTTTTTAAAATTTCAAATGTTTAAAAATGTAATCAATTTTTATAAAAGATTTAAATATTTACTGTCTTAAAAATTTATAAAATCTCTCAAAGAAATGATTTAATCTCTACTCTTATAATTTTTTTTTTTTTTGTGTGTGTGTATTGATATTCATATTAAAAATCCTTTTTTTTTTTTCTATTTATTTAAAAAGAGAATACAACTTTGTTACATATGGGTCGTGGAATTGCATTCACTAGCAAAACATCTAGCTATTTGCATATTCTTTTAAACATTCATTTTAATTCATTTCTTTCTTTTTTTATTTACTCACCATCGCCCAAAACAAGGCACATTGCCACCTGGACGTAAGGGGGGCTACTAATCTGGACGATGCCTATAAAAGATTAAGCTGTTGGTTTACGTTGCATTTGAACTTCTGCATGTCAGTACAGTTTGGGAAGCAGGTAGCAGGAAGGGCATTCCAAAGTCTAGCCATTCTAGGGAAGAAGCCATTAGAGTAGAATATTTTCTGACATTTAGAAACTTCAACAGTGAAGGGGTGTGATTTTGTTGCTAAGCGGGTTTGTGAGGGATATGTACGTCGAGGGCACACAAGTGTAATGAGTTCATCAGAGCACATTCCATTTTTTCTTTTCACTTAAGAGATCACTACTTATCAAGGCGTAAGAGCTGCTCAAGGATAAGAGAGAACTGCGTGCTAGAGATAGAGATAAGCAGTGTGTATAAGAAAGAAGTGTGTGGGGGAGATAGAAAGACATGGAGAGCGTGTGTCGGGTAGACACCTTGATGATCAGTAATGGTGGAATTTGAGTAGGGTTTGATTATTTAAGAAGACAACACAACAAGAACTTCTGTACATTAGTTGTGAAAACGTCCATTTTATAGTCAGCTGGGTGTAAGCGGCTAATACTTGGAACCATGCCTATAAAAGAAAACTTTCTGATATTTAGGGACCTCAATAGCGAAGGGGTGTAATTTTGATTTTGTTGCTAAGCGGGTTTGTCGGGGACATGTACGTCAAGGGGGTACAAGTGCAATCAGTTCATCAGAGCACATTCTATTAAAATACTTGTGAAACAGGTACATAGATGCAACCTTGTGGCGATGGGATATGGGTTTAAGCTTAGTTGACAAAGTGAGACCGATTAGATTAGTGACCCGTTTCTGAACCCTATCCAAGAGGGAGAGACTAGTGGTAGATGCATCAGTCCAAATGTGGCAACAATACTCCATGCGTGAGCAAATGGTGGCCTTGTATAGGTACAGGATACTCTCAGGTGTGAGCAGTTTTCTAGCACGATAGAGGGAGCCCACCTTCCTCACAGCAGCCTTCGCAATGTCCTCAATATATTTGTTCCAGTTCATATTTCCCGTGAATGTTAAACTGAGGAGATTGAAGAAAATTCTCATGAATATCGGTGATTGGAAAGGTGTCTTGTAATTGTTAAAGAAGAACAGCTTAGTCTTACTAGCATTAAATGTTATCTTCAATTTTCGTCTCCATTTCACTATGGTCTGGAGGTCATTTTTCTAAGGATTCGGTCTTGGATTTGTGTACATCCGTTCTTCCCTCATGCATATTATCAAGCATTGTATCATCAGCAAATATGCCTATCTCAGACTCAATATTATCGGAGAGGTAATTGATGAATATCAGAAATAATAGTGGTCTAAGGATCGACCCTTGAGGCACTCCCGCATTAATGTTATGCTGCTTGGATGAACGTTCATCAATGACAACCTGGATGGTTCTATTGTCTAAGAAGGATCTAATTATATTTAGTATTTATCCAGTTATACCGTATGATTTGATTTTCATTAGTAGCCCTTCATGCCAGACTTTGTCAAAGGCCTCGGCTATATCAAGGACTACAGCTTGGGCTTCATCTGCCTTATCCAGTGCATGGTATATGTGTTCAGAGATAACTAAAATATTTGCAGTAGAACGACATTGCCTAAATCCGTATTGGTTAATCTATACAGAGAGAAGGTTAGATTTTGCAAGGTGGTGGATAGTGCTTGATTGATTAGTGTCTCAAAGATTTTAGTGAAGAGGGGGAGGAGAATGATAGGGCGATAATTGAGAGGGTCGGTCCTTTCACCAAAATTTTTGTACACTGGTACCACAGTGGTCATCTTCCAGCTATTAGGATAGCAGGATTCAGCAAGGTATTTGTTGTAGAGTTTGGAAAGTATGGGGGTTAGCTCAGTTGAGCATTTCTTAATTAGTATAGCAGGGATGAGATCAGCCCCATGCGCCTTGGAGGTGTCTTAAGTTTTTTTTTTATAATATCATGAACATGAGAAGGTAATTTTCATCAATTGTGGCTTCTGTCTATATAAGGAAATTTGGGAGGGCGTTGTTTGTTGACTCGAGGGTGGAGTTGGAGGTGAATCGCTGAGTGAACAATTTTGTCTTTTCTGTTGCTGTGCATGCAACCTTTTAGAAGGAATTAGATTACCCTTTATTCACTGCACTATTATAAATTTTCCAGAAATCACGAGTTTCTATCTGCGATTCTATGCCTTCCCTGATTATTTCAGCATGTCTTCTTTTTTTTAGCATCTATAAATTGTTGCGTATTTGCACTTATGACATACAAACCGGCAGAGTGCATACTGTCTTTGTGCAATGGCAGCTGCACAATCTGTAGTGAACCATTGGGGTGAGTGGGGCTTGCTATAATACTTCCATGTGGCGACATGTGCTTCAACGCCCACTTTGCACCATTCAGTTGTCTCAGTGGCACACTGTTCAGCAGGGAGAGAGAAGATATTGGTTCATGGGGCATCTGATATGTTCTCTGATGGCTTCCTAGTTAGCTCTTTTGTAGTATCTAATTTTGAGCAATGGCGCCTCACCTTGGGGTTGGGATTTGAGTGCAATGTCTACTGATACCACTAGGTGTTCTGCGTCCCTGAGCTGACTGTGGGCATTAGCTACACAATCCTCAGGTATTGCGGTAAGGAAAAGGTCTAGAAGTGAAGCTTGCTGGTGGTCACTATCTGGGAGGGGGGTTGGGAACAAGACTGTTTGTGTGAAGGAATCGATTACAGAGAAGCTGTTAGTGTCCAGCTGCATCTGTGTAACCCGAGAAACCAAGGCAATTTTTAGGGTGGACCTTAAAGTCACCAAACACATGAATTTGGGTATTACTATCCAAGGAGAGTGCTGCATCTATGTTATCAGAGACATGATTGATTAGTGTACAGACCTGACTTGAGGAAAATGGAAGAGAAAGTATAAGTAACTTAAGCAGTGATGAAAGACTAGTTGAAAGCACATAAAGAACTGGTCATCTTTTTTCAGACGTTGTTCTCTAGTTAACGGGAGGGTGCTTCAAATATAGACTCCAAGTCTGTGCATATATCTATCAGTCTTTATGGCAGAGAGGGAGATATCCTGTCATAATAGTTAGAGAGGATCTCTTATGGGATGATCATCTTTAATTAACTATTGCATGTAATTATATTCATGCAGATATTGTACTTGATTTATACTTGCGTAATATTTGCGTATAAAAAGGTTATAGTAAACACAAACCTTTTTCTATATATATTTATGTATGCGTATGAATGTTTGAAAAATTTTGCCTACTAAACTCCTCTTTCAGTTTTTGATCTACAGGCATGAAACTTAATATATAGGGTATTCAAATCCATGCAAAACTTTATATTTGGGTTCTGTCTGGGGAAAATCTGCAAAAGTCAAAATTAAAGAAATAGAATTTGCCAGGTGAAGGTCGAACAATGGAATTACGAATATGCATGTGTAATGTAATAGCTATTGGTTCATGTTTTAATTTTTAGCCTTGTAGTAAACATGTCTTCATAGCTCAGGCATTAACATCAAAGGAAAAAGTAAATCGTAAGCTAAACGTTTTGGTTTCGATTTTCGGTGGTGATGTACAAGTCTTTTTTTTTTTTTTTTTTTTTTTTAAATCATTACTATATATTGGATGCAGTATAATCTATAATATAAATCTCACCTGTGTTTAAATGTTTGTATGTCTGCCTAAGACTTTCCACAGAGGCGACGGATTATCATTTTGAAGCTCGACCCTTCGGACAACAAATATTGAAGAATTGGCTAAAAACATTAATTTCTTTACCCTCAACTGGACACTTTTCTACAAGGAGGGGGGGGGGTCAACAAAAACGGTCTTCCCATGACGACGAGCGGTTCTACACATGCGCCAGATGACGTCATGACCTGATTTATTTTAAATAGTTGAAAAACTGAACAAATTTCATGTACGTCGCGTTAGGTCAGTCGATTAGCACATTGGTTCATTATCTAAACGTTTTGGGTTCGAATCATGGTGTGAGATGTCTTTTTTTTTCTTTTTTTTCTTTTCTTTTTTTTTTATTTTTTAAATTTAAATGTTGAACCAGTGTTATTTAAGCCATTTTTCACGTAACGTTTGTTTTTTTGTTTTTTTTTTTACTTCGCTTATCCACCCCCGACCACACACCCAAAAACACCCGGGTACCCACCGATTTTTTTTAAATTTTAATATCGAAACAGACTTATTTAAGCCATTTTTCACGTGTTCGTTTTCTGTTTTCATCGTTCGTTTACCTTACTCTAGTTTTTTTTTTATAAAAAGCTCTCATTCTGTATTGACAGTCTGACTGTTCTACTAATTTTGTTTGCTTCTACCTCAGACATGACGTCATTTTTCAGTAACTAGGCCTCCTATTTATGAAGGTTATTACCAAATTCTCTTACAAAATTGTTTCATTATGCAGTATGATAATCCAGTTGTTGATTTTATTTTTTATGATAGTGATTGGTAACTTTTTTTTTTCTCTCCCCCCCCCCCCCCCAAGAATCTCTAAGGCTATGAACCCCATAAAAATTTGTTCATTTTTTTTTTTTTTTTTTTTTTTTTTTTTTTTAATGATTTTGTGGTCTGTATGTTTATGACCAAAATATTAATACTTTTTAAAAGGAAAATTGTTAAATATTTATTTTTGTGTATTGCTGTAGTTAAATATAATAGCCATAGTTATTAAGACCATATTCGTTTTTAAATAACATTCCTAATTTTGGTTACAAATTTGCAGACACATTATTATACTAAGGATCTTTTAGTTCTTTTAAATTAGAAATATAAACCTATTTAAAAAATGAAATATATATCTATTAGCTTATTTATAAATTCTAATTTAAGACTTTCCAGAAAATGTTTTGGCATTATTTTATTCAAGTGTGTGGATCGAAATCTTCAAGTAAGAATCTAAAAATAACTTCCTAGTATTACCCTTTTAATCGTAACGGCATTCACATAGGATGGTATGAGCCGGCTTCAGAACTCTCTGCATCATGGTAGTCTACCCACACTAATCGGCAGCAGAGTCTTTGGCCGACTTTTACTCATTCCCAGTGGCAAGCAACATAAAATGCGAGGGCCAGTCCCCCACCTCCATGTCTGTCTTCCAAAATCCATGTCCAGCCAGCCAGGTTGGAGATGAATACTTCACAAAGTGTCAAAGAATGTGATCAAACCAGCAAAGTCTCCTTTTCAAAAGAGTCTATGATGCCGGTGGTGTTGCATCTTATATAGACGATGCAGTTTTGGATTTCGTCAAAGAGCCAACCGCATTAGATGTGTTGTAGACATTGAATCTGTGAAGATCTTTATGCAGAGGTTAGTTCTTGCAGCAGCAGCATTGTATGCATTGGTGCTTGGTATATCGTCAATTTTGTTGAGTTTTATCTCTTGTTGGGATCACAATTTAATCTGGAGATTACAAGATGAGATTACAATTTGTACAATCGCAATACAAATTGCAATCTCATCTTTGCCCTGTTACTGTAAAGGTAGAGTCAATATACTTGAACTGTTTAACTTCAATGGTGATGCTGTTGAGAATGATAGGAACTGTTGGAAAAGTTTGCAGTATTGTTAGCATGATGAAATCATTATTGATTTGATTTTTTTAAGTGACGACTGCAGAACTATTCCATTTCAGTTTTGAAATTACTTCATGTTACGTTTTACTTTTATTTTTTTAAATTATTTTATTTTTTTATTTATTTTTTTTTCTAAACTAGAATATTCTGATTTTTTTTCTTTTTTTTTTAATAAAATTTAAAAAAATCAACTTTGTTTTAATTTATAAACTAGCCTGGGTGGCCGGCATTGCCCGGGTGTTTGGAGATATGTGTCTAGCAAAAAAAAAAAAAAAAAAAAGTGGTAGTAGACAGGCAGGCTCGAACCCGTACCGCGAAAGAGAAAAATGTTTTTTAAAAAAAAAAAAAAAGTGACATTGTGGCTGTTGTGCCCATCGCCAAACTGGAAGTAATGTAGGTTTAAATTAAGGCTAGTTGATCGAAAAGAGGGAATGACCTTCGAAAATATTGGTGAAAAAAAGTGGCCTTCCTTGTAGAAAAGTACTCAGTTGATGAAGGAATTAATGTTTTTAGCCAATTTTTCGATATTTGGCGTCCAAAGGGTCGAGCTTCAAAACAATACCAATCTCGTGAAAATTCATCGCCTCTGTGGAAAGTTTCAGGCAGACATACATACATACATACATACATACAAACAGACAGGTGAGATTCATATTATGGACTAGCATGGGTGCCCGGGTGATTGGAGGTGTGTGTGTGTGGAGGAAAAAACAAAATTTTGGCAGGCAAGTTCGAACCCGTGATGCGAAGGCAGAAACCTGTGATCTTAACCGCTGCGTTACGGTGACAAAAGAACTGAAAAGCATTTAAATTTAGCGATTAAAAAATTCATTGAATAAATTCACACAGGTGCGTATATTTAACGGGGTCAAATATCACACCCTAGGAAGGAAATGACGCACTTAACTTTGGCTGCAAGCCAGTTAAGCTTTACGCTTCATAAGATGTTGTGGAAAACCAGATAAGTCAATCAAAATAAATGTAGACGCGACGTCCCTTCGCAAATCATAGATATTACAATCTAGGGAGTATATAAAAAGTTGTAAAACATAGTAACCCCCCCCCCCCCCGGAAAAAAGACTTCACTGGACATACAAAAAAATTGTACATGCACACATGCGCACGCATACATTTTCGATAACAGATTTAGAAAGTAGATCAAAAAAAATTTTCTTTACTTTTTTAATGAAAAAAAAAATGTACTTTTAGAAGGAACATGTTTAAGTTTTAAATTAATATTAGACGAATTGTGACCTAAACGTTGGCACATTGTATATTAGTGTATACATTTAGTGCCTTGAGTTAATTGTGCAGATTTTCAAAGTTCATCTACAGAATTCTGGAATAAAGTTACTGTTTACTTTTAATTTAATAAAAATCCCTGAATATGTCATTCACAACAGGAAATAAAGTTTTACTGTTTCAAATGCTCAATAAAAAAATATATTCACATCATTAAATCAAAAGCCTTGTTGCTATGGTGACTGGTCAAGCAGAAGACCATTTAAAGGTTGGCCCCTTATTTACCTCCTTTATTTGCATCATATTGCTCTCCTCGTACTTGTTGTTACTTTGTCTCATTTTTCCTTCCTCTCCCATCTAATTGTGCAAACAACTGTATCAGTGTTTTAATCTTAAAAGGATGATTATTTAAAATCTTTTTTGCAGATTTCTTGATATTAAAATTGCTTCATAAAATTATTCAGCACATTTTTTATTTTAGTTTTTATATCATTATGAATTGTATTCATCTAGTGTTGTTTGGGAGTCTTTACTTTTGACTGATTCCATTCATTGACCCCCCCCCCTCTCCTTATTAAAATATTTACATTTTTTTGAAAGATAATACGATGATTTAAAAAAAAATGAAATAAAAAAAAAAACTGCTTTCTAATAAAATCTAAGAATTGTTTTATGTAATATCTCTACTTGTATATAAAAGACACTGTGACACTGAAAAAGCTCTTAGATAGGTTTTTATATCAGCATGTCTCCTAAGTATTGATAATTAAAAATCTAATTAAGGAAGAAACAGTTTGATTTTGACCAAAGTTAACACCTTTATATAACCTAACATCACAAGTGCATTTGAGAAATTGTATCACTGCAGAAACAGAAGGATCTGGAGTATAAAATCAACAGTAGGTTCTTTGATAAGACAGGGGCACAAATGAAATGTTTTGTTAGAGCACAATCGAACCATGATACTTGACTTTTGCATTTTAAACGTGCCCTTATATAAATTTGCAAATAACCCAAACAAAAAAACACAATGAGATATTTGTTAATAAGGTGGAAGTCTAGGGAGAAATAAGATAATAGTTTTAGAATTTGAAAAATAATGAAGTCATTTTATTAAAATTTGAAAAAAAGATTTGTATGTACAAAGAAAAAAGTATTGCCTCTTTTAAAACTTTTGACTAGCCTCGACTCTCCCCCTCTCCTTGTCTAACACCCTCCCCTCTCCTTGTCTACTTTTAACTGTCACTACTTCTTTTAAACGTATGTTACATATGCACTGTCATCATAGTCATTGGTTGTGTATATTCAGGCACCAATATGTGCCTCCTGGAATGTATGTATAATCTCAATGTGTATGATGTGCTTTACATGTCCATAAAAGTTCAATAACATCAGGACAGCGTGTGTGGAGGTGACATGTACTTGTACAACAAAGAACGAATAGACTTGGGCCTGCATAACACACAAAGAGAACGTAGCTTTTTTTTTTTTTTTTTTAAGGTTTCATATTGGTCCCTTTTCTTGTTGCTAGCATTCCCTCATTTTGAAATAGAGACCCTTCTAACTTCCAATTCCGATGCATGTCATAACACCAAAACAACTTCATTTCATTGAATTAGTTGGGAATTATTTTGGAGATGAATAAATTGTATAATTTTTTCATTTATTTATTTATTTGGACTATTGTCCTCATCTTCGAGTTGTTGTTTTCACAACGTTTCGGCCGATTATCCCTCTGGCCTTTGTCACGTTAACCACAGCGGGATAGAAAATGTCGAATCCTCCAACTACATCCAAACCAATTGCTGCTTTCAATAGCTGTTGTCATCTCACCACGGTTTGGTCAACTAATCCTCAGACCGACTTTGGATGGTGCGGTGGTATAGAGATGCGGAATATCTCCGATTCCAGGTGAGCTAGAGGTAGCGGTTTCGACCCCACCCAAAGCCGGTCAGAGGATTAGTTGACCAAAACGTGGTGAAATGACAACTACTATTGAAGGCAGCAATTGCTGTGGATGTAGTTGGAGGATTTGACATTCCTATCCCGTTGCGGTTAACCTGACGAAGGCCAGAGGAATAATCGGCTGAAACGTTGTGAAAACAGCAACTAGAAGATGATAATAGTCCAAACAGTTTAACTTTATTTCTCTGATGCATTCGTTTGCGGTTGCCTGCCAGGTTGCCTTTATTAGTCTTGGTCGTGAAATCCCCTTTAGCTTCTCAGGATGTAAGTCATCATGATATCATCTATCGGACCTTTCTGTCTAAACTCCTCTTTCCGACTCTTCGTTAACCTAGATATAATCAAAACGTCTCAGAACCTGATTACATAATTTATTACATTGTAAAAGGTCAACTTTTGTTTATTGTCTTAAACTATTTTTGTCCTAAATTTCTAACCTAGACCGAGCTCACTTGTTCACAATTCCACTTCCAGTCACTTTTGTTTATTTTCCATTATCCGTCAACTATTTTACTTGCTTTTCTTTAACCTTTTTATTTGTTTCAAATATCAAGTTCTTTCTTTATGGCTTAGCTATGTAAACTGCATGGCTAAACTACCGGACTTTCCTATCGTAGGTTATAATCTGTTAGACCTTCTCCTCTTCTTCTCTACCTCTGACTAACACCCTTCTCTTTGTTTACTTTCGACTAACATCCTTCCATCTCTCTTCTTTGGCAACTGGTTCAATACAATAAAGAAAAATAAAACCAATTGACTGGTTGACTTAATGTTTTTGAAATAACTATCCATAAGAATGAACGATAGGGTCTGCCAAACGATTGCGAAAAATGGACCACATGTTTCCGTGACGTCAGATTTGTGTTAACTATACGAACTATGAAAAAGCAGAAGCGACTTAATGATTTTTTAAAACCTTTGTTTATCTTCTTCAAACTGCAATTAATAATTAATCTTTGTTATAATTTTGTTAGGTTTTAAGATTTACACAGTTTAACGATTAATATTATTATAAACATTTGTATATTAAAACTGAAATACGGTTTTACTGAATGTTCATTTGGTTACCTACAGGGTTCCATATTTTGTTCAGTAAAAAGAGACATAAAAAATATGGGGGCGGGGGGCTACAAAATGCTTAATATTTGTGCGATAATATTTTCAAATTGGTTTTAATCTGGCGATAAAATAGCTGACAAGAGTCATGTTTATATTAAAACTTAATATTTAAAAAACAAGGCCGATAGCCATTAATCGCATGCTCTCGTGTAATGAATGAATGCGTGAATGTAGGATTGACATGAAATTCTTAAAAATGACCATAAAATGGGCTGAAATGACTTAAATAAATAAAAAGTAAATGACTTAGAATGACTTTAATGAACTTAAGGATGAATTGAATGACCTTAAGAATGATTTGAATGCTTAAAAAATAACTGGACTCCTTCAAGCACAACTTGAATGATCTGGAGAATGACTTGAATGGCTTTGAGACTAACTGGTTGTAAAGTGGGTGATCATTTTACATTAAATTAATACAGAAAAGTGATCCCCCACTTTATATCACAAAGTTACAAACATAAGTACAGCATTGATCTTAGCCAAAAGGCCAAGAAAAGCTTAAAAAGCTAAGAACAGCATCTGTTAACAACATACCTTTGATCTTAACCAAAAAGGCCAAGCACAAAAGTGTTACGGACCAACCGACCGGAGTGACTTATTGAGTCGCTTGCACGCGACTAAAAATTCAAACACAATTAATTAAAAGTCTATGTTGTAACGGAACATTTTGAAATAATGGAATTTTAATCGATTTAATCTTTTAAAAATTAATTAATTTTTAGGAAGTTTTCTTTTTCTTGGCAATTCAACTGATTATAGTATATATTAATTTGAAAAAACGCTATTTAAAAAAAAACCATTAAATTTATATTTTTTTAATTGCAACTTCAAGGTAATATTTTGCTTAATATGTGTATTTAAATTTTAAAAAAATGAATGTTTTACTTATTTGAACTCTTATGTTTCATAATAAATAGAAATGTCGATAGATTTTTAATATTTTGTTCAAATTTCGGAAAAATAAATATATTTTCCCTTGTATATTTTACAGAAACTGCATTTTATATGTAATTTCATTATAAAATAGACAAGTATCGAAAATTTCACAAATCTTGCTAGATTTATCAAACACGGGTATGTTTTCACATTCGAAATGCTTACTACATGGGAACATTATTTTAAAGCGCCAATTATGTAAATATGATTTTTGTCTCGCAATTTCATTATTTTTGTACGATGAAAAAAATTTTTTTAATTATTTCTAGTTTATTTTGCCCTTCTTCTTTTAAATGGTACAAAAGTTATATCGATTATATTAATTTATAATGATGTTACATCGTTTTACATATGGGGGGGGTAATTCTGTGGTGACTTTTGGCAGTCCCTAATGAACGAAGGAAGTTTTTTTCTTTTCTTTTTATTCTCTATGGCCTGATTTTGTTCATGGTGACCTCAAAGCATATGTCAGTATGTTTTTCTTTAGCATAACTAAGTCAAGATCAGGCTGAATCCAATTATGTAAGGCTTGTAAGTATTTTTAGTTGGACACAGGGATTTACAACTTTCCTTTTAGATAGATTCATACTAAAGCTATCAAACTTAATCTTCATTTTGTATCAATAAAATTCACTGCTACTTGTACAATTTCTTCACCTGTTATAAAATCTGACATTTATTTATGAGAATCAAATTTTCAGTTGGAGAATGTTTTAATAATTTGTAATCTTGTTTCTCCAGCTCTCTTAAACACAACCCCGGTCTAATAATACCCCACTTATAATAATGGCATATATGAATACTTGTATCTTTTTTTTTTTTTTTAAATGAATTTATGGATACTTGTCTTAAAAACACTTGTGAAAATTTATATATTTTTTCTAGTTTACATCGATACCTCCACCCCACCCATGTTGCCACTGCTGTTTTTATTATAAGATACAATTAATAGACTGGAAAGATTAAAAAAAAAAAAAAAATGTAGGTTATTTGGGTCATTTGCAAGCATGAAAGTTAGATTTTTCATAAATAAATGAAACATTAAAACCTTGAATATTTATTTATTTATTTATTTGCTAACTGTTATCCTCATCTTCATAGTTGTTGTTCACAACGTTTCGGCCAACTATTCCTCTGGCATTTTTCAGGTGGTTATCTGTGACGGGATAGGAAACGTGGTAAAACAACTACGAAAATGAGCATAACAGTCCGCAAATAAATAAATAAATATACAAATTACTCATCTTAAAGGATTCCAATAATGAAATAATTTCTTATTTCCAATTTTTAGTCGCGTGCAAGCAACTCTATAAGTCACTCCATCAGTCAGTCTGTGCATAACACTTTTGTGCTTGACCTTTTTTGGTTAAGATCAAAGGTCTGTTGTTAATAGACGCTGTTCTTACCTTTTTTTGCTTTTAATTTATTTTAATTTTACATTGAATTATTTTGATTGTAATTTTCATTTTCATGAAATAAATTATATATGAAGATCAAAGTGTAGTATCTGTTCCGGCAGATACTGCAAGCAAAGACCATATGTGGGGGTAACCCCACATATAAGACCTTGGTCAGTGTAAGGGCAGCCCTTCATACTAATTGTCACTATCCAGCTCCCCTACTCCCTGGGGAGTTGGTCCCCATTTCCCCTTCACTCCTCACATTAAAAATCGGCTTTGTGCCTAATTTGCTCGGTGGGGGGAGCAAATAAATACAGCTTTTCTTGGCCTTTTGGCCACTTTACAACCAGTTAGTCTCAAAGCCATTCAAGTCATTCTCCAGATCATTCAAGTTGTTTTTGAAGGATTCCAGTTATTTTTTAAGCATTCAAGTCATTCTTAAGGTCATTCAATTCATCCTTAAGTTCATTAAAGTCATTCTAAGTCATTTACTTTTTATTTAAGTCATTTCAGCCCATTTTTCGGTCATTTTAGTTTATCTTTAAGTGAAAGAAAATCTGACGTCTTACCGCAACTCCATAACACAACACAACTAAGTTTGGAACGTTAAAATTAGGCAAAGTCAGTCTGACCAACCGATACGATGACTTGCAAAAACATTGACCCTTCCTTGTAGAAAACTGCCCTGTTGAGGGTGAAGGAATTAATGTTTTTGACAAATTTTTTCAATATTTGTTGTCCGAGACGTCAAGCTTCAAAATGATACCGATCTCGTGAAAATTTGTCGCCTCTGAGTTTTAGGCAGACATACAAACATACAAACATACATACATGCATTTAAACACAGGTGAGATTTATATTATAGATTATCCCTCAACACTTTTCTCGGTTGACCCATGATTCCTTACAATTTTAGTATGAAGAGTGGGATTTTTTTTCAATAGCTCAAGAAAGTTGAAGAGCAATGAAAATGGGAATAGCACCATTAAAACGAGTAACCTTTTGTGCTCCAGAATTATATTTTCCTACATAGTTGCACCCATTCTCGATGCATTTTTTGCCAGAAATTCAATGCTTCATCTCTGCGTCTGACTCCTGTCCATGATAGTTTCAAGTCATGAATGCATATGTTCCATCGTCATAACAATGCAAGCCATTCAAGTGAGGTTAAAAATATAGGAGACATTACCTTTGGACCCCCCCCCCCCGTCCTCTTATTTGCCGTTTCTACGTTACATCAACTGAAATGTGAGAATAGCATCCAAAATAAGGACAGTATCCAAATAATAAATTTAATGTTTTCTTTGTTTTCTGTCAAGTGTGTATCTGTTCTTGTTTCCAAAAATTAATTTTGCATTTTTTTTTCTTTCTCGTTTTCAGCCGATGTATTATCAAGATTACAATAATCAGGCTGGAAAGATGGTTGAAATTCCTGTCAGTCATGAGATGACTCATCCTAATCAGGGTTATAACCAGGCCTATCCTCCACGCCAGGGACCTGTCAATCCAGTCCCTCTCCACGAGCAGCAGCCACACCATCACCAACAGCCACCAGTACCGCCACAGCACGCTCAACAACAGGCGACCCACCAACATCCTTCTGCGGCTCCAACTCGAGAGATCCCCATCCAACATGGTTCTGGACAACCACAGTCACATTACACTTCTCATTACCAGCACACGCCGGCATTTAACTATCCAAATTACCAACACCCACCTCCAACACAATCGTCTCCAGCACCACCACCGCCTTCACAACAACAGCAGCAGCAGCAACCCACCTATCCTGGCTATCCAACTGGATCTGCTACGTACCATCCAGGCTGGAATAATCAAGCTCCCTATTCAAACGCACCAAGTGGAAGCGAACGAGTGATCCCAATCGTCCGTCAAGGAGAAACAAATGTTGGGTCCAACCACAGCAGTCCACAGGCAGCAAGGAAACCTGGTACGTCTATCCCTCCTCATCAACCGAGTTCTGGAGTTTTTCAACAATCGGCCCATCTGTACACGCAGCCAGAACAGAGAGCGAATTCTCCGAAAGAACACATGGAACCATCAGAGTTGACTCCTCTCGATATGGTTGAGAAAATTGTATGTGAAGCCAAAGAACTTGGTCAGAAAGTGAACGAATTTCAAGGTAGTAAGGGTAGCAAACCTTATCGCTATTTAGAGGAGATGCTAACTAGGATGCTTCTCAAGTTGGATAATATTGAAGCCGGCTCTGATGATAGCATCCGCCAGGCTCGAAAGCATGCGGTGAACACTATAACGCAGACTTTAGACTTACTTGAGCTGAAGGGCATGAGCAGCGATGACGATAACAGACAGAAAGTATCTAGCGATGGTAACGAAGAAGCTAAATCCTCCTCCGCCGCCGACCCAAATAAACCCAACGAACAATCCGACAATGAAAAGAAAAAAACCCCGGGCCACGTCCGGGAAATGGTCTTAGATAGTGAAGTGGCTTGTTAAATGAATCGCATATTATTGTAGGGTGGGGGTGGGAGACCTGCTAAAAATAATGAGACGAAAATCAATTGTGATATTTTTTTTAAGGAACTATGTTGCCAGAGTTGAACGTTAAGACTTACACGACACACGGATCATCTCCTCCCCACCACCTCGGTAAAAAAAAAAATACCAAAAAAAAAAAAAAAAAATGGGCAAAACGTTCTCCCACTGCTATTTCCACCGACGCTCTATTTTCAAATATCGACAGCCATACGCAAAATTTTGCGACCGTCTTGAGGACTTGATATTTGATCGGTTTCAAGTTATCCTTCTCTAGACAATCCTATTGTGTTCTGTCGGTATCTTCAAGCAAATGTGTTTTATTCAACTTATCAATGTTTTTGTTATATTATTTATAGCTGCCTTTAAGAAACAAATTATTTTTCTAAAACATCACTGCAATTGTTTTAGAAATGTCTATTTGTATTTTCCAATGTATGATGATAATGTATATAAATACGCTGTTACAATGTGATATGCTTTTCTGCAGTTTTTTTTTTTTTTTTTTTTTTTTTTTACATAGGCATCACCACATTATCAAGGCCAAGAGGCCACTCAAGGATAAGGGTTAAAGAGTGTACAGTAGAAATTGGACAATATAGTAATCATTAGTAATGAAAATTTGGTAAATTTGATAACTTATATGGAACGGCTCATCAAGAACTTATTTACGTTAGACTTGAAGACAACCACATTGTAGTCAGCCGGAAAACGGAAGACAATTCCACAGGCATGCAGTTCTAAGAAAGAAGCTTTGTTCATGGAATCTACGTTTAGGTACAGATAAAGAGTGGGGGGAATTATTGATAGTGTTTACAGCTAGACGAGTGTTTCTTGTGAAAGTTTGGCGAGGGGGGGATCATAGATTGAAGCTCAGATGAACACTTTCCATGAAAATAACGATACATCAGAGACAAACTCGCAACATCTCTTCTGTGAGATAGAGGTTGCAAGGAAGAGAAAAGGACATCTCCTACGAGGCTACGATGTCTATTTTGAACTCTATCAAGGCAGGCCAAGTTCTTTCTAGCAGCTCCTGCCCAGATGTGGCAACACTATTCCATCCTTGGACGTACCTGGCTCTTATATAGATAGAGAATAGCATCAGCAGTGAGATATCTACCGGATCGATAGAAAGATCCCACCATTTTTCCAGCGGCCTTGGCAACAGATTTGATGTACGTGTTCCATTTAAGATCAGGAGTAATGGTCAAGCCAAGAAGCTTGTCAAAACTTTTTTCTTTATGTATATTATTATTCTGCTAAGATCATCTAATGTGGAAGAATATAAGAAAGCTATAGCAATGCAGGGAACTAGGTGTTAAAATGTGACAATATTTTTTTTATTTTTTTTTTTTTTTGACATTTCTTTTGGTCCCTTTCTTTCTGAAAAAACATTCTTGAAATATTAAAGACTTCTACTATCCCGGCTATCTCAAACAGTAAGTATATTTTACCATTTTATATTTGTGATTGATCTCAAAAATAAATTTCTATATGAAGATATAAAAAAAAAAAAAAAAAAACAAGCTCTACATCACATCGTTTTCACACCCGGTCCCCTGAATGCTATAGATGTGAGTGACATTGGTTTGCAAGATTACTATCTAGGTAGAAATAAGTTTGTTTGTTTTTTTTTAGATTTGTTCATTAACCTTAGATCAGGGAATTTCTGTCAGTATTAGCTAATAGGATGTTACCAATTTTGACCAAGGAAAGCGTCTATCAGGCATATGTATGTAGTGTGATGATTAGGACTATGACAACAGCATATTCTTATTGTTTTGACTCTTGAGTATATATCCGACACAGTTAGACACAATTAATCAACCGAGGAGCACACCACTCTATATAAAAACATAAGATATCAATAGATATACAGGGTGACCCAAAAAAACGGGCCCCAACTATAATTAGGCTCCATTTCTTAGTGTTTTGTTCGAATGAAATGAAATTTTGGTCATAACTAGTTTATTATATTCAAAACATCACATCAAAACACTAGGGTCTTTGGTCTTTTTTTTCTCCATTCTACAGCATATGTTCTAGATATACTTTCTATGTTTTTTGGTTTTTTTTAGGGGTCACCCTGTATACCTGAGAATCAAAGAAAAGAATATGCTGTTGTCCTAGCCCTAATGATGATGTATGGAAATTAAACCTGGCTAGTGAAAACTGAGGACAAGTGTTCTATGAAGAAAAATGAGATGAGATTAATACGATGGACGGATGTATAATGTGAGTCTTAAAGACAGACTTAGATCTAGTTCTCTCGTCGAATATTATAGAGAGATATGTTCAGAACAGCAGACTCTGATTGTATGGCCACATTGAAGCATCAGATGAGAGTTTGTCATGTTAGATGTAAAACAATTGAGATAAAAGATGTAGTTCATCACAGAAACATGCAGAGAAGTGATATGGATGGATTTGAGAGAAAGAGTTATAAATCAAAATTTCTAAGAGGTAAGTTAATTTGGAAGTCAATTTTTAAAAACCATCCAAGATATGCCAGCACATAAAACTGAGGTTAAACCAAATATGATGACTTGTTCTATCAATTTCACTTGAAGACGTCTTTTGGCTTTGATGACGAATCTCAAAACATCTGGGTCTTTTAATATCTTATTCAATACCGTCCCAAGTCCAAGGGAGTTGTAGTTAGGTCAACTGGAAGGCTCGATATTGGTGAAGTGTGGCTGACAAAGATTGGCTTGTACAGCAAGATACTGCATCCTGCTGACGCATTCACGACTTGCATGCAGCTACCTGATCAATCAAGAATTGAATAGGTGTAGCCATTGGTGTTTCGCCTTTGCTGATTTCATGATAATTTGAATTTCAGATGAACACTGGCTTTCTGACAGCGTCAGATCATCTATCATGCTGTTTTTGTTCCTCTGATGTAGCTTTGTATTTGAATTCTGACTCTTGAATTCCTTTCTGGTAATTTCTACTATCCTCCTGTTGATGCTGAGAAAGTTTAAAATTTCCTTATTTTTCATTCCAGCACAAATTTTAAGAACTGTGTCTCTTTCCCAAATATGGAGGTTCAAAATTGTTCATGAGTTCTGTAAAAAAAAAAAAAAAAAAAAAAAAAATGGGTGAAGGTATAATCACTGTTTTTTGAAGACAACAAGACTGACAACCAAAATAATAAAGAAACAATGATTTAATGAATTAAAATATCAGCAAATATTACTGCACTGTGTGTGTGTGTGTAATGTGTATGTGTACATATGTATGTACGTACGTACGTATGTATGTATGTATGTGTACACATACCTATATATTATGTAAATATTTCTGTTTCAGTATTTCAACTGTGCTCAATACACAAATAGAGCTTAGAAATAGCAGTATAAAAATATACTTATGGCAGGTAAGCTATACAGAAACATTTGTTTCATTCCCAACAGAAATAATAAAAAATGTTTCTTGGCCAAAAATGATGAGGCTTTATGATAAAACAATGTAAATTATAAATGTTATAAGAATTTGAATATTTCAAATGATCTTTATTTTTCACCTGTCGATTAACAAATGCAAAATTTATTCTGTATTTGCTTTAAGAAAAAAAAAAAGTTGTATGCCTCGATCATTTTCGGAGTGGATTTGTAATCTGTCCAGTCAAGGTTTAAAATACTTTTTATAGCAAAGTATTCTGATATCGCAGATATTTGTCTTTGAGAAAATTAGAACTCGCTGTTCTGTTCAACATAAGACTTTCATAACCACATATTAGGTTTTTCCTTTTCTTGAGAAATGATAATTTTTTAGACAATAAAAAACATGTTAATATGTGCTTCTAGATGTTGTAGGCTTTTATATTTTGTTTTATTTTTAAACTAGCCTGGTGGTGCATGGGCTTTTGGAGGTGTGTGTTGAGCAAAAAAAAAAAAAAAAAAGTTGTAGTAGGTAGACAGGTTTGAACCCGTACGACGGAGGAGGAAAAGGACGTGAAAAAAGAAAAGTGACGTATTTGCTGTTGCGCCTATCGCCAAACCAGATGTTTAAATTTAAGCTAGTCAATCAAAAAGAGGGGATGACTTCCGAAAATATCAGCAAAAAAGCGACCTCCTCCTCCCTGTAGAAACGTGCTCAGTTATGGGTTAATGAATTCATGCTTTTAGCCAATTTTTCGGTATTTGTCATCCGAAGGGTCAAGCTTCAAAACAATACCGATCTTGTGAAAATCCGTTGCCTTTGTCGAAAGTTTTAGGCATACATACATTTAAACAGACAGGTGAGATTTATATGATCGAAGGCTAATATTACCACATGCAGAGAATGCATGAATATTCGATTATAAAATGTCTGTTACTTGAATTTGCTGTAAATCCACACCAAAAACAATGTTTTTTGGTTCTTCATCATAGTTTTTTTCTTATAAATAAAAAAGAATAATTTTTCCAGGGTAATTTTTATACATTACACCGGCAAGGGAGATAATAAAATCTTAGCAAAATGATTTTATTTTTTAAAAAAAAAAAAGAATTGACATCTGGAAATATAGTTCAGTTGTAGAGCATTCAACTACAAATTGAATGATCCCCTATTCAAGCCGGTCCTGGATATGACCTTAAACTATATCCAGTGGTGAGGACCCCAGCTAGCGGGCTTTGAGGAGTGTGGAACCACCCTTTAATTACGATTACTCCCAGGTCCACTCTGACCCGGAGTGGTAGTACCTGTTAGGGTCTCAACTATGGGTTGAATAGAAACCGACTTGAAAACAACAAATATATTCTATTAAAAAAATTTTTCTTCAAAATCTTTGGATTCGGCATTAAATAACCTGAAAAGGGTTGATATGCCGTAAAACAAAAACAACCAACCAACCTGTTCAAGCCCAACATTTTATTTCAATTTTTTTCTTGTTAATGCGTTCAATTTACGATAAGAGAAGAGGTACCATTTAAAATTGCCGCAAATCATTTCTTCGTTTGCATATTTTAAAATTAAACATTAACCCGAAGTGACTTTTACAGAGCATTCACCATCAAGCCCAAATATCAGCTGACGTGATATTGTAAACAAACACAGACAGAATTTGAACTTTTTTTCTTTTTTTTTTTTTTTTTTTGCCGAATTTGTCCACCGGGCAAATTATTCCTTGCAAATATATAATAATCAAAGAGGATTGATTCTATAATAATACATACGCAATCTGCATAAATTAAAATATCATACTTAAGCATACTGTACCACTGGACAATGCCGGATGTCCAACGTTTCAAATAAAACTAATGGTATCTATTCAGTTGTCATGTTGCAATAATTTCTTAAAATTACTAAAAACGATCGGTAAAAAATTAATTATTAATGAAAACAGTTTTTGAAGACAATTAGCGGAAATTAAGTTTTGCTAAATTGGCCAAACATTTTCAGTTTTCATAAAATATTTACCTCCCTTTTGTTATGATTAGAACTCTCTGTTAGTTTTTTTTTTTTTTTTTTTCCCAAAAGTCAGTTTTCGTTGTTTTCCAAAACTATATTGAATGAAATAATTAATTTTCTACCTTATCATTTTTCATACTTTTTGGGTACTTGTACACTTTAATCAAGACGTTCAAAAATGAAAATATCGAGAAAAAAAAAAAAAGGTTATATTGTACGTATCCGTTTTGGACTGAAGATCTCCGAAAAAAATTTAATTTAATTTGAGTAGTTTTTATTTTACAACAGAAAAACACGTTTTTATGAGAGTGCGTTGAAGTCAGCCATTACGAAATTTGTTGAATACGCCATGGGGAGATAACTCCATGTAAAGCGCCGATACTCCCTCCCCATCTTTATTACTAGCTTTTCTTCCTAAAAATTGAACCTTTTGCTCTGTATCATAAATTGTTCTTTTGCTGTAAAAAAAAAAAAAAACTACTTGATGAAATTAAGTGAAATTTTTTTTTTTTCTGAGAACGTTCCATAACGGATACGTACAATATAACCTTTTTTTCGATATTTTCATTTTTGAATGCCTTGATTAAGCTGTACAAGTACCATTTTTGGATATGTTCATTACTATGACCTGGCAATCAATTGTAGCTACTATTGGTTTTACTTAAAATTCAATATTTTACATTTCACATTTTACTTTAATAATCAAGAAGCTTTTCTTTTTTCTTTTTCTTTTTTTTTTTTTTTTTTTTTTGGTAATTGGATATTTCTAGCTCTGACATTTTTTTTTTTCATTCCTGAAATCAGAGTACAGATAAATACAAATATTTCATCTCCAAACTATTCTGCTGCAGAGAATAACGATTACTATGATATTGTTCCATTGTCTACTGTACACTCCTTTATCCTCGAGTGGCCTCTATGCCTTGATAAGTGGTGCCTCCTATGTAAAAAAAATAATAAATAAATAATGGACAGTTTGAATGCATAAAGTTGAAATGATTGGCTACCTATAAACATGAGGTCAAGCGATCTTATGACTCCATGTTCAAAACAATTTCTCTGCAGTTCACAGAAGAAAATCCACAATGACAATCTTGTCTAACAGAAAATACTGTTTTATTTCGACCGAATTGAAAAAGGATTAAACACAAACAATAGTAATCTTTACAAGTTGGGTGCCACATACCTTGGCAGATTTAGTCTGATGGGCCAGCCTAAACATGTCTAATTCCTTGTGTGATCTGACTCCAAATGTTCAAAAGCAGAGAAAACGTGTGCTGCGTGGGTGCATTTCAAAGAACTAGTCCAACAAACTATTCATATGTCAACCATTCTCTTTGGTTGATGGACCACTTACTCAACATTAAATTTTGTCTATTTACATCAAGAAAAAATAGTACCTTGAAACATAACTGCTACAAATGCAAATAAATGTTAGATCTTTCAACCAAACAGAATAACTATGAATAATCATTATTCTATTTTTTATTGTGATTGGCATTTACCTTTAAAAGACTGAATTCATTCAAAATGGGCAACTTTTACCCAAAAACAGATGCTTGTCTATTTTCAACTGTCATTAAAAATTCCCACAATGCACTGACAGAACAACCTTATAATAATTTTGTAGTAAACACCCTGAATGACCAAGATCATAATTTTGGATACATACACATATATATCCGATTAAGTATGCATTAAAATATACAGCATAATTCCATTGACACCAATTCCCATTAGATCACTAAAGTTAATCAATATCAAGCTTGATTAATACTAAAACGAGTGACCATTTGGGAAGTCCTGGTGCTTTGTGTTCTCTAATTATCTTTGCTTCTTTCCAGTAATCCTGGACTCTAGCAGTGTTGACTTAGGAAAAGGTGTGGTTAGGAATTGTGCAACCCTTGCTTCACATGCAGCCACATTTACAGGAGGTATCCATTGCCTCTCACGACTGAACAGAGGCCATTAAATGCATTAAAACAACTTGATGATCTTGTATGGTCATATCTATAACAGGCTATCATATCTGATATTTTGAATTTTAAACTGGAGTCAAGTTTTATAATCAGTCAGCAGATAATCTTTTAACTGTTAACCATCATTGCTCTTAGAAAATTTCATTCTGAAATTATGGTCATCCTCGGCCTCCAAAATCAACAGATTTTGGAGGCCGAGGATTACCATAGTTTCAGAATAAAATTAGAGCATTCCTGTCATGACCTGGTTCCTGTTTACTACCCTGTAATGCTGTTCCTGTGCAGTTCTAAAAGGTTCACCAAGATCAGGCCTTGCCTTCTCTCTTTAAGAGGTTAGTTTATTGCTAATCGTCTGAGGCGCCCTTACCAGGAATGCCGACGGGGCTGCCCAGTCACTTTTTGTAGGTAAGAGTGCCTCTCCACAGGGGTGCTAACTTCTTAATCCCACTTTCCGACCCTGATGTCAAAGTTTTTGCAGTGGGAGAGAACTAAATACCCTACAATCATAATTAAGTATAAATTCTTTAAAATAATTTTTTTTTTTTTTTTTTAAATCCCACCTTGAAATATAAAAAATATCACCCATTTGCTTTTTGTTTACTCACTGTTAACTTGTCTTTTCATTTATAGAAATTTATTAATCTTAAAATTTATCTATGAGCTAATTGTTGGTATGTAAAACGCATAAAACATTAAACTAATCTTATGGGGGAATTTTCCTTTATTTTTAACTAATACTAGCTGGCAGCCCGGCATCGCCCTGTTATACAATAAGCTTAAACATGATATTATAATTGATGCAGATTGTGTATGTATGTATTATATACTAGGAGGAATAATTTGCCCGGTGGACTAATTTGAAAAAAAAAAAAAAAAAATTTTTTTAAATAATGATAATATCATTCATCAAATTCCGTCTGTGTTTGTTTACAATATAATGTCAGCTGAGATTTGGGTTAGACAATGAATGTCCTAGAAAAGTAACTTTTGATTAATGTCTAGTTTTAAAATATGCAAACAAAGAAATGATGTGCAACGATTTTTTTTTTTTTTTTTTTTTTTTTTTTTTTTTAATGGTACCTGTTCTTTTATTGTGAATTGAACTCATTAATAAGAAAAAAATTTAAATAAAATGTTTAGGTACACCTGGGCTTGAACAGTGGACCATTCAATCTTCAGTTGAATACTCTACGTCTGAGCTATATCTCCAGATGACAATAGTTCCGTTGCTTCTTAAGAAGAAATGATTTGCTGAGAATTATGAGAATTATCTCCCTTGACATGTAACTGAAAAATATTTCCATGTAAAAATTCTTTTTTATCTATAAGAAAGAAAGACTTTTTATGATCGGATTTTTTCAATTTCCGATACTTATCGGATGAATTTCTGTACAAAACATATCTAAGAACACTGCCAGACATATAAATTACCTTTGTGTGAAGTTTGTAAAAGATAGGTTCTGAAACAGCTGAGCGTATGAGGAAGGAACAATGACTTTTATATAATAGTAGAGATATCAATGATCTTAAAAAATTCACATTGCTTCTAGTAAAAAAAAAAAAAAAAAAAAACAGTGGTATGATTGGCCCTGGCCCTTTATAGAGATGAGCATGTCTTGTAGAAAACACCCTAAAAGATTAAATGAACAAAGTGATCATAGTTTTTAGAACATACATGTATCAGCAATGTTTTTACCAAATAGGAAATGTGTGATTATAACGTACTTAACTTCTGGTGTGTCTGCTACCGGAAGTGGTAACAAGGCAAATCAGTTCCTTCACTTTTATTGTTCTTCAGTATTTCTATTGTGAAACGATTTATTGAAAGAAAACATAAAAGAATATTATTGAAAAGTATAAAATAAAAATAACAAAACAAGCCAAAAAACTATCTGGCCTCCTGACTGATGCCTTGAATTTTAGAAATAAAAATTAGCCCCAAAAGGTGTTTCTTTTTTTGTTTTTGTTTTTTTTTTTTTTGTTTTTTATTTCCCCCCCTAAAACACCCTGGGACTCAAGCCCCAGAATTTTCCCAAGGTCAAATATTACGTTTCCAGATGTATATCCATGTGTGCTTGCTTTTGGATAATTTTCAGCAAGATCTAATGGTCGGAAAAGATTCTATGTTCCGAAAAGTGCTAGTTTTGGCCATTTTGATCCCCTTGTGACGCAACCAGAATTTTTATCAAAAATCTGAGAATGTTACGTTTCTTACCTCGGATAGTTGTAACTTCATGCAAAATTTCAGAAAAACGTAATGAATAGTTATTGAGAATTTTGGAAACGAATGGAGAGGGTGAATTATAAGGTCCAAATCTGACTAAGTTGGTGGACCAGTATTTAACTCGGGATTGAAATTGCTAAATTTTCTTCTATTGTATTATAAATGAGTAGTAAAATCCAACCAATGGAATTTTAAATATAAGTAAAAACGGTTTTTTTACAACCTGCCCCAGTGTAGTACAAATACCCCCCAACCTCCCCATGTAAAGAACGGCTTTTGGAATAAACACCCTCCCTCATGTTAAGAACAGCTTTTGAGGTTGGGAGTGTTTATTCCAAAAGCTATTCTTAACATGTGGAGGTTGGGGTGTTTATAATATAATAATAAAAACAGGCAGACAGAAGAAACTCCCTCATACTGACCCAATTCTCACTTGTTATACTTCACTGTAAAATAAATAAAACTTTGTTGATTTGACAAGTGTTTGATTACAAAGACTACAGCTAATCAGCATGTGTATACTATCAGCACACGTCTGTTAAAAGGGCAACTATAAATTAGACGACAATATAACATTAGTGCCAGACGTCTATATGATAGAAATATGTTACCAGCTCCTACAAAGGTTTTGTTGATAGACTCTCATAACCAGTTATATTCTAAAACTACATTAACCAGTAGATATGTTTTGGTTTGAACAAAGGGAATATACAATAATATCGTAATATCTGTGTTTACACCAGACGTTCCATAGAATTGAAATATGTCACAGTAGTATACACCATCAAGGATACAACTGTGAAATGTGCATCAAATCTAAAAGTGTATATATATATATATATATACATATATGTAAAATTTTCTATGAAAGTGGTTACAAAGGGAGAGCACTCCTTTTAAACTTCAAACATATCCTATTTTGATGACATTTCATTCACATGCATAAGATTTTCTATGAAAGAAAATGGAAATGGTTCTGAATGCGTATATGCCTCCTTTATTTTCAAGGTAATTATGGCATATGTATACAAAACTAATTAATATTTCCAAAATTTGGATTTCTTCGGACGATATGAATTTTTAAAAAAATAAGGTAATGCAGTGTTATCCATCCATCTTGAGCCCCTGGAGGGGCACAAGGCCATCTACAACTTTTTTGTAGATGTTTTTGTAGCGAGGAGTTCTTTTTACAGGGTGAGGGTGCTGGCCCCACTCCCAACCTTCCAAGAAGGTACATACAGCGCCTAGCCTTCCCAAATGGTCACCCATCTGTTACTGGCCAGGCTCAACGTTGCTTAACTTCGGTGATCTGCCGAGAGCCGGTGTGTCATCGTGATTGTGCCATACATAATGCAGTGTTATGGACCTAGTGAAAACATACATAGCATTTCTTATTTAATTCAGAAGCGTTGAACAAATAATCGCATGTAAGCTAAGGTAGATGTGATGTGTCCGTAGGAAGAGCAGCATGCTACCAAAAGCTATTTTCAACGGAGAGCTAAAAGAAGGCTCAAGGAAAGCTGGAGCACTACGACTAGGCTACAGAAAAACCTGTTCAAGAGATCTCTAAAGAGCACCAATGAGTATGATAACTGGAGTGAAAAGGCCAAAGATCGTGTGTCTTAGAAGGTGGTGGTGGTGGCTAGCGATGCAGATGCTGTTAGGAAAAGAAACATACAATTGTGGATGGACAAGAGATTGCAGAAGCTGGAGTCAGTACCTCCATCTGTTAAGGTGGTCTACGTGTGTCAGTTGTATAGTAGGACTTTTAAGAGAGTGATTGGGTTAGCTTCACATTACACCACAGGTGTTAGGTTTTTTTTTTTTTTTTTTTTTTTTTTTTTTTTTATTCAATTTTTACCCCAAACAAGGCACAGTGCCACTTTGAAGTAGGGAGCTACTATCAAGAACATAATTTGCAAGGGTATTATGAAGGGAGATGAGTAGCAAGATGTCTGTTCACATTACACTTGAACTTCTGCATGTCAGTACAATTGGGAAAGCAGAATCCCGGAAAGGAGTTCCAAAGTCTAGCAGTTCTGGGGAAGAAACTATTGGAGTAGAAAGGTTTCTTACACCTAGGGATCTCTACTGTGAAGGGGTGGGATTTAGCTGTTTGTCAGTGATATTCATGTCGAGGGGGTACAAGTGCTTGTAGTTTGTCAGAGCATTCACCATGAAAGTACTTTTAGAACAGGCAGAGGGATGCAACGTTTCGAGAGGGGCTTCTCCTGGTTGCAAAATTAAATATGATATTTTAATTTGTCAAGATTTTGTATGTATTATAATGATTTCAAAAGTAAAAAATTATGTATAGCTAGAATCGAAACTTAAAGCAAAACTGTAGCATTCAAAGCTGGTGACGTTACCACTGTACCAACATATGAACTGATTAAAAATAAACTAAGATGAATGTACAAAATGTATAACGATCTTTTTCAATTTTTGACCCCTTAAAAACTATTTTAACCAGCTAAAGACCCATAAAAGAACAGTCCATAAAAAATCCAATCATTTGAGCACCCCCTATCACCACTCTGCAACTTTTAGCTTTGGAGAAGATGGAGTTTGAAAATATGGAGACATAGTGTTTTGTAATTTTTTTTTTTTGTTAAAGATGGAGATTTTTTTTTTTCCAAATGACGTAAAATTTAAAGTGCAGTAAATGTCTGCTACATCGTCTTTTAAGAGAAGGTAGTTGAAGTCATAAATTCTAAAATTTACAATCACTAAAAATAAATTCTTCAAGATCTTTCGCTTCTTTCCCAGAGTAATGTTTTCTTGAAATACTCAACTCACATCTTACAATCCTTACTTCGATCCAGAAATTTTCCGTTCAATTAAAAGCTTCAAAATCAGTTCTAGGTAATTTACGTGAATACTGCCACCACCACCACCATCACTACCATCTCCTGTGTTGTATGCTGACATGTAAAATAAGCCTTTTAAGTTTGTAATTAATCAATTGAGCCACTCTGGCAATTATAAAATGACACTATTAATTTATTACATAAACATAACGACTTTCCCTTCTCATTCTTTACAGTTGAATGTGAATTACAACCAGAACAAATAAATGTGTTTTTTTGTTTTTTTTTTTTCCTTACAGCCTATCCCCCTCATCTATATATTAATACTGAGTTAAAAAAAAAAATTTTTTAATTATTTTGAATCTCTTACCAAATTTGTCCCAGTATTATATGTAGCAGTATTAGGACTTTTCATTATGAGCTTTTGATCAATTTATGGCTAATCAAAAATAAAATACTGATCAGGATTAAATATTAAAATCGATAATTTCAATTGTTAATTTTTTAATGATGCCGATTAATACTTGCTTTGTGTGATTGACAAAAGCAAATGTTATATTGCTCGCAGGAAAAAAGCTATTGATCAGAGAAACCTGGAATTTTATATGTAAGGCTGGAACATAAGTTAATCATGAGTGCGTACCTCCACTTGACAACATAAGGCTGAGTCAGTTTTATCTGGATCTTACTTCTACGTATTCCTTAAGCTATGCCATGTAAATTTGATGACGTGACACAAGGTCGTCAAATGCTAAGTGAAAGAAAAAAAACGACAAAAGGATAGGTGACAAAAGAAAACGAAGCAGGTTTCAGGAGATAGACGAAAGAAACTTGACATGAAATTGTTGATTAGAGTGTGACATGATGGGACAGAACAGTAAATAAGGATATATTTAGTTTTATGACATGAGCAAGTGACTATGAGCAAGCGACAATAGATACGATTGACTGACAACAAATTTGGACTTTATGACAGTGTTCGGTTAAGAGTCTTTTACGACAGAAGTGACTTAAACTATTTTACAACAATATATTTAACAACGTTCCAGTTGTCGAGAATCCGGTTGATAGTAAGAGTTGAGTTGGACGCTTACAGCAGTTCAGGGCTGGAGATAGATTTGACACAAACCAGGTCGAGAAAACTTTGGGAGATGGAGAAATGAACTGATGGTAACAGACGAATCCAGCCTCAACAGGAAGTAGATGAAAACCTTAGCATGGTAGAGACACACACACCCAGAGTCCAACCAACATATATGTGAAGAATCAAAGTTTCTTGTGGTTTGTTTTATTTTTCTACTTGTGTGCATCTCCATCAATGGTTGCCAGTATTTATTATATATATAATGATGACGACACGGCCAGAACAAGAATGATGAAGATGAAGGGAAATCTATGGCACGATGTCTGGGATTGGCAGCCTGTCAGTGGGAGACCACGTAGTATTATAATAATTGAAAAAATATCTCATCAAGCTAAAATTTTTCATGATGGCTACTTGAAAACCTGTCAGCATTTTGACTTTGATTGATCCTTTCAAGGTTAAGGTTATATAAGATTTTGGCCTTCATTGGTTACAATATAGGCTGAGTAATGAGCTGAACTGGAGTAATCGCCAAAAGTATGACCTAGATATCCCAAAGTTAAATCAGTTTTAAATTAGACTTTGACCAAATTTGGTGGCAATTGGTCAAGCAATGTGGCTGCAGGGCTGTACACAAACTTTACCAAAAACATGACATCCACGCTGTGTGGACTTTAAACCGGCCCGAATGAAGCATTAGCAGAATAGTCTAAGGGAGATATTTAACAAAATAAAGATGCTAGTCTAGCCACACTGATGAGTTGTGATACAACGAAACAGTACAGTATGTGGATGACTATATATATATATACATATAAAAATTACAATAAGTTTACCAAGGTAATCAAAATGGTATACTTAAAATATATTATAAATATTAAAGAGTTAATATTTACAAGTAAAATAAACTCAGCCAGATGTAAAAGCTCAATAAAACCGAAAAGGAAATAGAGCTTATAATATGAACAAATGATTAATAAAACATGTTAAAAGACATCTTGAAAAAGAGTTAAAAACATATCTTGTGTTTCCTTTTTTAAAATTAAATAAGTGGATAGTCCTTAATCCGCGGAGTTTCAAAGAAATACTCTCCTTCTCATCAGAGGGCAGGAATTAGCAAAATGCAGGATCGGATTTTGCATATAAAAGTATTTAATGAAACTACAAGTAAGTCACAGATCTTACTTGGTTAAAAAAAAAAAAGGGTGAGGTAAGGGGAACAGGAGGCAAAAGAAAAATGATAAAAAGATTTCACATGAATGGATAGTCCGGTGAAGGGTAAAAACCCAAAAATGATAAAATCCAAAACGGTTGAATTTAAAATTTCAATCCAATTATCCTTTTATATGCAAAATCCGATCCTGCATTTTGCTAATTCCTGCCCTCTGATGAGAAGGAGAGTATTTCTTCGAAACTCCGCGGATTAAGGACTATCCACTTATCTTGTGTTTCTTTTTTTAAAATTAAATATGTTTTTAACTCTTTTTCAAGATGTCTTTTAACATGTTTTATTAATCATTTGTTCATATATATATATATATATATATATTGAAATTAATTACGTATATAAATGAATACGTTTTGAAAGCTGAAAACTGCATTTTTTTAATATATAAATAAATTTATTTGCTTATATCGGATATTTCGATGCTAAACATCCTTATCAATGTAGAGTCTGTTTTTTTTTTTCTTTTTCTTCACCGCTTGGTGGAATTCTGCATGCAAGGGTGATGGTAGTAGCCTGATGTTCTTGGTAACGGCTCGATATTTAAATAAAAATAAAAACAGTCATCAGCAGGGTGTCGCGCCAGTCGCACAAAATTCAAATTAGGAAAGAAATTTTTTTTTTCTTCTTTACCATGCGGTCAAGAAAAACAAAAAAAAACAGACTCTACATTGATAAGGATGTTTAGCATCGAAATATATCCGATATAAGCAAATACATTTGTTTATATATTAAAAAAATGCGTTGTTTTCAGCTTTCAAAACGTATTCATTTATATGCGTAATTAATTTCAATTTTCAACTAACACAATGCTTCAAAAACAGGTAAAGAAGAAAAAAAAAACATTTATTTCCTAATTATATATATATATATATATATAAATATATATAGTAATTTATAAAATATATATGGCGATTAAGATACACTGAACATTCCGCGTTTCATCCACTCTAGGACTCCTCAGGCTTATTTATGCGCATAAGCCTGAGGAGTCCTAGAGTGGATGAAACGCGGAATATTCAGTGTAGCTTAATCGCCATATATATTTTATAACTTACTAACTAGATCTACCTACGTATTGAGAACTTTTTAAGTAAATACTTAAAGTTTACGCATAAATTTATACTTTCGTATATTAATTTTATGTGAGTAAATGAAGTAGTTATATATATATATATATATATATATATATATATATATATATATAAGTTTGAATCTCATGATCGGCAGGAACTGTCACCCCTTACACTGGTGGTTGCTCAAGCATGAACTACTAGTGTCTGTAAGTATAAAGAATAATTATTTTTAAATTATAATTATTAAACCCCTTTAAGAATACTTAAGGATGAGCACTGTCTGTGAAATAATAACTAAAAAGCAGTCAGCTAGTGTTTATGCAATGTTTACGACTTCCGCTTGTTTTAACACTCTAGATTGTCAAATGTATTTGCCAGAATTCAGCATTTAATAGTTCTTAATTTCCTTCATTCCCATGACAATTGTTCGGTGGCCCTGACGTAAAAGGCTTAACAAATGGAGCAAAAGGTGGCTTCATGGCTGGGTTCAAATGTCATGATCGTTAAGAATTGTCACCTCCTACACTGATGATTGCGTAAACACTAGTGTCTGTAGGTATAAAGAATAATTATTGCTTAATTATAATTATTTATACCAGGTTTAAAGTATTCAAGAGTGATAACTAATAAATTTAACAAGGTTATTAAGAGTCAAGCTCGATAAATGAAGTGTAAGAAATATTTTTATTAATATAAACAAATTTAATGGTCGCGACACTGCACATGCTAATGTTTCAGACAAATGGTCGGTTAAAACCAGAAATTCTCGTCAGGCAATTTAATAAATGATTGCTTTCCACACAAGAAACAAAACTATAATCAATATATCAATCTATCCATCTATATATCTATAAAAGTGAGAATGTGTGTGTGAGGACACTTCTCAACCTATATACTCAACAAATTTTTAATCTAAAGACTTTAAATTTGGTATATAAGGTATTCAGACGCGTGGAAAACTTTTTAATCGGTTTTCATCCGGACAAAAAGGGCTGCTAAGGGTGTAAATTAAAAAATTGGTACTTGGGGGATCATCGGATTTTTATCCGTTTTTCAACTGTTTCACAGGGTTTGAAAAGAAAAAAATTTTTAAAGAGCGTGGCAAGCTGGTATAATGGTTATCGTACTTGACTCGCTAGGTTTTGGTTTTAATCTGAGCCCGAGTATGTTTTTCTTTTTGTTTACAACTGTTTTTGCTTTGAACTGTTTAAAAAAACGTAATACTCGCATGCACATGTCTCAGTTTCTTTCTGCATTTTTTTCTTTTACTTTTTTTTTTTTTATTGCATTTTCAACTCCAAAAAGGCATAGTGTCACTTTGATGTAGGAAGCTACTATCTAGGACATAATAGCAGGGGCATTATTTAGGGAGTTTAGCAGCAAGATGTCTATTCGCATTTACACTCGAACTTCTGCATGTCAGTACAGTCTGGGAAGCTGAATTCCAAAGTCTAGCAATTCTGGGGAAGAAACTATTAGAGTAGAAGGCTTTCTGACATATGGGAATCTCTAATGTGTAGGAGTGGGATTTTGCTGTTTATCGGGTTTGTCAGGAGTATTTATGTTGAGGGGGCTTGTAGTTCGTCAGAGCATTCACCATTAAAATACTTGTAAAACAGGCAGAGGGATGCAACATTTCATCATTCGGAGAGAGGCTGACGCCTAACTGACAGTTCAGGACCAATTAGGTTAGCGACTCTCTTTTGAACCTTGTTTAGAAGTAAGAGTCTAGTAGCGGGTGCACCAGCCCAAATGTGACAACACTACTCCAGACATGGTCGAATAGTGGCCTTGTAGAGGTACAGGATACTCTCAGTAACAAAAGTAACTTTCTGGCACAATAGATGGAGCCCATCTTCCTCGAGCAGCAGACATAGTAAAGTCCTCGATGTATCTGTTCCAATTCATGTTCCCTGTGAACGTTAAGTCAAGGAGTTTGAACGAAGTACTTTCACGTAATATATTATTATCCATAGAAGGTTTCTTGTAATTATTTAAGGAAAGAAGCTTAGTCTTGGCAGCATTGAATGTGACCATCCATTTTTTGTCCCCATTTCACTACAGATTGGCGAACTTCCTCTAGTATTTCTGCCATTGCTTTAGATATGTGTTCATTGGTTTACCTGTTGTAGAGCGTGGTGTCATCAGCAAATATACCCATCTCTGGCTGGTTACCTTTAATGCATCTAAAACCAAGCTCCTATCTTTACACCATCAACGCTCTGATCCCCCATCTGGCATCAATTGTAATGGATGGCTCTCGCCTAGGAGAAGCTCAATGTTTTGACAAGCTTCTGGGCTTGACCTTTACTTCTGATCTTAAATGGAACACATACATCAAGTCTGTTGCCAGGGTCACTGGAAAGATGGTGGGTTCCTTCTACCGCTCAAGAAGATATCTCACTACTGATGCAATTCTCTATCTATATAAAAGCCAAGTATGTCCAAGGATGGAATACTGCTGCCATATCTGGGCAGGAGCTGCTAAAAATAGCCTATCCTGCTTTGACAGAGTACAAAATAGACTTTGTGACTTAGTGGGGGATGCCCTTTTCTCTTCCCTGCAACCTCTCTCCCACAGAAGAGACGTTGTGAGCCTGTCTTTGTTTTACCGTTATTTCCATGGCAAGTGCTCGTCTGAGCTCTAATCTCTGGTCCCCCCTCGCCAATGTTTTACGAAAAACACCCGTCTAGCTGAAACCACTGTCAAAAATTTTCCCCACTCTCTATCTGTGCCTAAATCAAAACGTAGATTCCATGAACACAGCTTCTTTCTTAGAACAGCACGCCAGTGGAACTCTGTTCCGTCTGCCTGTTTCCCCCCTGACTACAACTTAGATGTCTTCAAATCCAACGTAAACAAATTCCTGATGAACCGCCCCCTTAAGTAGACACTTTATGAAATCTCAACACTAACGTACAACGTACTGTACATGCAATAACCCTTATCCCTGAGGGGCTTCCGGGCCTTGATAAGTGGTAACCTCCTTGTAAAAAAAAAAAAAAAAATCTTAGAGACAATTTTATTTCTTTATTTTGTTTCTTTAAAAGGAATTTAACGTTATGTTTAATACTGGGCATCGCTGGGTACATCTCCTCATATATATATATATATATATATATATATATATATATATATATATCTTGGTGCTTCGTATAAAATTAACCAGAATATATTACTAAAGGAAATTCAAAATTATTAGTAATATATAAAATGTATTTACAAAAAGAAAAAAAAGGTATATATATGTATATATATATATAAATATTTTTAACTTCTATATATTTTAAATAAATAAATAAGAATGTAAATATATAAAGTACAAACAATAGTAGGGGTAATAAAATGGATTAATCCTAATCTTATAAATACAACACTGGTAAATTAAAAAAAAGTATGTACATTTGGAATTTGGAAACAGGGACGAATCTCACAGATAAGGAAGATATATTTTATAACATAAATAGGTTAGCCAAATTAATCATGAGTAGGTAGCTAGATCTAATATCTGTAACATTTTTAGTTCTTGTGACTAAGGAGGTGGTGTCTGATGAACATCGCTGGGGAGCCATGATTTCATACATTGTTTTGTTTTTAAATCCCCAAAACCGTGTTTCATAGTAAACAACTGATGATCCCTTAAATATTAGTATAGTGAATTCGAGAGAGCAAGTGCATGCATTGATTGCAGGTGATTAAATGACTTACTAACTAAATAGTTTTCTAACGAATGATAAAAAAATATAAAAATTAAATAAGTTTTTTTATATAGTTTTAAATGTTAAAAAACTTCCAAGACTATATATATATATATATATATATATATATATGATTATGAACAATGGTGACATATATGGTATTAAAAGCTGAGGTGAAGTGACCTAAAAACTCAACGACGTTTTGCCCGTCTAGTGCGGGCTTTTTGAAGAGTAAAAAAAGATGAGAAGTTTAGTTAATTTTTGAAGAGTAAAAAATGTTCGTTGATGAGGTTAGTTAATTAGGGGTATATATATTATATTCGTATAATTGAATCCACTCTAATATCCCATTCCTCCAATTTAATTAAACAAAGTAAAGGTTTCTTTCACACCTCTTCACACATATCCAAAATAATAATTCAAGAAAATAATTCAGATAACGGCAAGATCTAAATTTTTTTAATTAATAATGTATATATGTATATGTAATTTCTTCATTTACATGGAAATAAATATGCTGATTTCCACCATTTTTAATATATAAGCCCCTAATTAACTAACCTTCTCGTCAACGAACATTTTTTACTCTTGAAAAAACCTGCACTATATGAGTGAAACGTCATCGAGTTCTTAGGTCTCTCCACCTCTGCTTTTAATACCATATATATATATATATATATTCCAGGGTCCTGTTGGCCTTCATATTGTTGAAAGGATTTCTTCTGCTACTCAACATTGTTTTCCAGCTACTATGCTTAGAGTAGTTTACACAACTCGAACCTTTTTCTCTTCTTTTCGTAAAGATGTTTTGCCAACCATTCAAAAGAATTCTGTTGTTTATAAATTTGTTTGTCAGTGTGGAGCTGACTACGTTGGCAAGACATCCCAAAGATTAGAAATGAGAATATCCCAACACATCCCTCGGGATATTCGATTACACCAGATTTCGAGAACATCCGGGCACTCCCAAGCTCATGAGTCCGCCGTCGGTAATCACCTGATTAGTATAAATAGGTGTTCTGACCAATATTCCGATGGGTGGTTTTCTGTTTTATACAGTGCTAGGTCGAACTATCATCTCAATATCATTGAGGCGTTAGTCATTAATAACTCTCGACCTAGTCTGTGTAGACAAAAGATTTTGAAACATCAGTTGGAAATATTTACTGATTTAAAACCACCTGAACAGTGAGAATTATATATATATATATATTTTTTTTCTCACTGGTTTTCCAACTGAAACCAATTTCCCTCTTTCCTCATTCGATTCTTAGCTTTTAATTTATCATTCTGACGTTTCCTCTTAGAGGGTCAGACGATAAGGCCTTAAGGAAAAAATTTTAACAATTCCACCTGCCCGTTTTTTTTGTTTCTTTGATTAAACTATGTTTCCTCTGAAATTTCTCCTTCCATTTTGCTGTACCAAGAATTTACTTATATATAATTTGTCATCCACGTATTGTGCTGTTTCGTTGTATCACAATTCATCATGCTAGACATACACCTTTCCTGAGCTGTGGATCAAGCCTACAACCGTCGCGTTGACAGTCGGCAGCTCTAACCATCGGACCACAAATCAGTGCTGTAAATATTTCTCCTCAAGTGTGTATTAAAGCCACACCCGCCCGTCGCAGACAGTGCTCAAACCCTAAGTTTGTTTACAAACAAATTAATAGTAGGCTTCGCTTAATTGCTTAAATACGCGTCGGGTGAAAATATATTTACAAAGTGTTCAACCCAATGAGGGGGGGGGGCTTTTAATTTGTCATCCACATACAGTACTGTTTTTAGACATACACCTTTCTCCAGCCGTTGATATATATATATATATATATATATATATATATATATATATATATATTAGGTGTGTCAGAAATTTTGTGAAAAATATTGAATAATTCCACCCTTTGTCTTTCCAAGCTTATAACTCCTCGAAAAATGTAATTCAAGCCCTATTTTATTTTTTAATTAAAGGAGCAAGGACCAAGGTTTCATTAAAACAAACACAAAAAAAAAACAAAACGTGTTTTTTTTTTTTAAAAGGTTTTAAACTTCGGACTTTACGGGTAAATTTCTAAAAAACACTACTTTTTTTGCTTTAAATTTGAATATATTACTTATTGATCTTTTATCTTCAATTTGTGATACATAACACTTTGGTGAGTAAATTAATTATTTACTTTTTAATAGATATTTCAAAATAGAAGGCGTGAATTAATTCGACCCCTGTCTTTCCAAGCTTATAACTACTCGAAAAATGTAATTCAAACCCTAATTTTTTTTTCAATTAAAGGAGCAAGGACCAAGGTTTCATTTAAAATAACAAAACAAACAAACAAAAAAAAAACAACGTGGTTTAAAAAAAAAAAAGGTTTTAACCTTCGGACTTTACAGGTAAATTCCTAAATAACACTACTTTTTTTTTGTTTTACATTTGAATATATTATTTATTGATCTTTTATCTTCAATTTGTGATATATAAAACTTTGGTGAGTAAATTAATTATTTACTTTTTAATAGACATTTGAAAATGGGGGGGCGTGAATTAAAAAAAAAAACGTTTGTCTAAAATATTATATTCGGTTTATTGGAAAGAGCATAAAATTTCACATTGACCCTGAAAATATCGTAAAAATAGAATCAATAGAAAAATTTTGATAGATTTTTAAAGTTTAAAAATTGAAAAATACTGAGCTTGTATAATTCAATTAATTTCAGTACTCTTTTTTAAAAAATAAAAAATAATATTTGTATTACTTTTTATACAACTTTAATAGTTTATTTTGGAAGTATAATCCATAAAGAAAATAAACAACCCACTTTTAAAAGAGAAATTACGAGTTTTTTATATTTTATTCGCAGTTTCGTGTTAGAGGTGTCAAAAATTCCTACAAAAATTCTGATACACCTATATATATATATATATATATATCGGCAGCATTTTTTCTTTATGGTATATTTCATAAGATAAAATAGACGCTTTTTCTCTATTATTTCTATTATTGATCCTTTCCTTTTTTTTTTCTTTACATTGGTTAAAATTGGTTAATTAATGAAAAAAAAAACTTTATAAAATTGTTCAAAACCAGTTAGATTAATTTATCCCTGATGATAAATCTTGAAGGATTGGAATGTAATTGGACTTATGATAAACATGGTAATTACATCAGCCAGTTCCCATCAGAAGTGAAGACTGTTATTCGGAAGTTGGAAAGGATCAAAAATAGAATTAATAGACAAAAAAAAAACAATATATATATATTTTAGTCATTTAGAACAGTTTTAAAGCTTCACCGCTCACTCATTTTTCGACCAAATTTCAAACAATTATTACAGTTTATAGATCACCTTCTTAGCTGTATTGTGAAAAATAATTTTCAATTTTCGTTCAGTACAACAAAAGTTATGTTGAATTTACTGGTATTCAAAATCGTAAAAAACGTAAGGAGGTGAGCAACGTCTTTTATGACTGGTTTCCATAGCAACTACGTCACTTCAGCAACTACTGTTGCTACCAATTCACCGCTTTCGCAAAAGAAAAGTAACAAGTGAAACAGAGAGAATGAAAGGGACATAATTGGAGGGATTTTATTGAAAGCAGGCGAGTGCCGTACATTATTATTACATATGTGTATGCTATGTTTCTAGGGGCAAAATAATAAGACTGAAATTAAACAAAGAACAAGTGAATTTACTGGAAGCCTAGAAAAATCATGGATTGCAATAGAAAAATGCAAGCATGAAAAGTAATCTGGTTAAGCTTAAACATGGGACAGTAAAGAACTCGTTAAAACTAGAAAAGAAAAGGACAAGATATTCTCGTAAAAAAAAATATAATAAATTTATAACTTAAAATATTGCAGCATTTTTTTTTTTTTAATTCAATTTATAACATTATCTAATCAATTCTTAATGCTGCAATATTTTAAGTTATAAATTTCTTATATTTTTTACTAGAATATTGTGCCCTTTTCTTTTCCAGGTTTAACAACTAGTCCTTTACTTTTCCATGCTTAAGCTTAACCATATTACTTTTCATTCTCGCATTTTTCTATTGTAATATATGTGTGTGTGTATGTGTGTGTGTGTGGATAGATAGATTATAGGAGTTCTTCTTACAGTTCATGCGATGACCTTCTATAGTGGTGACCCAATGAGTCATGAATATCTCCAGCAAATAAATATTCTTTTTCTTTTTTTCTTTTTTTTCTTGTTTGTTTTACCGATACTCGTCTTCCGACCAAACGTGGTAGGCGGTAATAATCTGCAATTTTTTTTTTTTTTTTTTTTTTTTTTTTGCACAAAAAATCTTTGCTGTTTCTATTCCGACGCCTTATCCTTTGTAATAGCAATGTACGGTGCTCCAAAGCCTGTTGTCTTTTGTATATCTTTTTAGGAAATCCTGAGATAAAAGATGTTAAAACAAAACAGCATTTCTGGTGGGTGACCTATTTTTAAACTTTAATCAAAAAAATGTAAAACGTTCATGTCTCAGCCAGTTCGTTGCTTTGCAAAGTTAAACGATAGAATTAGTTTCACTGAGGTTTCTGCTTTCACTACTGAGATAACAATATCTTAAGGACTATTTTCCTACACACACTCAGTTGAGATATTAGTGGCCTAGCAAAGCTGCAGGGGAGACAACCGAAGCAGCAAAACTGAAGCTGGCCTGCCAGGACACTATATATACAAATGTACACAAATTTGGACATACTTTATTGCTTTGAAAACATAGGTTCTTTCTTACCAATTGTCATAAAATTTTCACCATAGAATAGTATTACAATCTTCAAAAAGCCTGCAAATTTTCATGTAGTTTCATCTCATAGAACCAATGATATGAGCATTTCAATATTCAATTTGGCTACCAGTATATATGTATATCCATATATAATTCCCAAAAATCTCTGGCCTTGATGGAGGGGAGACGAAGACTTGCTGCTATGGTTTCAAATGATCTGAAATAACAGCAAGGGGATACTTGATTCCAAATATTTCTCAGATGTTATATCTCCCCTCTTTGGTTTTCATACATAAAGTAAATTTTACAGTGTATAAGGATTATTTGATACTGGAGATATTCATAGCCGTATCCTATTTCTAAAAGAGAGGAAATATAATATATGACAAATATTTGGAATCAAGTCTCCTCTTGCCGTTATTTCAGATCATTTGAAACCATAGCAGCAAGTTTTAGTCTCCCCTCCATCAAGGCCAGAGATTTTGGAGAAATATATATATATATATATATATATATATATATATATATATATATATATATGTGTGTGTGTGTGTGTTGTTGCCGGGTTCGAATCTATCGACTGGTGTTAATTGTGGCACCCTGCACTGAAGATTCCCGAAATGATGAAGCACTAGTGTCTGTAGGTATTTAATTATTATAGTAAATAATTATATATATATATATATATTAATTTTATTTATACAAACATTAATGGCTACATATGTGCATACATGTTTCTGTAATCACCCACGTTGGGGGATTACGTCTTCAGGCCAAGAATTACCGTCGAAAGACTTTCGACGGTAATTCTTGGCCTGAAGACATAATCCCCTAACGTGGGTGATTACAGAAACATGTATGCACATATGTAGCCATTAATGTTTGTATAAATAAAATTAATATACCTGCTCTGTTCACTCATTGAGCACTACTTTGGTAGACACATGTTGTTTCATTGGATGTACTTCTAGGAAACTAAACTCTACTGGCTATATATATATATATATATATATATATATATATATATATATATATATATATATATATATCCTTTCACACATATTTTGCCTACACTTGAAATTTGATGTTTCACTTTCTCCGTTATTTATTAATTTATAAATTACTATTTTATATACACATACACGCGCGCGCATATATTTACTAGCAGTATTAAACGCAACGTTAAATTCCTTTAAAGAATATGAAGTAAAAAAAAACAAAAAATGGAAAGAAACTAAGACATGTGCATGCGAGTATTATGTTTTTTTTTTTTCTAAACAGTTCACTTCTTGTAAGTAAAAATAAAAAAAATATACTCGAGCTGAGATCAAAAACAAAACTTAAAGATAGTAAGTCAGGTACGATAACGATTAGGCCAGCTTGCCACGTTCTTTAAAAAGTGTTTTGAAACCTATTTATTCTTAACATAAGAAAGTTGTCATGTAAACGATTCACACATGCGCAGTTATGAAACAGTTGACAGATAAAAATTCAATGATCACCTCCCCATATACCAATTTTTCAATTTTTAGCCCTTAGCAGTCCTATTTTCCGGATGCAAATGGATAAAAACGTTTTCCACATGTCTGAATATCCTATATACCAAAATTCAAGTCTGTAGATTAATTTGTAATTAATTTGTTGAATACATTAGCTGAGAATTGTCATCACACACACCTTCTCACTTTTATAGCTATACTAGCAGGCCGCCTGGCGTTGCTCGGTCGTAAAATACGCATAAATATTACATTTTAATTCATACAGAAACCGTGCATGTGAGTACTATGTTTTTTTAAATAGTTCATTTCTTGTAAATAAAAAGTACTTGAGCTGAAATCGAAAACAAAACCTAAAGAAAGTAAGACAAGTATGATAACCATTAGGCCAGCTTGACCCGTTCTTTACAAAGTGTTTTCAAACCTACTTATTAATAACATAAAGAATCTGTCATGTTTCACGGCCGCGCATGTGCATTCGTGAAACAGTTTACAAACAGATTAACAATCCAATCAACCTCACTATGTACCAAATTTTCAAATTTGACCCCTTAGCTGCCCTTTTTTTCCGGATTTTCCACATGTCTGAGTGCCCTATATACCAAATTTCAAGTCTGTAGATCAAACATTCGTTGAGTATATAGGTTGAGAAGTATCCCCTGACACACACATTCTCACTTTTATAGCTATACTAGCAGGCCGTCCAGCGTTGTTCTGTCACAAAATACGTATAACTATTATATTTTAATTCATACAGAAACTGAGTGTCCTCACACACACACACACACACACACACACACACACACACACACACACACACACACTTTCCCATTTTTATATATATATACACTAGAAGATGTACCCGGTGCTACCGGTATTAAATATAACGTTAAATTCCTTTAAAAAAATGAATTCAAAAAAACGGAAAAAACTTGAGACATGCATGGCCATACAAGTGTCATGTTTTTTTTTAAACAGTTTACTAAAAGAGAAGTAAAAAAAAAAAATACTCGAGCCAAGACCTAATGACAGGGAGTTTAGTACGATAACCATTAGGCCAGCTTTATTTATAGATAGTTCCCCTTTCTATCAGTGGAAGGAAAAAAAATTCCAAAACTATTATCATAACTGAACACGTCTGTGTGTGTGTCTGGTCACGAATAGGCTCCTATATGGTTGACTATTATAGAAAACTGATCACATATAATGATAGAAGATGTATCGAGACGCAGGAATGAGTATGTTTGATCTGGCATAATGATGATTCATTAAAATTGTGGGGTCTGCGTACGCACCTAGTCCACAAAGTATGGAAATAAGAAATGTAAAAATTAAAAAAAAAAACGTTTACAAGTGTTTTTGATATAGATGTACATAATAATACTTTGATAAGTATATTTTAACTTAAATAGGGATGGTATAATAAAATTGTGGAGTCTGCATTCACGCATGGCCTCCATAGAATGGAAATAGGTACAAACTTTAATAAAGACTTTTCATATCTATCTGCGTAAGTATACTTTGATAATTATGTTTCAGTTTGAAAAAAAATGGTATAATAAAATTATGGGGTGTTCGTTCGCGCCTGACCTCCATAGAATGGAAATATGTCACAAAGTTTAACAAGGTTTTTTAATATAGATCCACAGAATATTATGATAAGTGTTTCAGTGTGAACAGGTATGGTATAATAAATTATGGGGTTTATCTATTTTATTTTTACTTTCATCATATTTTGCTTTGGTTTTGATACCCCCAAATTCGAAGCTATCTCTTTACAACCCTTCCTTTTCATAACCTATCATACTTTCATAAATCAGAGTTCAATTTCTGTAGGCTGGTTTTGAACCCAGTCAACGACGGGTACTTTTGCTTGTATATATATATATATATATATATATATATATATATATATATATATATATATATACTTTTATAACATACTGCTTCACTAGGAACTACCACTCATTTTTATGTTCATTGACCTATATATATATATATATATATATATATATATATATATATATATATATATATATAGATAATAGTTTTGGAATTTTTTTTCTTCCACTGACAGCACGGGGAACTATCTATAGGTAAAGCTGGCCTAATGGCCTACATATATATATATATATATATATATATATATAAATATATGATAATCTTCGAAACGAGAAGGAACGGCATGAACCATATAAGTTGTCCAAATGGTGTTTTTATAAGTTTTTTAAGGTAAACATCTGATGACTACGTGACTAAAGATGCAGCAATAACATAATTTTGCAGACTTGTTAGTCGCAATACAAAACAATGGATACCTTTTAAAAAGTAATAAATGACCAACTGAGAAACCTTGATGTTTGGAACTTATATATAAAAAAATTTGTTTCATTATCAAAAACTTTATTTATGAGAAATATTTTTTAATCCATTACGATTGGTATCTACAAACCGAGTACGTTTCAAGTAAATGACTAACCCCTCTCTCTCTCTCTCTCTCTCTCTCTCTCTCTCTCTCTCTCTCTCTCTCTCTTATATATATATATATATATATATATATATATATTATCGTTATTTCCATGGCAGGTGCTCGTCTGAACTCCAATCTCTGGTCCCCCCTCGCCAATCTTTCACAAAAAACACCCGTCTAGCTGAATCCACTGTGAAAAATTGCCCCCACTCTCTATCTGTGCCTAAATCAAAACGCGGATTCCATGAACAAAGCTTCTTTCTTAGAACTGCACGCCTGTGGAACTCTGTTCCGTCTGCCTGCTTCCCACCGGACTACAACTTGGATGTCTTCAACTCTAATGTTAACAAATTCCTAATGAACCGCCCCCTTAAGTAAACACTTCATCAAATCTCCACACTAACGTAATGTACTTGCAATAACCCTTATCCCTGAGTGGCTTCCGGGCCTTGATAAGTGGTGATCACTGTGTAAAAAAAAATATATATATATATATATATATATATATATATATATATATATATATATAAAGGAGATTAGAACAATAGTCTAAAGAGCAGAGTGTATTTTAATGTAATAGTAAAATTACTAATTTAATTAAAATACAGGGAAAGAAAAAGTGCTCGTTGTAATTTAGATATATAATAAGCTCGATAGGTAAATATCCTAGAGCTAATTTAATATTCAGTAATGTGATTGATAATTTAAAATTCAAATTAGAATTAAATTAAAAATTCGTTTCATAAGGAGGAACAACAATAAAATCAAAATCAATAATTATCAATATTTATTTTGTTGTTGTTCCTTCTTGTGAAACGGATTTTTAATTTAATTCTAATTTGAATTTTAAATTATCAATCACATTACTGAATATATATATATATATATATATATATATATATATATATATATATATATATATATATATATATATCAGAATCCTGAGGTGAATAAGAACACAGATAATTTAATCATGTGTTATCGAGATGAGACTACATTGAAAATCCATGGGTTAAGGAAAACAATCTGAACTGTATTCGTTATTCAAACCATAAATTTCTGTTCTGAAAATTGATGCTTTCCTTAATTAAATTTAAACAAAAATGTATATATATATTATATATATACATATATATATACATATATATATATAGTTTTTTTGTTTAAATTTCATTAAGAAAAACATCAATTTTCAGAGTAGAAATTTGTTGTTTGAATAACGAATACAATTCAGATTTTTTTTTCCTTAATGTACTTGGTTTGCATATACCAATATATCTATGTATATAGATTCTGAATCATGTATGCACATATGTAGCCAAAAATGTTTGTATAAATGAAAATTTATAATAAAATAGAACCTTACTTGTTATTGAGCACTATCTTATAATAATTGTATTTTATTTATAAACCATAACCATGCAAGCATATATATTATTTATTGTTTTTAAAAACAGTAATCTACGGACACGCGTGTTTCGGAGCCCTACTCCTCTCTTCAGCGTAGCTTGACTGTTGGTAGGATTCGAACCTTGGACCTTATGTATTTCAGCCCAGCGCCGTAATCCACTGTGCTATGTTCCCATAGACAATTTACTGCTTCGTTTTTATCGTTATCTGTTTAAGTGGTTTCTGTTTTGATTTTTTAAACGATAGTAATGTTTATGACTCCACCTAGTCTTGGAACTTTTTAAACTTTTAAACTATACAAAAAAAAATGTTTTTTTTTACTTTCTGTTAGAAAACCATTTAGTCAGTAAGTCATTCAATCACCTGCAATCACTGCATCATCTTGCTCTCTCGAATTCACTATACTACCAGTAATAATTTATTTTTTAAGCGATCAACAGTTGTTTACCATGAAACACTGTTTCGGGGATTTAAAAACAAAACAGTATATTACATCATGGCTCCCCAGCAGTGTTGATCAAACACCACCTCCTCTTAATCTTAGGAAAAAAACATGTTACAAATATTAGATCTAGTTTCCTATTCTTAATTACTTTATCTAACCTATTCATGTTATAAAAATGAATTTCTTACCTGTGAGATTCATCTGTTTCCAAATTTAAAATGGATGTATTTTTTAATTTACCAGTCTTATATTTATAAGATTAGGATTAATTCATTTGACTACCTATCACCCCCACTATGATTAGTATTTTGTATATTTACATTCTTATTTATTGAAAATTAAATATATATAAAGGTTAAAAATATTTATACATATATACACTTTTTTCCCCCTTTTCCTGTATATATATATATATATATTTTGTGTACAGAAAGTTGTTAGTTGAGACAGGTCATTGGTACCGTCGGTTTCAAGCCCGATAATAAGGCCCGTTAAAGGTATCCTTATCGAGCTCTCTTCAGCGTTTAAGGTATCCTTATCGAGCTCTCTTCAGCCAATATTCGTCCGTGACGAATATTGGCTGAAGAGAGCTCGATAAGGATACCTTAAACGGGCCTTATTATCGGGCTTGAAACCGACGGTACCAATGACCTGTCTCAACTAACAACTTTCTGTACACAAAATATAAGTACGCTCTTAAAATTTGGATTTTCCTTTTAATTGAGCACTCTGCTGGAATTCTTTTTCCAAAAAAACTAATCATATATATATATATATATATATATATATATATATATATATATATATATATTATAATTAGGTATGTTTATATATTTGTATGTAGAGGACTCACTCCTAAACTGATTAGCCGTTCATTATGAATTTTGGAACACAGTTATTAAGCGCAACGGTCGTTATGTGGACTATATTTACTTTAATTTAGTTTCATGCAAAAAATATTGATTTAGTAGGATGAAAGCTATCGATGATGAATAAACAATGAAGCGACTGACTTTGCTTTATGTATTAAAAAATAGTTTTAATATAATCTAAAAAAAAAAAAAGTTAGGTCAACCAGAAGATTAAGCGACCCAAAACAAAAGGTTTTACATAGATGAAAGCTGAAAAGTATTATTTTAGGCCTAGAAATAAAGAAAATCAGGTAATGTTTTGTACTAAGTAACGAAATATGTGGTTTTATTTTTATTTTTTTTTTAAATATAATAAACTAGCGGGGGGTACCCAGCGTTGCCCAGGTGTTTGGAGGTGTGTGGTGGTGGTGGGGGGGGTGCTAAATCAAAACAAAGTGGAAAATAAAGAAACCGGAAGTGGCGAATGTTTAAATAAAGGCTAGTCAATCGAAAAGAGAGAACGACTTTCGAAAATATCGGCGAAAAAAGCGACCCCTCCTTGTAGAGAAGTGCCCAGTTGCGAGTGAAGGAATTCATGTTTTTAGCCAATTTTTTTGATATTTGTCGCCCGAAGGGTCGAGCTTTAAAACGATGCCGATCTAGTGAAAATCCGTCGCCTCTGTCGAAAGCTTTAGGCGTACATACATACATACATACATACATACATACATTTAAACAGACAAGTGAGATTTATATTATAGATGTTGCTGTTTTTTTTGGTATTTTTGTGAATAATTTCTTTTACAAAAATAAGAATGCAAGAGTTCAAGAATTCGATAAAAATTCAAGGAGAGTGGACATAACTCTCGCTTCCATTATTTTGTCATTTAGTCCTCACATTCCATGTTTCTGACAAAGGGGGAAGAATTGCTCTTTTCTGGGTCAGAATCTATTCATCTAATATCTATCATTGGTTAGATTTTGACCTCTTTTCTTTTTTAGTTCCTTACATCAAATAGCTTCATGACTTGTCTAGAGTTATTTCCATTAAAAAATATGATTCTTAATTTTTTTTAATGAAAATATTTAAAAAAACAAAAACATTTTTATTGTTTATTTCAAATAATTTCTTTTTGCAAAAATAAGTAATCAAATATGTGGTTGAAATTTTTTGGGGGAAACTATAATAAAATGTTATTATTTTTTAGGGGGAATATTATAAAATATGCCGTTATAAAAGGCACGATTTTACAATAACAAAGTTATATTATGATGGAAGTTTAATAACGGGACTACATCTGGCCTAACACCGTTTGCTGCTGACTTATTTCTAAACTGGAACGCCTATTCTTCTGGATCACCAAAAGTAAAATATAATTATTTGTAATAAGTCGAAATGAAAATAAATCAGAAGAATTATTGTTGTTTTTTTATTGCATTTTTACCCCAAACAAGACACAGTACCACTTTGATGTCGGGGACTACTATCTGGGATATAATTTGCAGGGATACTATGTAGGGAGTTGAGCAGCAAGATATCTGTTTACATTACACTTGAACTTCTGCATGTCAGTACAGTCAGGGAAGCAGGAACCCAGATGGGAATTCCAAAGTCTAGCAGTCCTAGAGAAGAAACTAATAGAATAGAAGGCTTTCTGGCATCTGGGATCTCTACTGTGTAGGGGTGGGATTTTGCTGCTTGCAAAACAGGCAGAGGAATGCAACATTTCGTCGAGCTGATAGTACGAGACCTATTTGATTGGCGACTCTCTTTTGAGCTTTGTCTAAGAGGAAGAGACTAGCAGCAGATGCACCAGCCCAAATGTGGCAACAATACTCCATACATGGGCGAATGGTGGCCTTGTAGAGGTACAGAATACTCTCAGGCATAACTCCCTACAGTCCCCTTTTAGATATGATCCCAAATAGTAACCCCTTACATTCCAAATGGCAATATGCCTTGTTTGCGGGTTCAAAAAAAAAAAAAAAAAAAAAAGAATGAGAGCGATATGGTTCATTGATTGCTGTAACAGCTTTTGAGTCAAGATGGTAATGATTCGATTTCCTACTTGGGAAGAAAAAACGAATTTAATCATTTTCTTTCGATATTTTAAATTAAGGGCAGATGATATAATCAATATACCCAGTCAAAACTAACAAACATTTCTTTCCAAGCTAATTTACACTATGAAGAGACCAAACGATGAGTTTGATTAACAAATAGAAATTAAGAATAATCAGATAGTGTTGCAATATTTTGGGTGTATAATGGGGTAGTTATTTAATTGCCGCCCACATCGGCAATATTTGGCACAAGGCCTGGAAAGTGGGAACCCCACAGGCTCCCCTAAAGGAGGGGCACTCCTGCAATTTTAAAAATTGCCTGAGTAACCCCGTCGGGGCGCCTCAGGCAGCAAGCAATAAACTTGCCCCACCGGAAAGCCTGGTGGCAAGGCCTGGGAGGGTGGACCTCCTAGGTATTACCCAGGCAGTGTACCTCAGTCCAACAGGTGCTGGGCCGGTTCCCAGCCCCTCACCTGTTGGGCTGAGTGTCAAGTGACGAATCCTTGACTTGTACTACCCTGTCTCCATGCAGCCGAAGCCAACATCCCATCACACTGGACGTATAATGGGGTATGATCCCACACAGTCGGACGATTCTATTTATAAACGATGCTGCTAAGAACTGACGAATCAAATTAATTCACGTTCTGCTACCAACCAATCAGAAACCAAAATTGCTTCATAAATATTAAACCTTTTCTGGAGCAATTTCACATGTTCTTTCCCGGGTTTCGACACGGTAAGAATATTTTGTTCTGTGGAACTGTCTACTACAAACAAGTCACCTCCCAGGACTTGTGTGTAACAGCGAACCATCTGAAACTGTTCTGAAACTCAAAATGGCTTACACTTCTAGAGATAGGATAAAGTATCATCCACTAGCTGGAGGTATAGGGAGCACCCGGCTTTGCCCGGGCATAAAATATGCTTAAATATATTTTAATTTGTCCAGATTTCGTATATATTATTAGAGTCGTGATTTCAAAAGTAAAAAAAAAAAAACAGCATTTCGGTGCCATCAGCTAGAATCGAAAGCAAAACTGTAGCATTCAAAGCTGGTGACGTTACCACTGTACCAATGTGACAGATATATGAACTGATTAAAAATTAAAAATAAATTAAAATGAATGCACAAAATTTTTAATGATTTTTTTTCAATTTTGACCCCTTAAAAAAAATTTTACTGGCTAAAGACCCATAAAAAAACAACCCATAAAAAACCCAATCATTTGAGGCTCCTACTGAGACTTTTAGTTTTGGAGGAGATAGAGTTTGAAAATATGGAGACAGACCGACAGATCGACCGACAGACAGACATATAGCCGTTTATATATTAGATTATTTGGACTACTATTTTTACTTTGAGTGCTATTTTCACAACATTTCAGTCGATGTAAACTCTGTGAGAACTAGTGGATAGCGTACTTGTACTTGGTAAAATTTGGTCGTAAGACTACACTCTTCTGGAGGTTTGATTCAATCCTCAGTGCGGGTAACAATAAAAAAATTGCGAATAGCTTGGGACTCCTACCCAGTCATGGCTAATGAAACGAAAGCATGCTACCCCTGTGGATTGTATAAAAGGTTCAGTGCAGATTCCTGAGTTTGACAGAAAGATTCCCCAAGTTCAATAGAATATCATCTATTACTCATATTATTTGGATTCGTTTAGGTCATTCAAATATTTTTTTTTTTGGGGGGGGGGGTCCAAAAGTAATGCCTCCTATTTTTATTCCGTCCGAATGGATCAGAGGGTATTGCAAATTGCATTGTTATGATCACTGAACATGCATTCATAAACTGCAAGTTTCATCTCTTTCTTGCAGATATTTACACTGTGAGATTCTAAGAAAGCAATCTCTGTCATATATGTGCGTCAGAAGCAGAGATACGTCATTGAATTCCTGGCAAAAGTGCATGGTGACTATGTAGAAAAATAAATTCTGGAGCACAAAAGATTGTTCGTTTTAATGGTACTACTCCCATCTTCATAACTCTTCCACTTTTTGAGGCTTTAATTTTGGAATGACCTTTTATATATATATATATATATATATATATATATATATATATATATATATATATATATACTAGCATTTCAGCCCGGCGGCATTTCCCGGGTGTTTGGATGTGTATGTTGAGCAAAAAAAAAAAGTGGTAGTAGGAAGGCAGGCTCGAACCCGTACCGCGAAGGAGGAAAAGAACGGGAAAAAAACCTGACATCATTGCTGTTACGACCATCACCAAACCGGAAGTGACTTATTTTTAAATTAAGGCTAGACAATCTAAAGGAGAGGATAACTTTAAAAAATATCGTCGAAAAAAGAGACCCTCCACCCTGTAGAAAAGTGCTCAGTTGAAGGTGAAGATATTAATGTCTTTTGGCAATTTTTCGAGATTTGTTGTCTCAAAGGTCGAACTTCAAAACGATACTGATCTTGGTAAAATCCGTCGCCTCTGTCGAAAGTTTTAAGCAGACATGCAAACATACATACATACATTTATATATTGGTAACTAAAAATTTTCAACCCAAACCGATTAAAAAGCTTGCCCTATCTCTGAATACCCTTTATGTAAAATTTCGAATGTTTAGACCAGAAATTGTCTGAGTAATTTGGTAGAGACCGCAGAGGTCAATTTTTTTACAAACTTTGACCCTTATTATTACCCCTTAAAATTTATTGTTTTGGGCTCAAATCAAATTATTAAGTTAGATCCATGTCCAAGGAACCTATATCTAAAATTTCAAGTGTGTAGACCCAAAATTGTCGGAGGAGTTTGGTAGAGTTCTCAAAGGTCAAATCGTTTAACTTTGACCCCTTAATCGCCAAATTTCTGGCCAAAAACCGATCACATCGATTTTCCCAAATCTCAGTACCCTGTATATTAAATTTCGAGTCTGTAGACTAAAAATTGACAGAGTTATTGCATAGGGAAATGTACACAGACACACAGATACACAGACACACACACAGACACTTTCACTTTTATATATATATAGATAGATAGATCATGTGTGTGTGTCTCTACCAAACTACTCTGTTAATTTTTGGTCTACAAACTTGAAATTTGATATATGAGGTATTCCGACCTGTAGAACAAATTCGACTTGGTTTTTATCCAGAAAAAACAGCAGCTAATGGGGTAAAAATTTTAAAAATTGTAACTTAGCAAGCATAAGTCGACTTAATATGTACCCTCCATGCATGCGCAGAAGTTAAGCAACGTCAAGCCTGGTCAGTATCAGATTGGTGACCAATTTGGGAATACCAGATACTGTATATAGGAGAACATCGACCCCTCCCTGTAAGAGCTGCAAAAACGTAGCATCGTCATCTCCACTAACGGGAATATACATACGACTGGGAACCACTTGTGAATTTCATACGCCTATGAAACTTCTTCCTTTGGAGGAAGCCGGTTGAACCCGCCTAGAGTGAGTGTCACTTTGGATGGGTGTGCAAATATACATTCATATGTTTAGTTGTGTTAATTTTAAAAATTGTGTTCTTAGGTCATGTGATAATGGATACTGCTAGAGAGCTAAACGTTTTGGTTTCGATTCTTGCTGATGGTACCCAAGTCATATTTTTTAAAACTTAAAATCACTGCTATATATTTGGTACAATATAATATTCAATAGAAAACTGGCTCTATAATAATGAATATGAAATCTGCATAAAATATATTTAAGCCTATTGTACAACGGGGCACCACCAAGTGGCCTACTAGTGTAGTGGACTGGTGGATATATTATACATATCCCCCAGTCGTACAAGATAGGAGAAATGATTTGAATTGGGAAAGGAAAAATGAATTGCTTTGAGGAAGAAACGAACAACGCGTTTATTTGAAGTAAACGAACTAGAATTTATTTTGTGAAGAAACACATGAAAGAAAAGGGTACTACACATGTTTAGTTTGGCGTGCGTCTCTCGCTGTTTACTGGTGAGAAGGAAAGTCTATTGTCGTAGAGAGAGAAAGAGAGAAAGTCAATCCAGTTTGGCGTGCGTCTCTCGCTGTTTACTGGTGAGAAGGAAAGTCTATTGTCGTAGAGAGAGAAAGAGAGAAAGTCAATCCAGTTTGGTGTGCGTCTCTCGCTGTTAGCTGGTGAGGAGGAAAGTCTATTGTAGTATATATATATATATATATATATAGAGAGAGAGAGAGAGAGAGAGAGAATGAGAAAAAGTCAATCCAGGCCATGGAGAGAGAAAGCATATAAAGTGTACATACTGTCTGTTAGCTCGTGCCCCATACATAGTCGCAGGGGACGTGACGCGCGCGAGCATGCGCCTCCCAAAAGGGAGGCGGCTGGTTAGCCGAACCTCTCAGCTCGAGAGCTGGTCCGAAAAAGGAAGATGCTGCTTATTGCTCTTGTTTTTATAATTGTTTCCGGTGGTCTTTTGCGCATGTGTGGATTTCCTTTGAAAGGGGAAGTGACGTTGCCCTTGTGTGCGTACGTGTGAGCATATGTATATGACAAGAAAAGTGGCTTGAAATGTGAACGCATGTTTTTGTGTGAGACTAGGAAAGGCTCCCACACTAGTTTTATACATTTCATGGTTCAATGATTTAATTTATTTCCCTGGATCTGATTGGTTAAAGAGTTTCCCCCCTTGTTTTCGTCATCTACGATGTTGGATTTTCTAGAATGTTCTTTTTTTAGTTTATATAAAAATCACATGTGTAATTGGTTAATAAATATTTTGCAGGCGTTATTTTCTGTAAAATTATATATATTAAAAAAAAAAAAAATTATGAAAATCGATCCAGACAAGGTATAAAGCCATTTGATTTAAGACACTAAAACAACACAAAAAATATCACTTCACGATCAAAAACTAGCTAATTGTTACGTACCTGTCCAGGGATATGAACGAACAACAAATTAAAAGAAAAAAATCAATAATTCCCCCCACTCTTTATCTGTGCCTAAACCTAAACGTAGATTTCATGAACAAAGCTTCTTTCTTAGAACTGTGGAACTGTCTTCCGTTTTCCTGCTTTCCAGCTGATTACAATATGGTTGTCTTCAACTCTAATGTAAACATGTTCTTGATAAGCCGTTTCCCTTAAGTTAACAAATTTACTGAATTTACATTACTGACAATTACTATATTGTCCAATTGACTACTGTACACTCTTTATCCTCAAGTGGCGCCTGGGCCTTGATAAGTGGTGATGCCTATGTAAAAAAAACAACAAAAAAACAAACTAATTGTTGTGTCGTGGAACAACAGTGAAAATAAGAACAATCAAGTCGAGGTTCGGTTAAGGAACAAGTGTATTAACAATAATGTACAAAGATAGGAAAGCGTGTATATCTGCTGGGCACTCGGCTAGCAGTTGAAGTGCTGTCACATCGCTCTCACCGGTGTTGGAATTACTAGCGCTATTTATAGTGCTAATCGGTGTAAATTCCTCTGTTCAAGGAAGGCCGGTATAACATTAATAAAGCACAAAGTTAAAATAAATAAATATTTATTTTAACATAAAACAAAACATACAATTAATATGGACAAGTAAATACACTTTCTTAGTATTACTGCTACTAGCTTTGAAATCGATTATAAGGGTGATGATAAAAGGGAGATAAGAACTACTAACTTTAAATCAAATGTTTTATGTTGGGGTAAAATCTAATAATAAGAATATTAAAATATATACTTCTTTGGTCAATGAAAAAATATACAGAAATCTTTGTATTTACCAAAATACCAGTACGGTGTTTGGCTTTTAAGGAGTTTCTTTTGGCTGGATTTTTATCCTAGAAACATTACCAGAGTTCTAAACAGCAAGTCAGTAACTTAATTTAACAACTGACGCCACTCCTTTTTATAATCATTTTCTTTATTGGTGACATCATTTTGCCTGCATTTGCATATAGCTGTCCACACTATATTGCAATAGTGCACTGTTATTTTTACATATGGGATAGATAAACACGATCCATGTGACAGGATCATAGGGGAAATAAGCCTGGACCTGATGTTACCACATACACCAATAAAACCATGAAAAAATTGCACAAAACAAACCAGGATTAGTAGGAGTTTCTTTGATAGCCAACTTGGGGGAGAAGCTTTGGTTTCCAGCTACAGATTTTATCCTGGGCCCCCAAAATCAACACAGATTAGACCATTCCTATAATGATCTGGTTCCTGTTGATTTTGCAGTGGGAGTTTAGTTCTGTGCAGTTCTAGGAGGTTCAAACAACTTTAACATAACATTTCACATGTGTAAAAGAGCACTTTAAGTCAAATAATACCTGTCAAGTTCCAATTTTTCTTTTTTAATCTTAACCCTCTTAGCAGCTATTTTTACCGACTAAAACCCCCCTAAAACAACAGCCTACAAAAATATGCAATTATTTGACCCACTTCACGCCACTCTGTGGCCTTGTGTTTCAGTTGAGATGCAGTTTGAAAAGTGGAAACAGACAGACAGATGTTGTCCCTTTTATCTGTATTCAACTCCAGCTTTATGTATTTAAGAAATTTTTTAACAGAACAGAGATAATATTCACTAGCAAGACCTGTGGAAATTTCAAAGTGGCATCTTTCATATGTAATATATTGCTGCTGGCCATTCTATGCGCATTCAGCATGAATGGAGACCTGAAATATTATTATAGCCCTCTTGATAAAACTGTAAAATTATTTATCTAAGTAATCTGGTTAATGTAGTGTCAGAATATATCTGTTTATTACGGTTTATCTCTAATATCCTTATAGGAGTTTGTGACATATTTCCATTGTATGGATGCCTGGTGCGAACAGAAACTCCAGGATACCACCCTTGGATCCTAGCCAGAAGACCAAGAAGGTATATTTTAGTTTCAGAGACAGCCTAAAAATGACATCATTTATTTTATTTTATTTATTTATTTTTTTTATTTTACATTGCGTCTTTGGTGATCAGGAGATCCTATATATTAAAAAGGAAGATACAAGGTGATAATATACGACAAACATTAAATTAGAATATCTATATACTAATTTAATATTCATAGTGTGTTATTACTTTCTATCCTCCTTTTTAATAAATAGGATCTCCCGATCGAATAATTTATAACCTGGAAAACGTGACACACGTATGTACGTACGTTAAAGGTACTACGGTATTAATATATAGATAATTGTATTTATTAATATGTTTACATACATAATCGTCAACATATATATATATATATATATATATATATATATATATATATATATATATATATATATACGTTTTATTTTTTATTACTTTCTGTCAAGTTACATTATTGTTTCAGCTACTTGGCCGTTTTTTTGGCCGTCTGTAGCATCCTCAGACTTTTACAGAAATGTTCGCTATTTTGGGATGAGAGAGTGAAAGTATGAATGAGGTCGGGGGGGGGGTGCGAGGAGGGCGGAAGAAATAGAGGAAGCTACAGACGGCCAAAAAAAGGGCCAAGTAGCTGAAACAATAATGTAACTTAACAGAAAGATACGGTAATAAAAAATAAAACGCATATCTGCTCTACAACGGTATTGAGCACTTTCTTCAGTTTTTATTAATTACCATTTCCACTATATATATATATATATATATATATATATATTGATAAGTTTTTATTTCGGTTTAAAAAACAATCATTGATTAAATATTCAATTTTTATATTTCCTTATTAGATGATTGGTTTCATTTAACTATTGCACTTCATTCTATTTATGCATAGTTTCTACATTCTGCATAATTGAGTAGAATTTAGGATTAAAACCTTTTAGCACATGGAAATGTGTATATATATATATATATATATATATATATATATATATATATATATATATATAAACTGACCTTGTTGGAGTGTGTGCGAAAAGTCTCTACCAAACTCCTCTCAGAATACTTGGCCTACATATTTGAAATTTGATATATAGGGTATTTCTACATGTGGCTCACTTTCCATTTTGCTGCCAAGGGATAAAAAATAAAAGAAAAACAGCTGACCTTTGTGAGAGTAAATCAACTATTTTTAGAGCATTCGTTGACATCTATGCTGATGACACGACCATCTACGGCAACATAAGTTTTTATTTCGGTTTCGATTCAAGTTAACGCATCCAAGTTATATGGATATATTTTTTTTATTTTTAAAATCGCAACTTTATAACATATAAAAATCAATAGAATATTAATTCTATAATAATATATACGAAATCTGCAAGAATTAAAATATTATATTTAAGCGTACTTTACGACCGGTTTTGCCAGGCATTCGTGCTTTTGCAGTTTTAACGAAAAAAAAGCTGCAATAATATCAGAGTGTCTCCATTTACACTGAACATCTACAGAATGCCAACATCAATATATTACATATGAATGAGTCCCCTGTGGAATTTCCACAGGTCTCGCTAGTATTATATTATTATATTAATCATTAGAATTAATCATATTTTGATTAAACAATTGCACTTTTTGTTTATCCTTGCAACCCTTTTTATTTGAATTGCAACATTTCACGTTTGACGAGCTAATATTTATTCTTTCAACAATGTGGAGGTGCCTGGTTGGCCTCGCGCTAAAAATGTCACATTTTGCACTTGTGGAGGAGTAAATACCAGTACGCAAATGCCTCCTCGTGTTAATGTTTATTTAAAACAATCAGTGCTGGGCTGGCCTCCTCTGTGTGACTGTGGCAACACACTAGCTGCCCGACCACTACCACCACATTAAAACTGACCTTATATCACATCTCTTTTTTTCATAGGGAAGTAAATCGTGGCCTTCGTTATATTATATCTTGTCTTTTAAGACGGTCTTGAGTAAATACAAGTTTCAAGTGAACGTATTGAAACTTAGAAACGGTGCCATTTGGAAGCTGGTTCAGAGTATAAAAATCAGAGGTAAATGATGAGATGTCCATCCTAAACAGAATGTGGTAAAAATTGGCTATATACTTCATGTATTTACTTCAACAGTGCTCAATACGTGAGTAGAGCTAGGTAGTAAGTTGTGAACATACGTGGCAATTAAGCTACACAAAATCTTCCACGCAGCTTAATTGCTATATATTTTCGTAATCTAATATATATATATATTTGTAGTTATCGACATACAGTCCTGTTTCATTGTATCACAACTCATCAGTACTGCTAGACTAGCACCTCTCCTAAGCCGAGGATTGAACCCAGAACCATCGTGTTGACAGTCAGTAGTTCTACTGATCGATCCATGGGAGTGGCGCCTGCAAATTATCTCGCCAAATGTCTATTTAAACAAACATTTGTCCACCACTTTTACAGTGACGTTGTAGATTTTGTAGCTTAATTGCCATGTATGTTCACAACTTACTACCTAGCTCTACTCATGTATTATATATATATATATATATATATATATATATATATATATATATATATATATAGATGTTGTTTTGTTTTGGTTTTAGCGATGTGTTTTGAATGAATTCAATTATTTACGAAAGTGCATTTTTACCTAAATGCGAGTTGGGAACAATTTTCCCTTTTAACCAATTTGGTACCCCCACATGGGGAGCAGTATATATATATTATTTTTAAAATGTAATTATCCACTGACACGTGTTTCGTCGTCTACGACTCATCAGAGTGGCTGTATCTAGCGAGATTCGAAATCGGGACCCAACGGTAATGAGCCTAAACCCTTTCCCTTGGACCATCTCGCCGACTGTCTGGATATATCGCGATTCACTTAGATGTTGTTTTGTTTTGGTTTTAGCGATATGTTTTGAATGAATTAGTGTTGGGACGATTAATCAGAATTGGAATCAAGAATTGGAAAAATCGACAAACTTTGAGTTATTGGAATCGGTATCGGAAAAATTGGTGTTTATTTTCTGATGCCAAAACGATTCTTTTGATTGTCTTTTTTATTTGATTTTGTTTAAACCAAAATCTTCCATTGATGGTAATAATGATAAAATAATAAATATTTATCGATTTTAAAATACCAGTAAAGCTAAAATCAATAGATCATCCTCCACAAGTGTATTTTTACGTTTAGGAAAATATCTGCATATTTAACATGTGTTGTTTTTTTTTTCAGACATCGGGGGAAATAACAATCATATAGTTAAATATTTAGAGATTAATAAAGAATCGGAATCAGTAATTGTATCAGAATCGGGAATTTAGTATGGAATCGGTAAAAATATTAGAATCGTCCCATTACACTAATATACACACACACACACACACACACACACACATATATATATATATATATATATATATATATATATATATATATCAGACTATCACCAGACTATCCATTCATTCATCACCTTTTTCTTTACCATATTCCCTCTGCTTAGCTTATTTTGTTTTCAAGTAAGATCTTTGACTTACTTGTTGTTTCATCAAATACTTCTGCATGCAAAATCCGATCGCGCATTTTGCTAATTCCTACCCTCTGATGAGAAGGAGAGTATTTCTTCGAAACTCCGCGGATTAAGGACTATCCACTTATCTAGTGTTTCCTTTTCAGATTAGGAGGCCTCAAGTTTTGACAAACTTCTTGGCTTGACCATTACTCCTGATCTTAAATGGAACACGTACATCAAATCTGTTGCCAAGGCCGCTGGAAAAATGGTGGGATCTTTCTATCGATCCGGTAGATATCTCACTGCTGATGCTATTCTTTATCTATATAAGAGCCAGGTACGTCCAAGGATGGAATACTGTTGCCACATCTGGGCTTGAGCTGCTAGAAAGGACTTGGCCTGCCTTGATAGAGTTCAAAATAGACTTTGTAGCCTCGTAGGAGATGTCCTTTTCTCTTCCTTGCAACCTCTATCTCACAGAAGAGATGTTGCGAGTTTGTGTCTGATGTATCGTTATTTTCATGGAAAGTGTTCGAATGAGCTTCAATCTATGGTCCCCCCTCGCCAAACTTTCACAAGAAACACTCGTCTAGCTGTAAACACTATCAATAATTCCCCCCACTCTTTATCTGTGCCTAAACCTAAACGTAGATTCCATGAACAAAGCTTTTTTCTTAGAACTGCACGCCTGTGGAATTGTCTTCCGTTTTCCTGCTTTCCGGCTGACTACAATATGGTTGTCTTCAAGTCTAACGTAAATAAGTTCTTTATGAGCCGTTCCATATAAGTTATCAACTTTACCAAATTTTCATTACTAATGATTACTATAATGTCCAATTTCTACTGTACACTCTTTAACCCTTATCCTTGAGTGGCCTCTTGATAATGTGGTGATGCCTATGTAAAAAAAAAAAATGTTTTTAACTCATTTCAAAATGTTTTTTAACATATTTTATTAACTGTTTTCTCATATATATATATATATATATATATATATATATATATATATATATATATTCTTGTGGAAATATACATTTTTTTACTTATATTTACTTTGAATATATACCAATCCTTATTTAAGAAGCTCAATATAATTACAAAGTATATAATGAATGAATGACAAATGTCTATATTCCAAATTTCATGATGTTAACCATCTTATAATCTATTCCTTTAATTCAGTTGACATTCACAATTCTTGACAGTATCTGTTTCATAGCACAAAATCAATCACTTAATTATTATATCAATCAGTGAATTTATTTTGCCCTTAACTCATCAGAAGAAATAGCAACAATCAATCCACCAAAAATATAAATAAATAAATAAATAAATAAAATGCGTTTGGACATGATTAAAAAATCCGAAAATTGGAAGAGAAGCTGCAAATTCCTTATAGTTTGCTTACATTACGCCATTTTGAATTTTGGTGAATTGATTGTTGCTATTTCTTCTGATGAGTTAAGGAAAAAATAAATTCACTGATTATCACCTTGACACACTGGTTCTCGTCAGATCACTGAAGTTAAGCAACATTAAGCCTGGTTAGTACCAGATGGGTGACCATTTGGGAATTCTAGGCGCTGGTTGTGCTCTCTGCTTATCTCGGCATTTGTTTCCACTCGTCCTGTACATACACTTTACTTGCCACTTGTATTTAGCAATGTCGACTAAGGAAAGGTGTGGTTAGAAATTGTGCACCTCCTGCCACAAAAATTTCACGCTCAGGCACCCCTTCGTGGGTATCCATAGTCTGTGAAAGACTGAAGGAGCCCGTTTATATATATATGAATTGAGTTTTTTTTTTTTTCACTCTGACGTTGATGTTAAAAGCCTACTTTTTCTGCTTAAAAATTATTAAAACGAACTTCTTAATATACTCAGTCATGGATATGCAAGCGACTACATGAAAGTGAACTAATTTGCATATTCCTTTGAAAAAAAATCATTGATTAAATATTCAATTTTTATATTTCCTTATTAGATGATTGGTTTCATTTAACTATTGCACTTCATTCTATTTATGCATAGTTTCTACATTCTGCATAATTGAGTAGAATTTAGGATTAAAACCTTTTAGCACATGGAAATGTGTGTGTGTGTATATATATATATATATATATATATATATATATATATATATAAAAACTGACCTTATTGGAGTGCGTGCGAAAAGTCTCTACTAAACTCCTCTCAGAATACTTGGCCTACATATTTGAAATTTGATATATAGGGTATTTCTACATGTGGCTCACTTTCCATTTGCTGCTAAGGAATCAAAAATGAAAGAAAAACAGACTACTTTTAGAGCATGTGTACATACACATTTTTAGTAATGATGAAACGATTCCAATATTTTTCCCGATTCCGATACAATTATTACTGATTCCGTACAATTACCGATTCTTTATAAATCTCTAAATATTTAACTGTAGAATTGTTATTTTTCCCCGATTTCTGTAAAAAACACATGTTAAATATGCAGATATTTTCCTAAACGTAGAAAAAAAACACAAACAAACACTTGTAGAGGATGATCTATCGATTTTAGTTTTACTGATAATTTAAAATCAATAAATATTTATTATTTTATCATTATTACCAGCAATGGAAGATTTTGCTTTAAACAAAATCAAATAAAAAAAAAAAAGGCAATTAAAAGAATCGTTTTGGCATCAGAAAATAGGCACCATTTTTTCGATTCTGATACCGATTCCGATACCCCCAAATTTGTTGGTTTTTCCGATTCTGTTTAATGGTGCCAAGACTAATTTTTAGCTTCTTTTTAAATCCATCCGGTGATAGCTGTGACAATAATGACGGTGGCTGAAGCAATAAATAACAACAAAGGCTAGAGAGCTGACTGTTTTGGTTTCGATTCCAGATGATGGCACCAAAGTCTTTAATATTTTCAACTTTTAAAATTATTATTATATATATTGGCTCCAATATATATAATAATAAACAATAGAGATTTTGCTCTATAATAATAATAAATAGGAAATTTGCGTGAATTAAAATATCATATTAAAGTATATTTTATGACCAAGTAATGCCGGGCGGCCTGCTAATATATATATATATATATATATATATATATATATATATATATATATATATATATATATATATTAATGGCCTGGCAATACCACAGGAGAAACAACAGAAGCAGCAAAACTAATGCTAGGACACTATATATACAAATGTAGGTAAATTTGGGCATATTTTATTGATTTGAAAATATAGATTCTTTTTTTTACCAATTTTGTTATAAAATTTAAATCATAGAATAGTATTATAATCTTAAAAAATCCTGCAAATTTTCATGTAGTTTCATCCCATAGAACCAAAGATATGAGCATTTCAATATTCAATTTGGCTACCAGTATAGATATATCCATATATATATATATATATATATATATACATATATATATATATATATGTGTGTATATATATATATATATATATATATATATATATATATATATATATATACGAGCAAACAGTTAATAAAACATGTCAAAAAACACTTTGAAAAAGAGTTAAAAACATATTTAATCTGAAAAGGAAACACTAGATAAGTGGATAGTCCTTAATCCGTGGAGTTTCGAAGAAATACTCTCCTTCTCATCAGAGGGTAGGAATTAGCAAAATGCGGGATCGGATTTTGCATGCAAAAGTATTTGATGAAACAACAAGTAAGTCAGAGATCTTACTTGATAACAAAAAAGTGAAGCAGAGGGAATATGGTGAAGAAAAAGGTGATTACACGTGAATGGATAGTCTGGTGGAAGATAAATAATCCAGTGACGGTAAAATCCAAATATATAACTTCCAATTACGGGATTTCCTTGGATTTTACTTGTGCAAATGGAAATTCAATTAACTTTCTTGAATTATATATATATATATATATATATATATATATATATATATATATATATATATATATATATATATATACTTGTTTATTGTTATATAAACATGCTCACATCCCGCTGCTACAAATAGCCACTTGTTTCAATCAAACAACAGATATCATCATTGAACTTTTGAATAGTCAAGTCGCTTCCTGATGATATCTGTTGTTTGATTGAAACAAGTGGCTATTTGTAGCAGCGGGATGTGAGCATGTTTATATAACAATAAACAAGTATTATCAGCTCTTTTTATTGAGCACTATCTAACAACCTCGTTGAATTCATTAGTCCATTACTTTTGAATATAAAAAAACCCGAGTATATATATATATATATATATATATATATATATATATATATATATATATATATATATTAAGTAATGTGATTTATAATTTAAAAATTTAAAAAAATTTTTAAAATTTAAAAATCAAATTTTAATTAAATTAAAAATCAGTTTCATAAGAAGGAACAACAACAAAATCAATATATATATATACACTAATTTTTTTGGCAATTTTATATTTGAAATCTCAGAATTTAACAAACGAAGATTCGTTGGAAAGCTAATGACGAATTGTGTACTGGGCTATGTGACATTTGCTTGTAAGTTTGCACATTATTGTTTAAACAAGTGGGGGATCACTTTTCTACATTAATTTAACGTAAAATGAGCACCAACTATTTATGGCCACATTGGCTATAAAATCTTAGTTTATTTTACGTCAAATTTATATAGAAAAGTGATCCCTCACTTTTTAAAACTACAATTCATTGATATCATAAAAATTGTTTCCTGGGATTTTAACTATCGTTTTCAGCGCCCTCGAAAACCTATACTAGTGATAATTTTAAAGGAATTTTTGTGGGTGGAAAGATACTGCACCTTTACCAATATTTTAATCATGGTCATTTGTTTTCCTAGTTTTGCATATGAATTACAAAATATCTGATATTTCTTCAAAACCTCTGGCCTTGATGAAGGGGGTGACAAAAACTTGCTGCTATGATGTGACAAACAGAGGTTGGTGCACATCCCCTGCCAAGAAACAGGAGAGAAAAAAAAAAGGATCAGGGCTAAACGCTGTTGTGTTATAAACCCACAATAGTATTGAAGAAGTTTGCTAAATGATATATTTTATTTTATTAAGTTAGCAAATAGGTCAGGGTTGAGGAAGTTTTGTAAACAGAAACTCATCACTAAAAATAGAATGGAGAAAACAATGAAGGTAAGTTCGCAGGTGGATATTTGATACGTGTGAATTGGGTATCAATATCTAGCCAACGTGTGGCGGCTGCCTGAAGATCAAAGGCTATATTGCGACATGCTGACAATTTGCATATAAACACGGCGGTTTTTTGTGAAATAGGAGGTGAGAGTCTTGATCGGTGTGCTGTCAGGAAGGAATCTTTATCAGCATGATGCCGAGGACAGTCTAACTCGGCATACTGCTGAAGTGGTCCTTGGTGGTTCGGGACGTCGCAAGATAAAAGAGAGAAAGAAAGTATCCGAGTTGTAAAGTTGTGGTGGTGCAAAGGCGACTGACATAACTAGTAAAAAGAGAGTATCTTTGCAAAGGAGAAGTGTCCTGTAAAGCCGAGTTGTAAAGTGGCAGTGGAGAAAGAAAGAGAGTATCTTTGTGAAGACGGCTGACATCATGAGAGGAAAAGAGAGAAGTTGAGAGTTGTGCTGTTTACTTTAACCTTCCTACTTCAACTCACACGCTGAACGATAGAAATAAAAGTTCGAAAACAAGTTCACTCATTGTTATATATATATATATATATATATATATATATATATATATATATATATATATATATATATATATATATATACAAACCCGACAAGCTACTAAGTCTCATCCCTTTACAGTAGAGATCCCTAGGTGCAAGAAAGCCTTTTACTCCAATAGTTTCTTCCCCAGAACTGCGGGTCTTTGGAACTCCCTTCCGGGATTCTGCTTTCCCAACTGCACTGATATGCAGAAGTTCAAGTGTAATGTTAACAAACATCTTTCTACTCATCTCCCTTCATAATGACCCCGCTAATTAAGTCCCTGATAGTAGCTCCCTGCTTCAAAGTGGCACTGTGCCTTGTTTGGGGTGAAAATTGAATTTAAAAAAAAAAAAAAAAAAAAAAAGATTAAAATTATCCCAATGTGCAATTATGATAATTGTAATAATTATCCAAATGGAGAATTGTTTTTTCTCTTTAAGGCAACGAAAAATATTTTTATGGCCATGTGATTGAACACCGGAAAATTTAGGCACCTTTACCTACATGTTGATTTGGTAATGACGTCAGGTGGTTTGATGCGTATTTCTTCACCTCAATGTTTGATGAACACGTTTTGTTTTTGTTTTCCCTTTGAATGATATAAACGTATAAAAACTGATGCGTATATCTTTAACTCACACACTGAACAACGTCCGTTAGATGTTTGATGAACACTTTGTTTTTGTTTTTATAAACGTATAAAAACTTAATAGTCTTCATTCGGCTTTTGAAGCTACTGTTTGTTTGTTTGTCATCTCTTCATAATTATTTATACCGGCGACGGATTGTAACGGTATAATGGTTTCAAATGATCTGAAATAACAGCAAGGGGAGACTTGATTCCAAATATTTCTCATATGTTATATATCTCCCCTCTTTGGTTTTCATACATAGAGTAAATTCCACAGTGTATAAAGATTATTTGATACTGGAGATAGTCATAATGGTATCCTTATTTCCAAAAGAGGGGGGGTGTATAAGTCATGAGAAATATTTGGAATCAAGTCTCCCCTTGCTGTTATTTCAGATTATTTGAAACCACAGCGGCAAGTTTTAGTCTTCCCTCCATCAAGGCCAGAGGTTTTGGGGAAATATCTAATATATATATATATATATATATATATATAAAAGTGAACGTGTCTGTGTATCTGTGTTTGTGTGTGTGTGTGTACATTTCCCTACGCAATAACTCCATCAATCTTAAGTCTACAGACGCGAAATTTAATATACAGGGTACTGAGACTTGGGAAAAAATTTTGGGATCGGTTTTCGGCCAGAAATTTGGCTGTTAAGGGGTCAAAGTTCAACGATTTAACCTTTGAGAACTCTACCAAACTCCTCCGACAATTTTGGGTCTAAACACTTATTTTAGATATAGGTTCCTTAGACATGGATCAAACTTAATAACTTGATTTGAGCCCAAAACAATAAATGTTAAGGGGTCAAAGTTAAAAGAAAATTTGATCTCTGCAGTCTCTACCAAATTACTCAGCCAATTTTTGGTCTAAACATTTGAAATTTTACATAAAGTCTATTCAGAAAAATTGACCTCTGCGGTCTCTACCAAATTACTAAGACAATTTCTAGTCTAAACATTTGAAATTTTACATAAAGGGTATTCAGACATAGGGCAAGCTTTTTAATCGGTTTGGGTCGAAAATTTTTAGTTACCAATATATAAATGTATGTATGTATGTATGTATGTATGTATGTATGTTTGCATGTCTGCCTTAAACTTTCGACAGAGGCGACGGATTTTACCAAAATCAGTATCGTTTTAAAGTCCAACTTTTTAGAAGACAAATATCGAAAAATTGGCTAAAAACATTAATATCTTCACCTTCGACTGAGAACTTTTCTACAGGGGGGGGGTCGATTTTTTCGCCGATATTTTTGAAAGTCATCCTCTCCTTTCGATTGTCTAGTCTTAATTTAAAAAAAATGTCACTTCCGGTTTGACATAGACGTCAGATTTTTTCTCCGTTCTTTTCCTCCTCCTTCGCGGTACGGGTTCAAACCTGCCTTCCTACTACCACTTTTTTTTTTTTTTTTTTTTTTGCTCAGCAGACACATCCAAACACCCGGGCAACACCGGGCTGAAATGCTAGTTATATGTATATATATATATTAAAAATTTTCCTTGTCAAAGTAAAATGTTTTTCTTTCTCTTTTTCATTGTCAGATATTAAAGTGGACTTCTTGTTGCAAGAAAGAACAATCCAGGTTATGTCTTGGCACAGCTGCACCGGTTTGAATCAGTAGAAAGTATAAACAATTTTTTTAAAAACATTGTTTTGCATTTTTTTTAAAGAGTATGACATGATGAACAGTTTCGAGTTAACATCTAGTTAGTATTACGCATGAACTCTGAAGAAAAACATTTAAAATGAGTAAATACACTGTTATATTTTAACGATTCTTATTATTATTAGTAGTAGTAGTAAGGATAAGCGTCTTAAGATTGTTCCTGGAAGTAAGAGATCTTTGAGTCTTATGTGTGTGATCATGTTGTGAGATATGGAAACATTAACATTGTTAGAGAAGAGATGTGGACATTAACAGGTGTATATAAAGAGAGGCTGAAAGTTTATGAGTGAGACTGCATATAAATACATTTTGAGAAAGTGTTTTCATATCTAGATAGACAGACCGATAATTGAGAGGTTTTCATTTATGCCGATGGATTGACAGGTTGGCATTTATGCTTTGACAGTTCGTATGAACGGGAGTGTTTGTATAACATAAATAGACACATATACTTTCTAACACATATATTTTTTAGATGATGAATTTCAAATAGTTTGTACACATAAATAGACAATACCTTTTTCATGTAATGATGGACACAGGAGACGGCAGTTATCAAAACACATTGAACATTTATTCTTCCCTGACCGGTTGGGGCTTTGCGTCCAAGAATTCAAAGCTTCACATATTAAGTTTCAAAGTGACCGTCTCGCTTCCTAGATGTTCGAATTCCAAACTCCAGACTATCGTCTGTCGTTCTCAAACTCCCTCTGAGTTTCTCATTAACTCTCCAACTAACTCTCACTTCCTATATTGAGAAATCCATGCATGTCCGGCCACGTGACCAAACTCACGTGCCACCAACGTGCACGTTTCCGACATTATGATTTCCCAATAACCTATTTTTTCTTTGTTGTTTTTACAAAGGAATTCAACCTACATCTAATTCATTTAACCCATATTTTATTATCCACATTCTTTTAACAATGAATAGTTTATTTATTATTTATTTCATCAGAATTAACAATTTACTGGACATTCCATTTAAACCTATTGTTCTTTAAAACTTATCTCCAGGGTTCGATTTCTGCTTTCTCTTATTTTATTTTCCTTTTAACTAATCTCTCTATTTTTATACTTACATGAAAAGGGGACAGCCCTTATCATGTAACACACTAGCATAATCAAAGGTTTTACAAGATGGCGTCATAGTGCTCATGGAGGAGCAGTGATTGATGTATGCATCGCTCAAGATAAAAAAAAAAAGTGTTAAAATGTACCATCCTCCTCCCTCCGATTACTAGTTAACAGTAATTGATTTTGAACTCCAAAACATATCCTCATGTCATAATCTTTTTTTTTTTTAATATATAGATTATCACTTAATAGACTATTTTTGGTGCTTGTTAATATAGAGTCGACAAATCGATTTTTTTAAATTTGTCATTTTAAGCAAAAACAATATGTACTTAATTGTCATGTCGAAAATAGTAATTTATCCAAAAATTACGAAAATTTATTGAGCAGAACAACTGCTATTGTGTTTTTAGTTAAAAAAAAAAAAAAAGTCTATCACTATAGACAATTGCAACCATGAACAAATAATCTAAAATATTCGTTTCGGAATTATGTCCCTTGTGTTTAAACTTTTACAGTCTATTTTATAACATCTAAGAAAAAATGCAATTTTATCCAATTTTCTGTAAAAATTACTTTTAACTATAAATAACTTTCTACTTGACAGATTTTCGTAATTTTTGGATATATTACTATTTTCGGCATGACAGTTAAGTATGTAACATCATTTTTTTTGGCTTAAAGTGACATATTTAAAAAATTAATTTGTCAACTCTATATTAACAAGGATCCTATTTTGAATCAAATTTGCAAAGAAATTGTATAGGACTGCAATCGCATAATTTATGCATTCAAACTACTTTGGTCAACAACTGGTATATATGAACTCTGAACTCTCTGTGGGAGAGAGGTTGCAGAGAAGAGAAAAGCCCCCCCCCCCAGTAAGCCACAAAGTCTATTTTGTATGCTGTCAAAGTAGGATAGGCTGTTTTTAGCAGCTCCTGTCCAGATGTGGCAACAGTACTCCGTCCTTGGGCATACTTGGCTTTTATTTACTCATATTCCCACAGATTAGCACTTACTTAAACATAAGCTTGACATTTTAAATTAAAAGGTATAATAAAATCACTACGAATTCATTGGCACTTTTACACTATTGGCACAAAATTTTGTAGCTGATAAATGGAGTTTTCAGATAAAAATTAATATTTTCTACTGATTTTTTTTTTTGTCAATTCTAATAAGTTACAATGGTAGGTTCCAAATCATGCAGTCGAAATTACCTGAATATTACTGAATTATTAAAAATCAAAACTTTAATCAAACTAGCAGTTGAAATTGTGGCCAATTTTTTAAAATCGAAACGGAAAATTACCTCCCTTTTGAACTCTCTTGTGTCTTACGATCGTTTTCATCAAATTTTATTTTTTATTTTCTTTAATAAATAATTTTCTACCTTATCGATTTTTGTAACTTTTGGATATAATCATCTTAAAAATATGAGGAATACATAGATTCTATTTTTTTATATTTTAAAAAATTTTTTTTACATGGAAGTCACCACTTATCAAGGCCCGGAAGCCACTCGGGGATAAGAGTTATTGCGTGTACAGTAATCAATGGGATAGTATCATAGTAATCGTTAGTATTGGAGATTTGATAAAGTATCTTACTTAAGGGGGCGGTTCATCAGGAATTTGTTTATGTTGGACTTGAAGACATTCAAGTTGTAGTCAGCTGGCAAACAGGCAAACGGAAGAGAGTTTCACTGGCGTGCAGTTCTAAGAAAGAAACTTTGTTCATGGAATCTACGTTTTGGTTTTGGCACAGTTAAAGAGTAAGAAAAATTTTTGACAGTGGTTTCAGCTAGATGGATGTTTATCGTGAAAGATTGGCGAGGGGAGGATCAATGAAGTAATGATAAAACAAAGACAGGATCCCAACATCTCTTCTGTGGGGAAAAAGGTTGCAGGGTAGAGAAAAGGGCATGCCCCACTAAGCCACAAAGTCTATTTTGTACTCTTTCAAGGCAGGATAGGCTGTTTTTAGCAGCTCCTGTCCAGATGTGGCAGCAGTACTCCATCCTTGGACATACTTGGCTTTTATATAGATAGAGCATCAGCAGTGAGATATCTTCTGGAGCGGTAGAAGGATCCTACCATTTTTCCAGCAACCTTGGCAACAGACTTGATGTACGTGTTCCATTTCAGGTCAAGAGTAAAGGTCAATCCCAGAAGCTTATCAAAACATGGAGCCTCCCCTAAACGAGAGTCATCCATTTCAATTTATGCCAGATGGGGATCAGAGCGTTGATGATGTAAAGATAGGAGCTTGGTTTTAGATGTATTAAAAGTAACCAGCAACCTCTTCCCCCACTGTACCACGCGCTCAAGATCAGAGGAGAGAGAATCAGAGAGAACGTTGTCATTTACAGTCTTTGATGTGTTGCCATAGATGGTCGTGTCATCAGCATAGATGTCAACAAATGATTTAAGTATGTGTTTTGGGAGATCATTGATGTAGATCAGGAAGAGAGTTGGGCCCAGGATGGACCCCTGAGGGACTCCAGCATTAATACTGTGAGTCTCTGATTTCTGCCCATCAACCACTACTCTTATGAACCTATCAGAGAGAAATGATTTGATTGAGAAAACATTTCCAGTTATACTGTAGCTGGAAATCTTGTGAAGTAGGCCCTTATGCCATACCTTATTGAAGGCCTTTGATATGTCAAGAGCAATTGCCCTAGAAAGGAAGCCTTTGTCGAGAGAATTAACAAGAAAATAAGGGTAAAAAGAAACAAATATTGAACAAGTAATATTTTCCATTTTATGGAGGCCAGGTGTGAACACAGACCTCACAGTTTTATCATACCATCCCTGTTCAAGCTGAAACATGCACATCTATATCCAAAACACTTGTAAAAGTTAAAATTTTTTTTTTTCCCATACTTTGAGGGCCAGGCGCGTATGCAGACACCACAATATTTATAAACCACCACTGTTCAAAATGAAATATACCTATTTTTGATTTTTGATCAGTTTTCTAAAATCGTCAACCATATAGGAGCCTATTTGTGTGCAGACACACAGATGTTCAGCTTTATTATATAGATATTAGGGATGGGACGATTCCAGTATTTTTACCAATTCTGATTCTTTCTAAATCTCTACATATTTAACTATAAAGTTGTTATTTTTCACGATTACCGTAAAAACATATGTTAAATGTGCAGATATTTTCTTAAACGTAAGAATACACTTGTGAGGGATGATCTATCGATTTTAGTTTTACTAATAGATTAAAATCAACAGATATTAACTATTTTAGTATTACTATCAGTGGTAAAATATTTTTATTTAAAGAAAATCAAATAAAAAAAAAAAGACAAAAGAATCATTGTTGGCATCGGAACATAGGAACAAATTTTTCCGATTCTGATACTACCAAAATTTCCGATTCTCAATTCCAATTAATTGACCCAACACTAACAGATATATATATATATATATATATATCTATATATCTATATATATATCTATATATATATATACACACACATACACACATTCTGTGACGGCTCAAAATGGTGACTAGGCACATGAGTGGTTACTTAATGGTGGAGCCTGATGTTACAATATAAGTTTTTTTTTAATCAACAGGGCAAGAGAAATACTCATCATCCAGAGGTCCTCTTTTTGGGGAGCTGGGCTCTTTGCACATTAAAAAACGACCTTGTGTCTAACTTTGCTTTTATGTAAATGCAAGTAAATAGGAACTCATCAACATAACTCAATCCCAGAACTAAAGTATATTTTACCATGTATTTTATGTTATTAAAGGGTGCTTCTGCATTATTATAACGACAAAATATTGAATTTCAAGTAAAACAAATGGTACCTATGCAATTGTCATGTCGCAAATAGTAACATATCCAAAAATTACGGAAAGCGATAAGGTATAAAGTAGAAAAATAATTATTAAAGAAAAACAATTGTTGAAGTTTAGATGAGAAATAAAATTTTTACGACATTTTGAATTACGTGACGTAAGCAACAGAACTTAATTATCTCCCCTGTCAACTTATTTTTTTTTTTTTACCCTCGTTAGTCTATAATATAAATCTCACCTGTCTGTTTAAAATGTATGCATGTATGTTTGCCTAAAACTTTTGACGAAGGTGACGGATTTTCATGAAGTTGGTATCATTTTGGAGCTTGACGTCTTGGACGACAAATATAAAAAAAATTGGCCAAAAACATTAATTCCTTCACCCTCAACTGGGCAGTTTTTTTACAAAGAAAGGTTGATTTTTTGCGAGCCATTTTTGCAAGTCATCATATCGGTTGGATTGACTTTGCCTAATTTTAACGTTCCGAACTTCTGGTCATGTCATGGAGTAGCGGTAAGATGTCAGATTTTCTTTCACTTTCTTTTCCGCCTTCGCGTCATGGGTTCGAGCCTGCCTGGCTACTACCACTATTTTTTTTTTTTTTGCTCAACACAAACCTCCAAACACTTGGGCAACGCCGGCCATTCAGGCTAGTAGATGATAAATAAGGTCAATATAATAAAATAGAACCCCAGGATACAGCATTAAAAATTAATAACAAAATACAGTACAGTATATAATACAAATATATATATATATATATAATCAAATTACATTATAAATTACACTGTAAATAAAATTAAAATTGTTTATTTGTAATAGTTTTTTTTTTTTAGTTTTTTATTTATAAACAAACTTTGTTAAACCATGGGCTCTTCTTTCACTTCATCTCGACATTTAGAATTAAGCAATTCCCATCGAATGTCTGGAGAAATTTCTGGATGCGAATGAACCTTTAAAACATCCATTAAGGCTTCTTTTTGTTCGCTCGAGATATTTTCTTTATATCTTTGGACAAACGTCAGGAAACATTGATGCCACAGGACAGGCAACTGTCGCCTCTCAGATGAAAACCTATAAAATAAAAAAGAAACTTCTTTAAATAATTAATTTCCACAAAGAAACACTTTTGGCTTAATGTATTCTAGTATTTCTTTTTTTTTATGGAAGACACTTCAAACAAGACATGAAGCCACTTGATTTAAAGAGTTAACTAGAAAAAAATTTCTACTTCAAGGTCAAAAACAGCCAACAATAACTGAAGCATGCATTTTTACTCATATCATGTTTAATGTTTGTGCAAAATTTCAATAAATTCCAAGGCGTAGTTATTGAGAAAAGTGCGAACGGACGAACGGACTAGGGTGAATTTACATGTCCACCCTCCTTTTATCAGGGGACCAATAAGTGTGAGATTGATAGATTCTGACCTGGAAAACAACCATTCTTCCCCCTTTGTCAGAAACATCGTTCATGGAATGCGACGACTCAAGGACAAAATAAGGGAAACAAGAGTTATGAAGCTGCCAAAAATAAATGATACTATGTAAATGGAGTTTTCAGATAAAAGAGGATAAGTTCTGAATGCAGGGTGATATTACAGGCAATAGCATTATAACCCGGTAAGAAAGAGAGATAAGTCAAAAATAAATTAACAACGATTTTCTCATTCTAATTGTAGTCTTTCTTTTTTTTTCTTTTATGGAATTCCCTCCAGACATAGCATGAAGTCACTGGATGTAAAGAGTTAATAACAAAAAATAAAAAAACTTCAAGATTAAAAATTAGCCAATGATAAAGTGTTAGATGGATTGATTACAAAAAAAAAACCCCGAAAAAACCAGCAATTCTTCTCACTTTGTCAGAAACAAATATGAATATGAGGACCAAAGGACAAAAAAAAAAAAAAAAAAAAAAAGCAAGAGTTACGAGACTGTCGAAAGAAACCTAAGGCCCACTTCTTACTCTCTGTTTTCGCTTGTACTGGACGGCTATTTAAAATTAACTTCTAAACTAACCTATCTCCGACAAATTCTTTATCTTTCCTTCTATCCAATTCACTTTTATTACTTCCTCCCATTGTTTTCCTTTGTTCTTCCCTGCTACCTCAACTGTTCTACATTTGCTCAGCATGGAGGTTATCCTTAGAATGAATCGATTACACTGGTATAGTCATGTGATGTGTTCATCCTCTTAGATAAAACATTGCAGAAACATGAATGCCTTAAATCGCAGGAAGTTTGGCTGGCCAAAGAAAACTTGGAAACAAGAGGTTAGAAAAGACTGCACAGAATGGAATTTAGAAACAGTTGACCTGCTGAACCACAAAAAACCTGTTGACCTGCTGAACCACAAAAAACGAAGAACGAGCTTGAGAAAAGTGACATAAAATGAATAGAAGGAATTCTATAATCTACTAATCCAAGTACTCATTGATTCTTCTACTGTGACCAAATCAACAAAGTCTCCTGTTCTTCACACATCCCCTATACTGTCCAGATTTCATTTTCCTCAAAAGTCATCAGATTCAAGCCCGTCTTTCGTTTGGTTTGATTGTTTTGTTTTATGGCATACGAACCTATTTTTTTTTTGGTTTACTTAATGCTGAATCTGTATTTGATAAGAGTTTTTTAGGCTTCAAGTTTTTTATATCTTCAAATATTTATTCATGGTGTTTGGTTTGATTGTTTTGTAGAGGAAAATTGTTTTTGTTTTTGGCTTTGCAGAACATGATTGAGCTTTGCAAAGAGTAAAGAAAAAAGACAACATCAATGTTTGATGCAGATCTAAGTCGGTTTTTAGTTTGGTTTGGTTGTCTTATTTTACAGCATATCAGCCATTTTTTATATGAGTTTTTATGCTTCAAGTTCCTTACATTTTCAAATATTTATTCATGGTGTTTGGTTTGGTTGTTTTGTAGAAGACAATTCTTTATCGATTATTAATATAGTGATGTATCAAAAGTAATTAAAAAACTATGAATTAGGTGCCATCAGCTAGAATTGAAACCAAAACACACAACACTCCAGCCTCATTCCTTAGTCACTAAGCCACGCTCATATGTATACAAATAGTTGTTTAACCTACGAATGTAGGTTTGCTGAGTCGACTACTGCTACTAAGGTCAACTGTTTTGCTTTTAATTTTCACCCCTTTAGTAGCAATTTTTGCTGGCTAAAAACTAAATCAAAAGTGTACTACAGGTCTAAATACCCTATATATTAAATTTCTACTCCGTGGACCAAATATTCAGAGAGAACTTTACTAGACACATTTCACGCACATATCAACAAGGTCACTTAAGGAGAAAAAAAAAGAAACAAAACAACACACTGAAGAGGGAGTATACCTCTGAAATATGTTTGTGATAAATTTCAAACAAGTAAAATATTTGTTTATTTTCCTAATATTACGTTGTGATTTGGCTTTCAAGCGCACTTGATGGGTATTTTATTTTATTCAATTCAAATTAAAACGTTTCTATATGAACTCTCATCCTTGACATTACTCTTGTGCTGCCTACGTACAGTTCAAACATTTCAAAATACAACCACTAGATACAATGTGCGGCTCTTTACAAACACACTTCTTTCTCCAATTTTACAACATGGCAAGGAAGAAAAGGAAAAAAAACAAAAAAACAAAACAACACACTGAAGATGAAGTGTATCTCTGAAATATATTTGTGATAAATTTAAAACATGGCAAGAAAAAAAAAAAAAAAAAGAAACACACTGAAGAGGGAGTATACCTCTGAAATATATTTGTAATAAATTTCAAACAAGTAAAATATTTGTTTATTTTCCTAATATTACGTCGTGATTTGGCTTTCAAGCGCACTTGATGCATATTTTATTTTATTCAAATTAAATCAACATTTCTATATATATCTCTACTATTATATAAAAGTCACTTTGTGTGTGTGTGTGTGTGTGTGTGTGTGTGTGTGTGTTCCTTCCTCATAGGCTGAGCCTATCTTTTGCAAATTTCACACAAAGGTAGTTTATATATCTGGCAGTGTTTTTAGATATGTTTTGCACAGAGATTCATCCGATAAGTATCGAAAATCAAAAAATCCGATCTTAAAAATAGTCTTTCTTATCTTATAGATAAAAAGAACAATTTTTACATGGGAATATTTTTTGTTATGCCGACTGATGTTAGGTAAAATATCTTCTTTTTTATCTAAGAAAGACTGTTTAAGATCATCAAACCTCAATATCAGCTGACGTGATATTGTAAACAAACAGACCTTTTGATGAATGTCCACGGGGCAAATTATTTCTTATGATATATAATAATGAATAGAGGATTGATTTTATAATAATATACACGTAATCGGCATAAATTAAAATATCATGTGTAAACTTATTGTACGACCAAGTAACACTGGGCGGTCAGCTAGTGTGTGTGTGTGTATATATATATAAGGTGAAATTGTCTGTGTGTGTACATTTCCCTACCAAACTATTTTTTTTGAGAGGTGGAGAGGTCAATTTTATTTATGTGGGTCGCCACTACACCTCCCTTCTTGTGCCCCTCCCCCCCCTCAAATCTATATATCTATAAAAGTGAAATTGTCTGTGTGTGTGTGTGTGTGTGTGTGTGTGCGCGCGCGCATGTCTGTGTGTGTACATTTCTCTACCAAACTACTGTCAATTTTCGGTTTACAGACTCAAGATTTGACATAAGGGGTATTGAGATTTGGGAAAATCTTTTTAATCGGCTTTCGGCCAGAAATTTGGCTGTCAAGAGATCAAAGTTCAACAATTTGACCTTTGAAAATTCTACCAAACTCTTCCGCCAATTCTGGGTCTAAACACTTGAGATTTTAGATGTAGGTTACTTGAACATGGGTCAAACTTTTTAATTTGATTTCAGCCCAAAACAATAAATGTTAAGGGGTCAAAGTTAAAAGAAAAAAATTGATCTCTGCAGTCTCTACCAAATTACTCAGCCAATTTTTGGTCTAAACATTTGAAATTTTACATAAAGTCTATTCAGACATAGGGCAAGCTTTTTTATCGGTTTTTGGCCAAAAATTTGGCTGTCAAGGGGTCAAAGCTCAAAAGATTTGCAGTCTTTAGCAAACTATTTAGTCAATTTGCAGTCTGAACATTTGAAATTTTACATAAAGCGTATTTAGACATGTAGCAAGTTTTGGGGTGAAAATTTGGCTGCCAAAAGGTCAATGTCAAAAGAGTTGACCTTTGGAGACTCTACCAAACTCTTCTGCCAATTTTGGGTCTAAACACTTGAAATTTTAGATGTAGGTTACCTGGATATGAGTCATATATATACACACACACACACACACACACACACACACACACACACACACACACAAGTTTATTAACAGGTATCTTCCTTTGCTGTTCTTCCACCCCTATCACAGAATAGACTCGTCTACACATTACAATGATTTTATTTATTTTAGGATTCTTTTACACAATAATTGTTTAACTAATCCTACCACAATTCATTCAATATTTATTTTATACAAGATTCCAAGGAAGCACAGAATCAATGTTTTAGTATTTCTTACATGAATATGGCTCTGAGGAAGATTTCAACACAATGTTAAAAGTTAAAACTTACCCAAGAAAATGAAAGACAATGCTATCAATAACCCGATACGGGAGAGCATATTTCTTATCCAAGAGGGTTCTTAAGAATATCGATGTACCACCATTATAGTCCATTTCGGCCAATTTAAGCATAGCAGCCGCAGCGTGAAGCATCGGCACAGAGTATTTACCAAGAATACTGCCAACAATGGTTGCTTCTCTTAGAGTACAATTCGACTGAAAGAAGAAAAATAGACAGGGAAAAAAAAATAAATGGTAACAGGAAACACTTTTCAAGAAGCTGCATTATTGAACGTAGAATTCACTCAGAATGAGTCTAATCAATTTTTCCCCAATACATGCGTGTCGTCTGCATGTATTTCACTTTGCATTCATCATTGTGCATGATCTATCTATATACCTATAATTCCGTATTCCTTTGGTGTGTAGTGATATTCATATTAAAAACCCTTTTTTTCTATTTATTTAAAAAGAAAATACAATTTTGTTATATATGAGTTATCGAATTGCATCCATTAGCAAAAGATCTAACTAATTTGCATATTCTTTTAAACATTCATTTTTAATTAATTCCCTATTAGTTTTTTCAGTTTTCTTATAGGGTGATCACCTTTAGTTAACTATTACGGGTAATTATATTCATGCAGATATTCTACATGATTTATACTTGCGAAATATTTGCGTAAAAAGCTTACAATGAACACAAAATCGTTTCCATATATATTTATGTATACGTATATATTTTTGTTTCATCTATCTGTCTATCTATCTATATATCTATAAAAGTGAATGTGTCTGTCTGTCTGACTGTCTGTGTACATTTCCCTACGCAATAACTCTCTCAATTTTTAGTCTATAGACTCGAAATTTGAAATACCGGGTACTGAGATTTGGGAAAATCGATGTGACGGGTGTCAGCCAGAAATTTGGCTGTTAAGGGGTCAAATTTCAACGATTTGACCTTTAAGAACTCTACCAAACTCCTCCGACAATTTTGGGTCTGGACACTTGAAATTTTAGATATAGGTTCCTTGAACCTGGATCTAATTTAATAAAGTGATTTGAGCCCGAAACTATAAATTTTAAGGGGTCATAATAGGGGTCAAATTAAAAAAAAAATTACTCTTTTTTTTTTTGCTCAGCATACACCTCCAAACACCCGGGCAACGCCGGGCTGAAATGCTAGTATATCTATAAAAGTGAAAATGTGTGTGTGTGTGTGTGTGTGTGTGTGTGTGTGTGTGTGTGTGTGTGTACACTTCCCTACCAAATAACTGTCAATTTTTGGTCTACAGACTCGAGATTTGACATAAGGGGTACTGAGATTTGGGAAAATCTTTAATCGGGTTTTCAGCCAGAAATTTGGCTGTTAAGGGGTCAAAGTTCAACGATTTGACTTTTGAGAACTCTACCAAACTCCTCCACCAATTTTGGGTTTAAACACTTGAAATTTTAGATATAGGTTACTTGGACATGGATCTAACTTTATAATTTGATTTGAGCCCAAAACAACAAATGTTAATGGATCATAATTGGGGTCAAAGTTTTAAAAAATTGACCTCTGTGGTCTCTACCAAATTACTCAGCCAATTTTTGGTCTAAACATTTGAAATTTTACATAAAGTCTAATCAGACATAGGGCAAGTTTTTTCAATCGTTTTTTTTTCCTGAAAATTTAGCTTCCAAGGGGTCAAAGTCCAAAAGATTTTACCTTTGCGATCTCTAGCAAACTATTCAGCTAATTTAAATTTAATTTGAAATTTTACATAAAGGGTATTCAGACAAGCAGCAAGCTTTTTAATCAGTTTTGGGGCGAAAATTTGGCTTGCTAGAGGTCAAAGTTTACAGAGTTGACTTTTGCAAACTCTACCAAACTCCTCCGCCAATTTTGGGTCTGAACACTTGAAATTTTAGATGTAGGTTACTTGGACATGGGCCAAACATGGGTTATTGCTGCTTGCTGTTGCTTGAAAAAAAGAACGTCGCTCGAAAAATTTCTACTCCAAAACTCTTACATATATATATATATATATATATATATATATATATATATATATGTGTGTGTGTGTGTTGTGCATTTAAACAGTTTTCAAAAAAACTACTTGATTTATTTTTTATGATACATACATGAAAAAAATAAAGGTTTTTACACTAACTTGTGCAGGCTTGAAATCTTTTCAATGAAAATTGTTTATGCTATAAAGCCTGAACTTAAGGGACGGTGCGGTCCAAACCAAATGACCATTTCGCTAAGGACAAAATCTAAGATTAAGAAAATACTTTATTCTGATAGGTTGCCAAATTTGAGTATTTTCCCACTTCATGGAGCTTTGAAAATTGATGAGATTTTGCTTGGGTAACATACGTGACAACAAATACCTTAATTCTTAGGGGTTCAATGAATAAAAATTTACTAAAAAGACTATTGCAATAATTAGAAGACTTCATAAAAATTTATAAAAACACATTTTTATAAAAAAAAATAAATGCACATTTCACAGATTTTATACATTGTTTAACAATGTTTAAAATGTCCTTCCCGTCTGAATGTAATGCACAAGACGCTAGAAACAAGACTATTATAAAAAATGGTCATAAGTATGTTTTTTTTTGTACTACATAAAAGAGTAATGCCTTAAGACTAAACAAGCCAAAAAGAAAAGAGAGTAAAGTACTAAATAAACTTACATGTATATATATAGTTAAATCATTGTGTGTAGAACGAGTATATACGGCACTTCTAAATGTGTTTTTGTGTTCTTATCATAACGAACTATATGTAGGCTTCTATGTTGTGTAACGGACTTGTTTTTGTATCCTTAATGTCTATTTTACTGTCCGTGATTAGTCTCATCTAGTCGTGTTGATAAGTGCATGTCAGAACATAACATATACATAAGGACATACCCGTTCTCTACCTTTTTTTCTAGGAGTTCTGTCGATTGTTCTCGGGGGGAGCTAGAATCTGTTAGAAGGAACACTCCAAACAGGACTCGAGCTGATATGAGATTTTATGTATTTTATTTCACTCCCAGGTATACGTCATAGCAGAAGGGAGTGATCAACGATCTTGGCTTAGGGTGGTTCTTCTACGTCTCTATTTTGAGACTTCTCCACCCTCATGGGGAAACCAATTTTAGCCAACTGTCGCTCTTGGCATCTCAAACCCAACTCAACAATGCTTAAGCAAATCGGAACAAATGACATGCGGCATGTCACGTCCGGTCACCTGTTTGGATACTTTCCGGTGGAAACTTGACCAGGTCACAGTTTGCCAGGTTTTGACAATCTGCCCACACATGGCTTCAAATCTCTCATCCACCCACCACTAGATAGATAATTATATAGATAGATAGGTAAACAGAGGGAATATCTCTTGGGTCTGAGTGTGATTAGTCTCTAGGATCTTCGAGTAATATAACATTGCCGCAGTTTAATCGCTTTCCCCCATTTTTTTTTCCTCTATAATGTGATTTTTTTCCTCATAACGCGATTCTATTTGTACATAATTTCGATTCCTATTCGTGTTTTTTTCTCTCCAAAACAAATCCCTTGATACAGCTTTGATAAAGCAAGGGCGAAACCAGTCAGCTGACTCCCATAATTTTTTTTCTTTTCTTCTCCCCGTTAACTTTATTTTAAACGTTTTTAATCATGAATGTAAGTCTCCCCTTCATGATTGCGTTATATAAACAGAAAAATGCACAAATAATTATATAGGTGCATAGATAATTTACTGCTTCAGCTGTTCCACTCTAACAACACAGCTATTATCAATTTATTATCAAATTGTCTGCGTAAATGGTCAGATTAATGCTGGGTATTCATTCAATGGAGCAACATAAGTTGATTCAGCCATATTTCTTTCAATACATCAAAATAATTTCTTCTAGATTGGTTGGTTGGTTGTTTTTGTTTTACGGCATATCAACCCTTTTCGGGTTATTCAATGCCGAATCCAAAGATTTTGAAGAAAATTTTTTTTAATAGAATATATTTGTTGTTTTCACGTCGGTTTCTATTCAACCCATAGTTAGGACCCTAACAGGTACTACCATTCCGGGTCAGAGTGGACCTGGGAGCAATGGTAATTGAAGGGTGGCTCCACACTCCCCAAAGCCCACAAGCTGGGGCCTCATCACTGGATATAGTTTAAGGTCATATCCAGGACCCCCATTGAGGGACTTTTACCCTCTGCAGGGGGGCAGTCGGCGTATTATAATGCCCCACTGACAGGGACGTTCTTCTAGAAGTAATAATTTTTAAAGACCATTTCCAGATATTTAGAAATTTGTCTGGGTATCGTTTTTTTTTTTTTTTTTTTCTTTCTCTCCTTAAAATCATAAAATCATTAGTGGTACATTGTATGTAGCAATCATACATTTTTATGTACTATTTTCTGAGTGATTCGTTTACCAGCCAATCAAAGGTCTTGATGTAGGATTACAGAAATTTGTTGGTGTATTTATTTATTTTTATTTATTATTTATTTATTTTTTTTTTATTTATTATTTTTTTTTTATTTATTATTTTTTTTTTTATTTAATATTTTTTTATTATTATTTATTTTTTATTTATTTTTTTTTATTTATTTATTTTTTTTTATTTATTATTTTTTTTATTTATTTATTTTTTTTATTTATTATTTTTTTATTTATTATTTATTTTTTATTTATTTTTTTTTATTTATTATTTTTTTTTTATTTATTATTTTTTTTATTTATTATTTTTTTTTTTTTATTTATTATTTTTTTTTATTTATTTTTTTTATTTATTATTTTTTTTTATTTATTATTTTTTTTTTATTATTATTTATTTTTTTTATTTATTTTTATTTATTATTTATTTATTATTTATTTTTATTTATTATTTATTTATTTATTTTTTTATAGTAGAGTTACTACTTATCAGGCTCAAAGGCCACTTCAGGATAAGGGTTAATGTGTGTACGGTGATGGAAACCGGGTAAAAATTGTCTATTTAAGAGGGCAGCTCAAGAATTTGTTTACATTGGACTTGGAGCCTCTGCTTGGAGTTAAGACATCATCTGAGCAATGCATATTTTGACGGTTTTTCTTAACTTGCTAACAATATGATAACTTGGTGTTTTTTTAAAAACCGATTAGCTATTAGATAGCTATTAATTTATTGCAGATTACTATCCTCATCTTTTTTAGTTGTTTGTTTCGCGACGTTTCGGCCAACTATTCCTCTGGCCTTTGTCAGGTGATAATGAACTCCAATTAAATAATACGTGATTCTTAGCTGTTTCGAATTCCTTTTCAGCACAACCCAAATAAAAGGTTTTCCTAGATAAACTTTGATATCATCAGCTGTTGTCTATGAATTCATCTATTGCAATATAATGATGAATGAATACCATTCATTGGTTATAAGAAAAAAAAAAAAAAATTGTCTCTTCGACAAAATTCCAAACTGCACTATCAGAGCAAAATGCAACACCAGCATCACAAAAAAAGACTTTGCTGGTTTGATCGCATTCTTTGACACCACGAGGAGCAATTCATCTGCAAATTTATAGACTCAATCGCATCACTGGCTGAAAGAAGCAGAAAGATCCTCAATTAAAGAAATGGATTACAATAATGAGAACAGACATGGAACCAATAGTCCCCCCCCCCCACACACCAATTTTTGATATGCATTGTTGTACTGGGGAATGGTTGAAGAATGCAAAAAAATCAGCTGCTGATCAATATGAGTGACGTTAGATTCTGTAAAACCATTTTGAGATGGCTCAACTGACCCTAGTGAACAGAGACCATTCATCCATTATTAGACAAATCAGACTTACCTCACACAATGGAATGAGAATTCCTTTAAAGAAAGCTGCTGGTTTGAAGAGAGCTTTGCGTAATGCCTAAGACAAAAGGAAAGAAAACAATCAAATCTTTGGTTTTACTGCTTTAATGCAAGATGATTCAAGTTCAGTCAAATTTAAAAAAAAAAAAAAAAAAAAAAGATACATGATTTCATAATGCAATATTTTTCTTACTTAATATTTCTTACCTTGCCTCTGGCAATGCCGAGAAACAGGTCCTGCTAGTAATCCAATAAAATAAGCAGTTATAAATTGAGTAACTGACTTGTATAATACTGAGGCTAGCATCATCATTAATCATTGGAATAGTTAATTTTAATAAGGAAAGAGTGGTTCTTGTCCAGAATTCCCCCATATTAAAAACAAAAATAAAAATCTGTATGATGCATGTATCCATGACGAAACAAAAATATATTCCAAAAGTTACCTAAATTGATCAAGTAGTTTTTAATTAAGAACCAATTTATCATTATCATGATGTTCAAGGGAGATAATTTCCTTTTTTCGAGATTAAAAATAAAACAAAAAACAGGTAGATTTCTCTCCCAAAGTATGATAATATTCCATGTACCGCCAAAAGTAGAATTTATTTTATAAAAACAAAACTACTGGATGAATTTTCAGAATTTTTGATGAAAGATATTTATTTTTCCCCCTCACAAGTAAGTACATAATAAAACCTACCTGCTATTTTTTACGACATCCATAAGCAATCTAGATGTAAACATTATACATGCAACTGGGGACTTATAAATGTCACTCCCACGGAACTTCTTCCTTTAGAGGAAGTCAGTTCAACCTGCATAGGATGAGTGCTACTTCAGAACAGTACAGTAAGTATGGAGAACTACCATAAATAATTTTTTTTTTCTTGAAATTTTATATTCTTTTTGTGTAATATGATGGGATGTAACAGAGCTGCGGATGTTGATAGCAGCAGCAGCAGCAGCTTGCATAATGTCCAAGTCGGCCGCATGAAGTGATGTCACATACATGTTCGGAGAAGTGAGATTTGTGACGTGACTTCAGAAGCACGTATTCACAACATATGTGTGACATCACAGAAGAGACAAAAAGTTACATGTGGTTGGAAGAAGAGAAATGAATTGTTTAAATGTTTAGAAAAAATGCGTTGTTGGAAATACTAGATATAAAGGTTTTGTTAGAGAACAAAAAACTGAGCAAAGTTTTTTTTTTTTTTTTTTTACAAACGAGTCATCACTTATCAAGGCCCAGAGACCACTCGAGGATAAGGGTTAATGATTGTACAGTAGTCAATGAGAAAATGTAGTAAACATTAGTAAGTGGAAATTTGGTAAATTGGATTACTTAAGGGGACGGCTCATCAAGAACTTGTTCACATTGGACTTGAAGATGACCATATTGTAGTCAGTTGGAAAGCAGGAAAACGGAACAGAGTTCCACAGGCATACAGTTCTAAGACAGAAGCTTTGTTCATGGAATCTACATTTAGATTTCATCACAGGTAAAGAGTGGGGAAAATTATTGATAGTGGTTTCAGCTAGATGAGTGTTTTTCGCGAAAGTCGGGCTGGGGTGGGGTGGGGGCATAGATTGGAGATCAGACGAGCACTTGCTATGAAAATAACGATAAAGCAGAGACAGGCTCGCAACGTCTCTTCTGTAGGAAAGAGGTTGCAGGGAAGAAAAAAGGGCATCCCCTACAAGGCTATGAAGTCTATTTTGAACTCTGTCAAGGCAGGATAAACTGCTTCTAGCAGCTCCTGCCCAGATGTGGCAACAGTACTTCATCCTTGAACATACTTGGCTCTTATATAGGTAGAGAATTGCATCAGAAGTGAGATATCTACTGGAGTGGTAGAAGGATCCAACCATTTTTCCAATGACCTTAGCAACAGATTTGATGTACATGTTCCATCTCAGATCAGAAGTAAAGGTCAGATCTAGAAGCTTGTCAAAACATGGAGCCTCCCCAAGACGAGAGCCATTCATTTCAATTGATACAGGACAGGGATCAGAATGTTGATGTAAAGATAGAAGCTTGGTTTTAGATGCATTAAAATTAACTAGCCACCTCTTTCCCCCATTGCACCACGTGATCAAGATCTTTCATACAATGACTACGCTACAAATAACTTTGCAGATATTATTACAAATACAATTAGGCTTTAAAGACTTCTTTGAAATTTTTAGTCATTCTTAAGAGTATTCGTGTATAAGTAACCAATTCTTCCTTTGAAAAGCCGTATTGCTTTCTCAGGTGCTTCAGATGAAAGAGAGAATTCTATCAATTTCCTGCATCCACTTATTGTGCCAGTGATGTCGCATGAAAATTTTACACACCAATCATATTCTTATACACTCTTCTCCAATTGTTGGGACAATTGGAAGTGGAAATGGGAATTGACACAAAAAATTAAAACCCAAGAAAAAAAAAAAAAAAAAAAAAAAGAACTTTTTTAGGTATCGGAAAAATTTCTGTCTATTATCTGATGCCAAAAACGATTCTTTAAATTGATTTAATTTGTTTTATTTCGAACTTAATTTTCCACAGGTCGTATTAATGATGAAGTGATAAATATTTATTACCAGTAAAAACTAAAATTTATAGAACACTCCCACAAGTTTATTTTTATGTTTACAAAAATATATGCACATAATACATTTTTTTTTACAGTACCCCCCCACACACACAAACACCACAAAAAAAAAAAAAAACTATATTTAGAAATTTAAAAAGAATTGGAAAAAAAATTGAAATCGTCCCATCACTAATTGCTGTATTTGGAGAAAAACACACACACACAGACAGACACACACAAAAAAAAAAAAAAAAAAAAAAAAACTTACCATATACAAGTGATAATTTAATTGTTTGTATTGCGCAATGTCATCACGTACACGGGGTAGCAGAACTAAGTTAAAGAACCTAAAAAAAAGGAAAGCAAAAAATTTAAATAAGAGAACATTAGAAAATAAAAAAAAATGTTAATATATATACTTTATCACTTGCCACCCCCTTTGTTTAAAAATGGGATTGCCTGATTGTTGAAAATTTATTTATTGAGAGAATATTAAGCAAAATTTCTTTTCTTCTTAATCTAAAAGATTTATGCTAAAATAATAAAATAATGGTTGGCTTCTCTAACTATAGACACAGCTGGTAGCATCATCCATAACTTTTCTATGTACTTCTAACATACATCGATAACAAGGACTGCTTTCTTAGAGTTTCACACCATCAATATCTGCAACAGTGATGAAACTTTCTGGTCATGAATGCATAAGTTCAGTCATCATAACCATGCAATTTGCAATCACCTCTCATCTATTATGCTCCGTGTATAAAGATATTGTACACTTTTTAATCTCTTCTAATGTTTTTTTTTTTATAGTTCTGAGCAACACCGGATAGTCCTGCTAGTCCCTTATAAAGTGCAATTCTTTTTATTTGTGGTGTTAAAATTTTTGGCTAACATACTTCCTAACTTCCAATGTGGCTGCTACTGGACGCAGTGACAAGGCAAATTAGTTCCTTCACTTTTATTGTTCTTCAGTATTTCTACTGAAATATTTATTGAAATAAAATAGAAGAAAAGGACAATATTATGCAATAAAAATTAATAAAATTATGCAGATAAAAATAACACAATTTGCCTTTCTGTGCATTAATTTATTATTAATAACAAAATGAAAAAATAAGTTTTTATTTTATTTGAAATTTTATAAGAAATATGTTCATGAAATTATAAAAATAAGCTTTTTTTGGAATTTTAAAAGATAAGTTTTTTATTTGAATTTATATAATAAATTTTGGACCTCTATTGTTCCTGATATTCATAAACGACCTCCCTGATAATATTGTTTCGGAGATGGGTATATTTGCCGATGACACCACTCTCTATAACAGATATGAGGGGAAAACAAATGAACACATATCCAAGAAAATGGCAGAAACACTAGAGGATGACCTCCAATCCGTAGTGGAATGGGGACAAAAATGGTTGGTCTCATTCAATGCTGCTAAGACTAAGCTTGTTTCCTTCAATAACTACAAGAAACCTTCTCTACCACCAATAGCAATGGCCAAGAACACATTGCCTGAAAGTACTTCTTTTAAACTCCTCGGCCTAACGTTTACAGGGAATATGAACTGGAATAGATACATTGAGAGCATTGCCAAGGCTGCTGCAAGGAAGGTTGGCTCCCTCTACCGTGCTAGAAAACTACTTACGCCTGCCAGTATCCTATACCTCTATAAGGCAACCATTCGCCCATGTATGGAGTACTGCTGTCACATCTGGGCTGGTGCATCTGCTGTTTGTCTCTCGCTCCTGGACAGGGTTCAAGAAAGAGTCGCAAACCTGATAGGTCCTGAACTGTCATCTGGGCTTCAACCTCTGTCCCATCGACGAGATGTTGCATCCCTCTGCCTGTTCTACAAATACTTTAATGGTGAATGCTCTGACGAACTGCAAACACTTGTACCTCCCCGACGTAACTACCCCCGACAAACCCGACAAGCTACTAAGTCTCATCCCTTTACAGTGGAGATCCCTAGGTGCAAGAAAGCCTTTTACTCCAATAGTTTCTTCCCCAGAACTGCGGGTCTTTGGAACTCCCTTCCGGGATTCTGCTTTCCCAACTGCAATGATATGCAGAAGTTCAAGTGTAATGTTAACAAACATCTTTCTACTCTTCTCCCTTCATAATGACCCCGCTAATTAATTCCCTAATAGTAGCCCCCTGCTTCAAAGTGGCACTGTGCCTTGTTTGGGGTGAAATTTGAATAAAAAAAAAAAAAAAAAAAAAATATATGTTTATGAAAGTATAAAAATAAAATTATTGAAGTCAAAATAACAAAATTTCAAACACCATAAAAAACGTATTCAATATATAATATTCCCAAAATAGTTGAAAAAAAAATTTTAAAAAAAGTTTTCAATAATTCTTTAAAAAAAAAATAAATAAATAAACTAATTTCAATAATTCTTAATTAAAATAGGACTGAAAAACTTTACAATGATTATTAAATAATAAAAAAAGAAAGATCAGAAAAACGTAATAAAAAAAAAAATTAAAAAAAAAACAGTACATACACAGGAGAGATATAGGCGTGAGAGAAAAAAAAAAAAGCGAAGGAACTGATTTGTCTTGTCACTACTTCTGGTAGCAGCCACGCTGGAAGTTAAGTACGTTAGCTGACTATAATCTAAATTTTTATTTTTTAAATTTTTTTTTTATAAAAAATAAAAGCATAAACACACCGCTAAAAATACATAGGGTCCCCCTTTTTTTTTTTTTTTTTTTTTTTTTTTTTAAATGAAGGTTTTGGTTTTTAAAAGTTGACAAAGAAAAAAAATAAGAAAATCAAATTTATTAACCAACCTTTGAGCCATTTTAGCATTAAGATTTGAAGCAAAAATCCTTGTACCTTGGTACATCGCGGAAGCTGTCCAGTTCTCTGGTCGAGTGATGTGAAGGACCTGAAAAAGTAAAAACATGGACTAATGTTACTATGATTCAGTAAACGTTTTATTTTCCAGCATTCCCAACAAAAAACAGTGCATGTAAAACTCGCAATGCACATGAAAAAATTGAAATTGCTTAAAATATCTCAATAGGATTCATAGAAAGAGCTTCATCTAAGAATGTTTTAAAATAAGGAAGTTATAACTATATTTGTGCCTTGCACGTTTAAATATTTTCCCTCTTTAAGACCATATGCGTTTTGTCACATTTTTTACACTACTTTTTCAGTAAAAATGCTATATCTTTGTTAAAACACGCAATGAAATTTGCCATATAAATGTACTTGTCAGCAACAAATTTCAATATGGTACTGAAAATCTACAGAAGTTAATAGTTTCCAAGCAATCTGCAATAAATACGCATAAATGTGCCATCATACGTTAAAAATAATGTGTATCAAATAAAAGAAAAGCTAGAAACTCAAAGTTTCTCAAAATTGTAATAAATTCTATGTACAAGAAACTAAAATCAAATACTAGGATTGTTTAAAAATTAATGTATTACAAGATTTCTTTGATATTATTGTAGATTAACATCTTCTGCTAACCCCTTCCCACTTTCCCAAAATAGGAGATTTTATCTTTTTAGGCAAATTACACATGAACACCCCAGAAAATTTGTCAGGAAAAAAAAAGAAAAAAAAAAAAGAAAGAAAGAAAAAAAAAAAAGGAAAAAAAATCTGGAATTCAATATAAAATAATTCCAGATTTCAAGGTCATTTTAGTGTTTTAGGGCAGTTAAGGTAAAAGAAAAAAGAAAAAAAGAAAAAAGGAAAAAGGAAAAAAGAAAAGGAAAAAGAAAAAAGGGAAAAGAAAAAAGGAAAAGAAAAAAAGGAAAAGAAAAAAGGAAAAGAAAAAAAGGAAAAGAAAAAAGGAAAAGAAAAAAAGGAAAAGAGAAAAAAGGAAAAGAGAAAAAAGGAAAAGAGAAAAAAGGAAAAGAGAAAAAAGGAAAAGAGGAAAAGGAAAAAAGAGAAAGGAAAAAAGGAAAAGAGGAAAAGGAAAAAAGAGAAAGGAAAAAAGGAAAAGAGGAAAAGGAAAAAAGAGAAAGGAAAAAAGAGAAAGGAAAAGGAAAAAAGAGGAAAAGGAAAAAAAAGAGGAAAAGGAGAAAAAAGAGGAAAAGGAGAAAAAAGAGGAAAAGGAGAAAAAAGAGGAAAAGGAGAAAAAAGAGGAAAAGGAGAAAAAAGAGGAAAAGGAGAAAAAAGAGGAAAAGGAGAAAAAAGAGGAAAAGGAGAAAAAAGAGGAAAAGGAGAAAAAAGAGGAAAAGGAGAAAAAAGAGGAAAAGGAAAAAAAGAGGAAAAGGAAAAAAAAGAGGAAAAGGAAAAAAAAGAGGAAAAGGAAAAAAAAGAGGAAAAGGAAAAAAAGAGGAAAAGGAAAAAAAGAGGAAAAGGAGAAAAAAGAGGAAAAGGAGAAAAAAGAGGAAAAGGAGAAAAAAGAGGAAAAGGAAAAAAGAGAGGAAAAGGAAAAAAGAGAGGAAAAGGAAAAAGAGAAAAAGGAAAAAGAGAAAAAGGAAAAAAAGAAAAAGGAAAAAAGAGAAAAAGGAAAAAAAGAGAAAAAGGAAAAAAAGAGAAAAAGGAAAAATGAGAAAAAGGAAAAAAAGAGAAAAAAGAAAAAAGAGAAAAAGGAAAAAAAGAGAAAAAGGAAAAAAAGAGGAAAAGGAAAAAAAGAGGGAAAGGAAAAAAAGAGAAAAATAAAAAGTATAAAGAAAGGAAAAAGAAAAAAGGAAAAAAAGAAAGAGAGAACAAAAAAAAATAAAAATAAAAAGTATGTCTCACCTGTTCCCAGTTTCTTAACGATGGGATGATTTTAAAAGGTTTTGGAAGCTTTCCGCTTCTGTAGACTGCCAGAATGTTTCTAACATTTTTATACATTTCGACCACACGTTCATCGAGATCCTTTACTTGCATGCCATCATTGTCTGAAATGGAAACAGTGAAAAATTAAACGCATTGAAAAATTTTCAAGAGTAATTAACATAAAACCACAATCTGCATCTCTTAAATGGATAAAAAAAAAACATATGCACCAATTGTATATTCATTTATTGCTGTTGGCAGAGAAAAGATGTAATGCCCCCCCCCCTCCTCCAAGCACCACCAACAACATACACATTTTCTCCAAATATTACCCATGTGGGAACATGTGCTTCAATTCCTGATTTGCACCATTCAATTGTCTCATTAACATACTGTTCAGCAGGAAGAGAAAAAGAAGCATATCTTACGTGTTCTCTCATGGCTTCGCAATCAGCCCTTTTGAAGCATTGTCATTTTGAGCAGCAGCTCCTCAGTATATACATGCTATATCCATTAAAGCTTGAAGATGGTCAAGGATTGGTGAAAATTTTCAATCAATCTCCATAAAGAAGAAAAAAATTATATTTGCTTCTGGATCTCTGGGTACCAAACCAACACAAATAAAACTAAGATAGGCACGAATTTATGTATTCTATATATATTACATCTTATATTATATAACAAAGTGACATAATTTACGTTAAGTATGAACTGCGCTTGTAACCGTTAAAAAATTGTTTCAAGTACTAGAATAAGAGGCAAAACTCAACTTTCTTAAACATGATATCACACAAGCAACGAAAGATAAAGGGAAAAAGAAAAGAAAAGCTACATGCAAAATGCTTAATTTTCCTTGAAATATTTTAAATATATTAATTATTACCATCTAAATTATTGGCTCTTGTCCAGAATTCACCCTATGTCAAAACACCTACTTCAATCATTCGTTGACATCTATGCTGATGACACGACCATCTATGGCAACACATCAAAGGCTGTAAGTGACAAAGTTCTCTCTGATTCTCTCTCCTCTGATCTTGAGCGCATGGTACAGTGGAGGAAGAGGTGGCTGGTTACTTTTAATGCATCTAAAACCAAGCTCCTATCTTTACATCATCAATGCTTCTGATCCCCATCTGGCATCAATTGAAATGGATGGCTCTTGTCTAGGAGAGGCTTCATGTTTTGACAAGCTTCTGGGTTTGACCTTTACTCTTGATCTGATATGGAACACGTACATCAAGTCTGTTGCCAAGGTCGCTGGGAAAATCGTGGGACCCTTCTACCGCTCCAGAAGATATCTCACTACTGATGCAATTTTCTATCTATATAAAAGCCAAGTACGTCCAAGGATGGAGTACTGCTGTCACATCTGGCCAGGAGCTGCTACAAACAGCCTATCCTGCTTTGAGAGAGTATAAAATAGACTCTGTAGCCTAGTGGGGGATGCCCTTTTCTCTTCCCTGCAACCTCTCTCCCACAGAAGAGACGTTGCGATCCTGTCTTTGTATTATCGTTATTTCCATGGCAAGTGCACATCTGAGCTCCAATCTCTGCCCCCCCCCGCCAATATTTTACGATAAACATGCGTCTAGCTGAAACCACTGTCAGTAATTTTCCCCACTCTTTATCTGTGCCTAAATCAAAACGTAGATTCCATGAACAAAGTTTCTTTCTTAGAAATGCATGCCTGTGGAACTCTCTTCCGTTTGCCTGTTTACCAGCTGACTACAACTTGGATGTCTTCAAGTCCAACATAAACAAATTCCTGATGAACCGCCCCTTTAAGTAAGACACTATATTAAATCTCCAATACTAACGATTGCTACGATACTATCCCATTGATTACTGTACACACAATAACCCTTATCCCTGAGTGGCTTCTGGGCCTTAATAAGTTGTGACCTCCATGTAAAAAAAAAAAAAAAAAAAAAAAATTGGCACTTCTATATTAACTATAGAAGTGCTAATTTTTTAATGAAAAAAATATTGAATTTCAAGTAAAACAAATGGTACCTATGTAATTGTCATGTCGCAAATAGTAACATATCCAAAAATTACAGAAAATGATAAGGTAGAGACTTAATTATTTGTGGAAAACTGTTCTGATAAGGGTAATAATACTTCGATATGGTTACACACTCAGGCGGACATATTTGGTCATGTGACATAAGCAAAGGGGAAGTAACTAAATTGAAACACAATGTATAGCAGACAGGATTTATTCAGAAAACAAAAATAAGTACATAATTTTTAAATTCTAAAAATAACTTTTTTTTAACTGTTTGAATTTTTCATTTTTTTAAGTAATTGATTGAATTTTAGCATTAGATTAGTTGAAACACCATGTATAACAGACATAAGAAATCAATAAGTCTGCAATAATCACTTGAAAAAATAAAAAATAATACCACTTTGCTTTAATCTCAAGTCCATGTTAAAACTTTTCGAAATTACTTTTCCGAAATGAGCAAAAGATTTCCAAGAAACTGAAAACTTTATTACCTCTCTGATTAACTCTCCAATTCGAATCAGAAGATTTTAAAACCAAATCGTTGGATTTTACAAATGTCTTTTTTCATGATTAATTCATTTTCTACCTTATCATTTTTCGTAATTTTTGGATATGTTACTATTTGTGACATGACAATTATGTAGGCACCATTTGTTTTACTTGAAATTTAATATTTTTTTTATTTATATAATATAGAAGCACCGAAAAATCTCCATAATGTACGTACCCTTGACAAAAAACTATATTCCAAAAATTATGTGAATTGATCAAATAGTTTTATTTTTATAATAAAAATCATTTTAAAATGATTAATGAAAATTCATGGGCATTACAACAACATAAATCTTGCATGTTTAAATTAATAAGTTGTCAATGTCTATTTTCAAGACTTTTCAAAGTTTTTCAAGGCCTTCTTCAGACAAAATTCAAGTTTTCAAAACAAAATTTGGGGCTTATTTTACAATCCACAGTGATTCGAAAATAATAGTCAAAAATGAAATATACAACAAATAAATGTTACTGTAGCCAAGAAAAGTTACTTTGCAATCTACCTGCATCAATTTTTGGTGTTTTTAAGTAGTTTTAAAAGCCTTTTACTTCATCTCAAATATTAACTCTCTTTAAGGCTTTGAATTTTCCAACCAAGATGGCTGCCATTTTTTTTTTTGACTGACCATCCTCATTTTCAATTATTACAATTTTTTTTTTGTGTGTGTGTGTGTGGGGGGGGAGAATTCACCATTGGAGATTCCCGTCCATGCATGTATTTTTTTTTTTTTTTTTTTTTTTTAGAGAGGTGGAGAGGTCAATTTTATTTATGGGGGCCGCCACTACTCCTCCCCTCTCGTGCCCCCTACCTTCCCAAAAATAAATTATAAATGAGAACAAAAATAGAGGGAGATTTAACTGAATTTTTAATATTTCCACACAAATTTTTACTGGACGTAAAGGATACAATTTTCAAGACTCTTTCAAAAGATTTTCAAGACATTTTCCACATTTTCGAGGATTTTTCAAGGTAATATTAGAAATAAGACCTTTTCAAGGCAAAAGTAAAAATTCACGGACTTTTGAAATCTATGCAAACTCTGCCTTTTTTTTTATAGATTGTTTTCAAAATGGCAGACAAGACAGTTGCTCTTCTATTACTCATAAAATTTGATTTTCTTAGTTAAGAAATAAAACTACTTGATCAATTTATGTGATATAATTTTTTTCATTTTGTCATGGGCACGTGTACATCAGATTTTTATTTATTTTGTTAATGTAGGGGAAATTCTGAACAAGAACTGAATAATTTTATTTTAAAAATATGCATCATTAAAGTTTTCAAAAGCAAACATTTGTATACATGGGTAGGTGTATCAGAATTTTTGGACAAGTCGCCATTGAAAACTTTTCATTAAATACCCATAAATTTTTATTTCAATAAAATGAGGAAAGACCAAAATTTAATATTATAAAAGGTTTCACCGAAAAAAATATGCAATATTTTTTTTTTTTTTTTTCCATCGGTTTTATTAAAAAAAAAAAAAAGTTCACGAAAAACAAAAAACGTAACTTGTGTGGATGTAATATATATATCTAACTGTGAAAAAATCACTTACCTGTTTCAAATTATTAATATTTGATTGCTTCTAATGTTCCGGTATGAGAATTTAATTATATTTATATATTATATTCCATGTATTTTTTAAATGAAAGGATTTTTCAACCAAGTACCATGTCTCCGACGTTTGTTTATCAGCCATTAAAATACCCGTATGTAAAAAGAATTCTCAGTTTGATATGTACGGAAGTACAGAAGGGGGGAAAAAAACCCGTTTCAATGAAGCCTAATCTCCCTTGTGTACTTTTCACATATTTCAGTAGAAGTCATTATTGTGCTACCATACTTGCAAAGTGTATATTTTTCATTTATGGATTTTGACCATTTACACATTGACCGAGCGACTTATTTTCGATTTTTTTTTTTTACTATCTTAGAGAAATACCAGAACTTTCTTTTTAATATATTGTCAGTCTTAATTACTGAGAGAATTTTTTTTTTTTAAACATCGAAAAAAAAAAAAAAAAACAATGGCTAAAATAGAATAAAATATCCTCAGCGTCCAATATTGAATGGAAAATTATAAGAATAAAATAAACTCCCACTTAAAAAAAACAAAACAAAAAAAATCCACCTGGTTTTCGAAAAAAAAAAAAGGATTTACACTTTGAACTTTACAGGTAAATTAGCAAAAAAACTTTTCTTTTTTTTTTTTGTTTGAAATTTGAATATTTTATTCATTGACCTTTTATGTTCAGGTTGTGATATATAAAACTTTGTTACATTAATTAATTATGTAAATCTAAATAGACATTTCAAAATGTGGTGGGAAAATTTAAAAAAAACGTTTGTCTAAAATATTATATTCGGTTTATTGGAAAGAGCATAAAATTTCCCATTGACCCTGAAAATATCGTAAAAATTGAATCAATAGATAAATTTTGATAGATTTTTAAAGTTAAAAAATTGAAAAATATTTAACTCGTAAAAATCAATTGATTTCATTACGTACAAAAAATGGCTGCCTAGAAGCGTGCCAGCACTTTGTAAACACTGGTTTTTGAAAGATAAAAAATAATATTTCTATTACTTTTCATACAACTTTAATAGTTTATTTTGGAAGTATAATCAATCAAGAAAATAAACAAACCACTTTTAAATGAGAAATTACGAGTTTTTTATATGTTATTCACAGTTTCGTGTTGGGGGTGTAAAGAATTCCCCCAAAATTCTGATACACCTAATACATGGGTTATCAATAATGGAGTCAACTACTCCCCTATTTAACTGATGAAGAAAGTACCTACTCATCTAGCAGGCTAAAAACAGGATGGATGAATCCACTTGTGTTCAACAGCCATACAGCACACTAGTTGGCAGCCCGGCGTTGCCCAGTTGTACAATACGCTTAAACATGATATTTTAATTTATGAAGATTGCGTGTGTATTATAGAATCAATCCTCTATTGATTATTATATATCACGAGGAATAATTCACAAAATTTTTTTAAAAAATAATAATGATAATGTTCATTGAATTCCGTCTGTTTACAATATGTCAGCTGATATTTGGGTTCGATGATGAATTTTAAATGGTACCTCCTTCTTGTATTGTAAATTAAACTCATTAATAAGAAAAAATTAAAATAAAATGGTGAGGTACACCCGGGTTTAAATAGAGGATCATTTGATCTGTAGTCGAATGCTCTACTACTGAACTATATCTCCAGATTATAATAAATCTTTTTTTTTTTTTTTAAGAAGAAGAAATGATTTATTGAAATTTTTTATTATCTCCCTTGGCCAGTGTAACGTAAAATATTCCTTTGTAAATATTATTCTTTTACCTATAAGAGAGAAAAGCTATTTTTTAAGATTTTTTTCATTTTTTGATACTTATTGGATGGAGTTTTGTACAAAATGTATTTAAGAACACTGCCAGATATATAAACTAACTTTGTGTAAAATTTGCAAAAGGTAGGGTCAGCTGTTTCGGAACCTATGGGGAAGGAACTCCCACAAACGCAAAGTGACTTTTATATAATAGTAAAGACAGAGATAAAATATAAATGTGCTTAGAAGCTCACAATAAACATCCTTTTGATGGATTTAAGCGCGAATACTCCCCTATGAAAAAGAATTAGTCATTTTCAGATTACTTTGCCATTGGATTCTGCTTTCTTGAAGCAAAGTACTGCTGGGATATGCAGAGATAATCATACACACATCTTACTGAAGACCCAGGCAAAGATTTTCATGTCTAAAATCCAAAAATTATTACAAATAAATTTAAAACAAAATTACCTGACATCATTGTATCGATTTCTGTTCGCTTTTCTGTTAGTTTTTCCATGATAATATCAGCCAGACAACGTTGTGCGGGAGGATTTTTCGACATAAACTGTTCCAGCGCTTTTTCATCATCTTGATTTAAATCCTGTAAAAAAAAAAAAAAAAAAAAAAAAAAAGCTCAGAATTCATTTTCTCTCTCTCTCTTTCACAGTTTAATAAATTTGTTGATGAAATAAAATTACATACTAAAAAATGTTCCAGACAATCACCGTCACCATGGAGATGAGTGGATTGGTAAGCCCAACCATGTGCAACTACCTCAACAACCCTAGTCTGTTAATGAGGACCATTGTGAATCAACTTGCCTTTACTATAACATAGTTGGTACATGTCAACACTAGGGACCCACATATTGTTATGTAGATAGTCACAAGGAAAGAATTCAACTCACTTTTGTTTTCAATTGAAACAACAGCCATTTATTTACAGGTACTTCCAGAATAACACCTTATCTTTTGTTCAAAAGTTTTCTCGTACTCCAATGTGCTTAACAAGAGCTTGCTGTGTTGAACACATGGTACTCTGCATTTGTCCGGCCACGTTTAGGACACGTCTTTCCCTGTCACACTTGCGCCATGTGTGTAACACATCTATTTCTCTCCTTCTCGGGCCACATTTTTTTATAATCTTTTTCTTTCCTTCTTCCTTGTTGTGATGCAAGCACACAGCTTGGTCATTTGCGTCTGCTGTCATATGCACGGCCACACTTTATTAAATTGCATGCCTGGCGTTGCCCAGGTGTTTGGAGGTGTGTGTTGAGCAAAAAGTGGTAGTAGGCAGGCAGGCTCGAATCCGTATTGCGAAGGAGAAAAAGAACATGAAAAAAAAAAAAAAATGTGACGTCTTTGTTTATTGCACCCATCGCCAAACCAAACGTGACGTAGGTTTAAATTAAGCCTAGACAATCGAAAAGAGGGGATGACTTTCGAAAACATTGGCCAAAAAAGTTCCACGAGTCCTGCTAGGTTTATATTTTATTTGTAATAAATTTCAATTTGTTTAATTGTTAAAACTTTTTTAATTTGAGGAAACATTTAAAAAAATACAGGTAAAAATAGAGATACAGGTTAAATTCAGGCATAAGTAACTTTCTAGCATGGTAGAAAGAGCCCACCTTCCTTGAGCAGCAGACGTGGCAATACCCTCGATGTAGCTGTGTTCCCTGTGAACGTTAAGCCGAGGAGTTTGAACAAAGTACTTTCAGGTAATGTCTCATCAGCCATAGCTATATCTCTATATAAATAAAATGAACTCATTTTTTGCCGTCTGATTTTGACCGTAATAGGATTAAAAATCAAGATATTTCATGCAAATATAATATGCACAAACGGCAGAACAATATCTGAGGTGTGTTATAGGCTTATTATTTCTCAAATTCCTCGATAATCTTAGATTTCTATACTTTTTCTGCTGAGAAGTCACGGCCAAAATCGGTTAAGATCAATGGAAGTGGTAAAATATTTTCTCTCTAATAAATTCCTCCTCCCCCTGCCACCATTTAACACCGTTTGGGGATCGTTTACAAGGAACAGTTGAGAAGAGAACACCGGTTTGGCTTCGTAGTTCCTTCATGTGAAGTTATTTAAAATCACTAAACTAAGCTGCAGTGCTCTGTGGCGTAGTGGTTAGCGTGCTGGACAATTCACATTATATTTTCACGTTCGCGCCGACCTACCATAGTCGTTTTTTTTTTTTTTTTTTTTTTTCCCTAAACAACTGGAATGGACTTTTCTTGGTGGCCGAACTGTTAACGTTGCAGATGTTTTTTTTTTTGTTTTTTTTTTCACACTTTATTTTCCTACTTTTACTCATGACTCCGGGTTTGATCCTTCCTACTTACCTACCATAACATTTTTTAAACCCCCCCCCCACGTCCCGGAAACAAACACTCGGGCAACGCCGGGTACCCCCGCTAGTATATAATAATTCGATAACCAAAACTTAAACAACGTATTACGTGTTACACAGCATCTCCAAACTGTTGTGTAGTACATCATCATTGTCGCATTAATTAGCGACGTCATCATTTCGCGTGTTTACTATAGTCTCGGTCAATTTCTATGAAAGATCATTTATGCAGAAATTTATAAATAAATAAAATGTACAATAAAAAATGGATAAAAAAACAATATAAGACTTACCTTTTGTAAAACAAATAGATTTTTAATAACAAACTACACAGACGATAAAATTAATTTTAACCTGTTCTGTTGATATATGTATCTAAAGATTCTGTTGCTTACAGGCGTCCATAGTTTTTTGGGAAAAAAGGGCAAAATTTGATTATCACTTCTGTCATTTTAAATAATCAAATCCAAACAAATTTTTTTAGTCGATTTTACTTTTGCAATTTTTATTTTCTCAAGAGTCATATATTTTATTATATGAATATATTTTTTTATTATTGGAAACCTGTTATATATAAAAATCTGTTTAAACTTCATATTCCGTAATATTTGAAATTAATATCATTTAAAGCTTTTTAAAAATAATTATTTTTTAGAATTCAGTTTTTTAGTTGTAATTCAAACAATTATATTACAGAGAAAAAAAAATTAATCAGAAAAAAGTGTTTTTTTTTAACATAATATTGATTTTATGTCAAAAAGGTTAGTGAAAAAAAATAACAGGATATGACTACAAATATATTATATAAAATAATTATCTTTTTTAATTATTTGATCTTTTAAGCTTTAAAAAAATATTTAAATTTTTATCGACCTACATTTATTTTGTTTAATTTTCGTAACATGAAATGGGGGAGGGGTAGAACACCTAAAAAAAGAAAAAAAAAAAAAGAAAAATTCCTCTAATATATTTAACGAAACCTTTTATTATGCAAGTTTATTTAATAATGAATAAATTTCAGGAAAATATTACATTATTTGATTTTTTGCTAGATTTTGAAACATGGGTGTGTGAACAACGGCTTAAAACACGTTACTACATGGGAATGTTTTAAAGCGTCGATAATGTAAATATGATTTTTGTCTCACATTTCCATTATTTCTATATGCTGTAAAAAATTTTTTAAAAACATTAGCAGTTTATTTGAAGCTTATTTTTTTTAAATCATGAAAAAGTTAGGATGATAATATTAAATTACAGTTGCATAGTGTTACATACAGGGGGAGGTAAAACTGTGGCGTGCGTTGGAGGTACCTAATGTATATGCACACAGATCAGCACCCACATGTTGTCATCTTTGTCTCAACTTTTAATATAGAGGCTCATTTCAAATAGAAGATTTATTAGTTAGAGTGACAATCAGAGAAAGACATTGTCAGATGTAGGTTACTACATTAAATATATACATATCTATATACATGAGACATACATGTCTCCAATTAACATGAAAAATAACATGAACAAAGTTTCTTTCTTAGAACTGCACGCCTGTGGAACTCTATTCCGTCTGCCTGCTTCCCACCTGACTACAACTTGGATGTGTTCAAGTCCAATGTTAACAAATTCCTAATGAACTGCCCCCTTCATCAAATCTCCACACTAACGTAATGTACTTGCAATAACCCTTATCCCTGAGTGGCTTCCGGGCCTTGATAAGTGGTGACCACTGTGTAAAAAAAAAAAAAAAAAAAAAAAAGAAAAAAAAAGAAAAAAAAAGAAGAAAAAAAAGAAAAAGAAAAAAAAAGAAAAAAAAGAAAGAAAGAGAAACTCACGATGCTTTGTTCGATGTACGTTTCTGAATCAGATTTATCCGACTCTTCATCCGAATCACGCTCAAAACCAACTGAAAGCTTTGTCATCTTCCTAAAAGAAATAAAGAAATAGCAATAATGATTAAATCTAATTTATAAAAGTCCCCACGTTTGCGTGTCCGTTTTCAAATGGCATCTCCTCCTAGACACGGTTGCAGAGTGCCACAAGGCAAATCAAATGATTGCATTTTTAGCAGTTTTTTTTTTTTACAGGTTTTTAGCCGGTAAAAATGGCTGCTAAGGGGTCAAACTTGGAATAAAAAAATAAAAAAAAATGAAACTTAGTGCTCTTTTATGCATGTGCAAATACACATATGCTGTAACTATTTATTCAGCTGATGATAGCTCAAATATATATGTATAAGTAGGTTCTCTCTACTGTGCTAGAAAGCTACTAACGCCCGAAAGTATCCTGTACCTCTATAAGGCCACCGTTCGCCCATGTATGGAGTATTGTTGTCATATTTGGGCTGGTGCATCTGCTACTAGTCTCTCACTCCTAGACAAGGTTCAAACGAGAGTTGCCAACCTGATAGGTCCTGAACTGTCATCTAAGCTTCAGCCTCTGTCCCATCGACGAAATGTAGCATCTCTCTGTCTGTTCTACAAGTACTTCAAGCAGCAAAATCCCACCCCTTCACAGCTGAGATCCCTAGATATAAGAGAGCCTTCTACTCCAGTAGTTTCTTCGCCAGAACAGCTAGACTTTGGAATTCCCTTCCGAGTTCCTGCTTCCCCAACTGTACTGACATGCAGAAGTTCAAGTGTAATGTGAACCGACATCTTTCTGCCCAACTCCCTACATAGTACCCCTGTAGCTTATGTCCCTGATAGTAGCCCCCTACATCAAAGTGGCAATGTGCCTTGTTTGGGGTGAAAATGTAATTATTTTAAAAAATTTTTTGTTTTCTACTTTTGAAATCACTACTATATATTAGGTACAATATAATAATCGATAGAGTATTGGGTCTATAGTAATAAATACAAAATCTGCATAATATATTTAAGCATATTTTACAACCAGGCAACGCCAGGCAGCTTGCTAGTATTTGATAATAACCAGTTACTGGTTTAGCAACAGACCAAAAAAAAAAATAAAATAAAATAATCAATAGACGAAGCATGAACTTTAATACATTTATTAAAACAACTAGCAGGATTATCCGGCATTGCCTGGGGGTCATAAAGAATAAAATAGAAGAGGTTAAAATCTACCTTTCTCAATCTGTCTATATCTTTCTCCCCTCTTCCCTGTTTTCTATATCCCTCTCCCACACCGCTCTCTTTCACCTTTAAGTATATTTTACGACCGGGCAACTCCGGGCACTCGACTAGTGTTTAATACTTTATTACATTTTTATTTTCTATAAAGCATACTAATCGAGCACAAGGTGATTAATTTTTTTTTCTTTTCCATAAAAGAGATGCTTCTATTGTTTCCATGGAAGATTCTCAACTGAATTTTCATCCTCCTCATAAGAGATTTATTAACAGCACGAACTCGTCTTCCTATCATAACTGCAAAGAACTTCTTTCTTAATCCGTATTTTGATCTGATGTGGCATTCACTCTAGGCAGGTTGATCTGGTATATTTCTTCAAGGAGGAAGTTTCTAGAGAATATTACAAGGGGGCGTTGCAAAGGTAATGCCTCCTATTTTTTATACTGCCCAAATGAATCAGAGGAGATTGCAAACTGCATGCACTGTTACGACTGAACTTATGCATTCATAATCTGAAAGTTTAATTTCTCAGTTATAGATATTAATAGTGTGAGACTCTAAGAATGCAACTTCTGTCATGGACGTGTGTCAGAAGCGGAAATACACATAATTGAATTCCTGGCAGAAGTGCATTGAGAATAGTGATGATTATGTAGAAAAATAAATTCTGGAGTACAAAAGGTCGCTTATTTTAATGATACCACTCCCGTCTTTATAGCTCTTCAACGTTTTGAGTAAAAAAAAAAATTCACAAGTGGTCCTCAGTCGCCTAACATAAAACAGAATTTCCATGAACAGAGTTTATTTCCAAGAACTCCCCACAAGATGATTGCTTCCCTGAGGGCTACAACATAGTGGTCTTTAAATGTAATGTTAATATATACTGGTCATAAACCATCCTGATAAGTAATCATTTTTTTTCATGTTTTATTCATTCCATTCGATTATTTTCAATCCTCTCATGATATTCTTTACCATTTAACTGATAATTGATTCATCATATTAACCCTTATCCTTGAGTGGCTCTTAATCCTGATAAGTAGTAAAATATCAATAAATACTAACCCCCCCCCCTTTACTACACAATAATTGTGGTGATTTATAGTTTTTTTTGTTTTTTTTTGGCTATTCTACTTAGCTGGAATATTTGCCAATACGTTAATGTAATGACGGGAGTTTGGATTTTGTTTGGCAAACTCGCTGTCTGCTTCAATAATAGTTTTGCCACAAACATCCCTCACACAAAGTTGTAGTTGTTATAATTATTATTACAAACTATTATTGGAAGGGAGGTAACTGTTCAATCATTGTGGTGGCAAATATTTTTGTAAGGAAAAAAAAAAAAAAAAGATAAAATATTTGGTACTTGTCCAGATTACCCCTATAAAAAAAAAAAAAAAGAAAGAAAGAAAAGAAATAAAAGAAAAATCTGTATAGTGTTTTCTCCGTAACCACACCTTGAATTTTTTTTTTTTAAATTTTACACAAACATTAGTTGTATTCTCTGGAGGGGAATACAACTTTTTACACAATTTTACAAACATTAGTTGTATTCCCGGTCGTAAACTCTGTTCATGGAAATTCTGTTTTATGATCTTGTGATAAAAAGAAAACATTGTACATTAAAAATCACATAAATTAATCAAGTAATTTTATTAAAAGAAATATTTTTAATTCTTAACAAGTCGAGTATACACGGTCTGCCACCATGAATGAAAAATTTACTTTCACCCTGACTAATGTTTGTGCAAAATTTTTTAAAGTCCAAGGAGTGGTTATTGAGAAAAAGTGTGAACAAATGAACGAACGAACGATTTTGGGGCAATTTTACCCCTATAATGGCCCCTTGGTGGGCAACCAAAGTTATGCAAGAAAATCCGTTCTGGCAAAAATTTACTTTCACCATAACTAATGTTTGTGTAAAATTAAAAAAAAAAAATCCAAGGTGTGGTTACTGAGAAAAGTGCAAACGAATGAACGAATGGGAGTGAACTAAAAGGTCCAATCCCTCTTTTGTCTGGGGACCAAAAAAGAAAAAATTTTATGGCTAAATGATGATCTTGCTATGCCATTTTGAAAACAATCTGAAAAGAAAGATAACTCCAAACAATTCAAACCTTTGTGAGATTTTTGAAAGGGGGGGGGGGCATTGAAATGATTCAAATTCCATAAAAAAATGATATTTTTTTATAAAAATAAAATTATTTATCAATTTACATGATTTTTGTTGTATGATATTTTCTTTTCATCACATGTACTACTAATATTTTTTTTTAACCCGGGGGGTGGGGTTTGGATGAGTGATTTTTAATAAAACCGGAAAACATTTTTTTTTTTAAGTTGAAGAAGCTCTGTAAATATATGCAAGGTTCCACTTCTACCCCAACAGCAAAATGGGGATTTAGGAGGCAGAGTGATCCCAAGACAAAAAAAAAAAAAAACTTTTAAAATGGCAATCAATGTCCAATGTGAAAAAAGACAAGATTACAAAAGAGCAAAGTGTGGTAGCTGTTTTGATACTACGCTTCATCTTTTTCTGTCCTCGGTCAATGAATGGGAAATCTTTCTAGACTGAGGCAATTTTATCCCAATCTAGTGTATCCTTTTATTCAGGCAGGGTTTGTACAGATTTTCAATGCCCGTTCACATGCACTTTTCAAAGGTTTTCAAGGCCTTTCCCAGACAAAATTCAAGTTTTCTAAACAAATTTGGATATATAAACAATGACATAATGAAGAAAAAAAAAAAAAAAAAACTTAATTGACAATAGAAAAAGTCACTTTTATTTATTTCTTGTCTCCACAACAATACAATGCAATTTTGAAACAATGTATTTATTTTGATTTTTTTCAATATTTAAAAAAAATATTATCAATACTTCAAAAAAATTTGATAGTATTTATTTTGATTTTATTTTTAATATTTAAAAAATATTTTAATGGTATTTTTATTAATACATAAAAAATAATTTGATAGTAGTTATTTTGATTTTATTTTCAATATTTAAAAAATATTTTAATGATATTTTTATTAATACATAAAAAATAATTTGATAGTACTTATTTTGATTTTATTTTTCATATTCAACACAAATTTTTACTGGGCGTAAAGAATATGATTTTCAAGACATTTTCCATATTTTCAAGGGTTTTTCAAACTAATAATAAAAATAAGGCAAAAGTCAAAATTCGAGAACTTTTCAAGCCTGTGTGACCCTTGTCAGGATGCTGAAGATTTTTATATAAATTATAAAGTTCATCTTTCATACAACCAATGGAAAAATTGTTTTTCAATTAGCCAATAAAAAATATTTACCTACTTCAAAAAAAAAAAAAAAATGAACGAACGTTTTTTTTCTGTATTTAATAAAGATTAAAAATAAATAAAAATTGTAAATTTCATTTTTTTTTTAATATTAAAAATACTTAATAAAAATAAAATATTTTGTAATTAGTAAAAAAGGTACAGTTTATTAACTTTTTGCAAAAGAAGTCTTACATCTGTTTATATGTTTTAATCGTTTATGATGAATGAAACATCTTCCTTTTCAGCGTCCTAACAAAATGGAAGTTTAACGAAATTTGTTTTCTTGTTCTACTGATCATTTCAGCGTCCTAAATTATCTGCAACAAAATATTTCTTTAATTATAGTTATCTCCCTTAGATAAAGACCAAATGATTTTCATCAATAATTATTTTTCTTGCGATGGAAAGAAAGTCAATACGGAGAAAAAATAAATAAATAAATAAATAAATAAATAAAAAATTGCGAGCCACATTATTTTTGACTGAGGCAAAGTTGATTATTATTTTCACATTAATTCGGTGAAATTGATTGGAAGTCTGTAATTACTTTCCTGATTGATGTTCAAACTATTTTTCAGCTATGTGAACAATTCTTTCGAACTAGGTATTCCAAACCAAATTTTATTTTCATTGTATCAAAAAAAAACAAAAATAAATATATATATATATATATATATATATATATATATGTGTAGCCGAATGGATACGGCCTCCGCTAATCAAGCCAGAGATGTCTCGTGGTGCGGGGTTCGAATCGTTCGGCTGGTGTTAATCGTGACACCCTGCACTGAAGAATCCCAAAAGGATGAAACACTAGTGTCTGTAGGTATTTAATTATTATAGCAAAAAATAATTATATATATATATATATATATATATATATATATATATATATATATATATATAGACACGTACGTTTTTTGCAAAATGAACAATTGAACTACCAAATTTATTTTTGTAGCATAATTAACCAATGAATGATAACTGTTCAAAATTGTTACAAATTAGAAAGTTTTCCATCTTGTATATTGGTCAAGAATCTAAAGTGTATATAAAAATCTAGGTATTGAACAAGTGAAAAATCCTTATAAATGTAACCTCATCTTCTTGTAAATGTAACAATAATTGTTAGAATAAACCAGCAAAATCCAATTACTTATGGAAAGAATGTACAAAAAATGCAACTTTGATTGTTCATATAAAATTCATTTCAACAGTTAACACATTGAATTGTTTTAATATGATTTATAGCACATTAAAGATCTAGTTAGATTTGTATTTTCATAGTAAATCCATATAAAAACCCTCAGATTTAGACCAAATAAATATTTGATAGATAGATTTCGACACAGAAAACAGCAATTTTTCCCCCTTCGTTAGAAACATGTTCATAGAATGTGAAAACTAAGGGACAAAATAAGGAAAACAAGAGTTATGAGGCTGACAAAAATAAACCTGAAGTTCACTTTCTACGTTTGTTTTATATTAGAACATTGAACTCTTGAAAGTAATTTTGAGTCGGAATTTTTTGGAATGCCAAATTATCGGAATTGTTCGTCTTTGCATTACTGTGTTAATTAACGTTGATATTTTTTATTGCTACAATGTTTCGGTCGATGTGATCTCTGGACTTGTGTGTGTTGATGTTTCTCAAGCAAAAAAAAAAAAATTCAATATACATAATTGAACCATGATGGATAAGATTTACATGCAAGAAAAGCAACATTTTATCAATTCCGCTATCTTTTTTTTTTTTTTTTTTTTTTTAAATTCAGAAAAAATGAATTTCCACTTAAATCCACCTTTTTTATTTTTCTATCATATATAGTAAATTTCAAAGATTTAGACCAAATAAGTATTTGATAGATAAATTGCGATACAGAAAACAACCCCTCCCCTCTTCTCAGAAACATTTTCATAGAATGTGAGAACTAAGGGACAAAATAAGTGAAACAAGAGTTATGAGGCTGCAAAAGTAAATCCGAAGTCCACTTTCTATGTTTGCTTTATATTAGAACATTGAACTCTTAAAAGAAATTTGGGTCAGAATTTTTTAGAGTTATCAGAATTGTTTGTTTTCGCATTACTGTGTTAATTAACGTTGATATTTTTATTCCTACTATTAGTAGCAATACACATGGACGATAAAAATGCTTTGGATGATTACAGATTTTAAGTGGGTTCTGCTAAAATCATCATATTTTAAAAACCAAAGCAACTCAAGTCCTCAAAATACCACCGTATTGTTCGAAAATGAATATACTTTCAAATAAATTGATAAATAATAATGTACATTATATATTTTCAGAGTTTTAAGCAAATAAAGTGATAAAAATGTTATCATAAAACAGCGTTTTCGGTAAGATTTTGTAACGACCCCTCCAGGTTTGTAAATGGCCCTACCACGTTTCTCTTAAGAATTTCGTCATGAAATTTGGAAATTAACTAGAAGAGATATTACTTTTAATAGATTTGGTTGTCCGAAATTCTTTTGATAGTTCATTTTTTTGTTATGTTAAAAAGAAAACTTCAATATGAGGAGTTCTGAAAATTTTGAAAAAAAATTTCTTCGGACACCCACTGTTAAAGAAATCAATCTTTTTATTACATTTATCCGTTAAAAATAAAAATGTAACTGGCTTCATCTTGTGCTACGGAGCAATTTAAAATCATGATACCTGGAAAAAAAAAAAAAAAAAAAATCGTTCGTTTTTTAAAAAGTATCTAAAAACGATCTGTGGAAGCAGCAGCTTTAATATCGCTGATATTACTTTACTGTAAAAGAAACTTTGTTTTCTTTTTTATTCCAGAACGAATTAAAAATTTAAAAAAATGAAAATATGAATATAAAAAAATATGTTTTTACATATTTAATTGGAGCTCATATTATTTTTTTGTTTTGTTTTTTATTCCAGAACGAATTAAAAATTAAAAAAAATGAAAATATGAATATAAAAAAAATTTTCTTACGTATTTAATTGGAGCTCATATTATTAGAACATAATTAGCTTAACTAGAGCTCGGTTATCAGAATATATAATTTTGAAGCAATCCAGCGTTACTTTTGGTCAAATTTTAAAAATATAATTGAAAAACAAATATGTAACGTGTGCACTTTTATCCATTACCTTAGTTTTTAACGGTGAATTAAAGTGTTTTGTTTTTTCAGTGGATTATAATCAAATGGACACTAATCTACCCAATTATATATATATATAAAAAAAAATACAAAATATTTGTAGGAGGTGCTCAGTTTCTAGTTAAGTTCCTATTTACTTGCCTTCCCACAAGGACAGTTAGACACAAGGTCAGTTTTTAATGCGAGGAAAATCCAGCTTCCCAAAAAGGGTCAATCTGGAGAGAAAAACATAAAAATTGTCTCCATCATGAAGGATTTCTCCTTCACTGACAGAGGACAGAAAAGGTGAAGTGTAGCATCAGAATATTACACTGTGATCTTGGCCCGAAGTCCAGGTAAAGAAATTAAAAAAAAACAACTTAAACTGGAAAGTTTAACGAAATAATGTGTCACTCGGACAAGAAATGTAATTGAAAATAAAAAGTAAATTTATCTAAAATTTGTGAATGATTTGTTAACTTTAGCGAAAAATGAAAAATGTTTTTTGATATTTAAATAAGTGGGCAAAAATACGTAATAAGTTTTCCAAACGTCACGTTTACTGTTAGTGACGTCACTTGTTTGTATTGAAATCTATTTCTGTCTATTTGTCGTAATTCTTAAGTTTCACACCCCTTAAGAATTCCGACAAACAAAAATAAATTTCATATTTAAAAGTAGTCCAAAATCTAAGGCATAAAATTTTCAAAAGGCCAATTATTATGGCCCACTAACCGTAAATAGGGGGGGGGGGGTCAAACGCCTTAAAAAAAAAAAACCCTTAATCCTACTTCTAACCCTAGGTACGAGTGGCAAGCCTCCTCTTCTTAAAACCTTCTTTAGCCCTAACAATAATGCTAAGTCTAAGTGGCAAGCTCCTCACCAAACAAAGTTCCTTTGTAAGCTACATATAAGTGTCTAAAAATAAATCCTTTCTTAAAGAAAAGTGTACCATTTATCACCCATAAAAAATAAATTAGTCAACTGTCCTAAAACATTACAATGGTCTCGAAATGGTGAATTATTTTAAATTAAATTTATGTGAAACTAACCCCCACTCTAAATTCTAAAATATTTTTTGTTTTGTTTCTATCAAGTCCTCAGGATGTTCGCACATAATTTTCTTAGCTTTATCATTAACCCAAAGTCAGAGTGGCAAGTCCCCACCCTCTCATAATTGCACAAAGACCCTCTTAAAACCACACATAATCGTCTTTAGAAAAAAAAAAAGGTGCACAGGATTTATTTCTGATAGAAAAAAAAATGGTTAACTGCCCTAAAACGCTAGAATGGCTCAAAATAAAGAATCATTTTACATTAAATTCTAAAATATTACTTGTTTATCTTTCATTAGAATTTTTTTTAAGGTATTCACACGTAATTGCCTACAAAGGTAAAATCACATATTTTGGAGAGGTGGTCAGATGGGGGGGGGGGGGTTTAACAGAAGGTATTAATCTACAATAATACCAAAGAAATATTGCAATATATTCATTTTTAAACAGTCCTAGATTTCGATTTCAGTTATTTGTACATATAATGCATTACAATTCAGCTTTGAGTTCTTTAACTTCTTTTCTTTTTATGAATACATGGCATTTTTAAGGAATTGCAGTATATTTATGTGCATTTACTGCAGATTATTTGGAAACTATTCATTCTTGGAGATCTTCAGTAGCATATTCTAATTCCTAGCACAAAAATACACTTATATGGTAAATTTCATTGCTTAATCTTCTGTTTTAACAAAAATACAGCATTTTTGCTGAAAAAGTAGTGTAAAAAATGTGACAAAACGCATATGGTCTTAAACGAGGGAAAAATATCCAAACGTGTGAGGCACAAAAATAGTCATAACTTCCTTAATTTTAATTGGATTTAAAAAAATTATAAAAATTCTTTCTAAGATCATCAAGCTCTTTCTATAGATACCAATATTGAAATATTTTAAGCTATTTCAATTTTTTCATGTATATTGCTACTAATATGTTTCGGTCGATGTGATCTGTGGCCTTCTTTACACCTATGGTTCATTTCTGGATGGTGATGTTTTTTTCATATTTTAATATGTATTTGGAGCTAATTTACACAGTGTAAATAAAAATCTAAGTTTTAAACAAGTGAAAAATCCTTGTAAACGTAACATCTTGTTGTAAAAGAAACGATAATTGTTAGAATAAACCAGTCTAAATATTGAATTAATCTAATTATTTATAGAAAAAAATGTACAAAAATAAATGATACAGAAATGATACTTGGATTGTTCATATAAAATTCATTTAAACAATTAACACATATTAACATGGTTTATAGCACATTAAAGATCAAGTTAGATTTTTCTTTTAATAATCAAAGTGGTATTCCTGTCTGTTTCACAAAGAAATTTTAAGACTGAAAACAGACTTATGTAGGTTTATTCCTGCATGATTTATATATATATACTATTTATTCAAAAGGAATCAACATTCAAGAGGTTATCTCATTTGCATATCATATCAAAGAAAATCTGTTTTAATAATTAGCTCCAAATTTTTAATGGAAATTAGTGATAGAATTACTTGAAGTATTCTATTTAGAAATATATAAAGTTATATTTTTAATTTATTTTTATTATTATAACCAACATAACCTGCATTTAAAAATGAAGGTAAGTTTTCATTTACTCTGTGAGTTATTTCCCTTTAAGCAATGAAATTTGTTTCCCTGCTTGAATTTCATAGATGAAGGTGGCTATGTCTTATGCTTCCAAAAATCCAAAATATGGTCAACTTTTGGGAAAATTGTAACAACTTAGGATATTTTGGTGTATTTTAAACAGTATATGACTAAACCCTCCGCCCGGCAATATGATTTTTACCTGGCAACGCAGAGTAGGTACAGCTCATAAAAAAAACAAAAAAAAACTCAGATTTGAAACATGTAAAAATGGATGGAAACAGTTTGAATAAAATAGAGCAAAGATTTCCAACATTCTAATAAAAAAAAAAGAAAGAAAAGGTAATTCGTAGTTTACAGACCTTACTGAAATATTATTTAGAAACCTATTCTTAACAGAGGGGGGAGTTAACTATTCTGTACATTCACCTGAGAATTTAATAAAAGATACTGTAAGAATTGAATTCAACTGAAAACCTCATCTAAAAAAAAAAAAAAAAAAAAAAAGCATGGCCCATAAACTGTAGAAGTACTTAAAAAAAATATTTTTAAAAAAATTCTTACTGAGATTTTTTCGTCTTGGAAACACCATGTTCTTCTTCAAGTTCTTCCTGTTGTAGTCGAACTTGTTCGAGGATATTTCTTGATAATTTTTCATCAACAAACTGAAAAAGAACATTTTAAAAAATATTTATATTATCATATTTAAAATTTTTTTTATCTTTTTGATTAAAATCTTTCGCTTGATAAGCGATGCCCTCCTCCCCAAGTAAACCCTTACAAAGAAGCCTAATACATGAAAATTACGTAGGAGTACAATGATTTTAACTTATTTCCAGGTAAAATCCGTTTAGTACACCATTTAATTTTTTTTAAAAAGTTGGTAGTAGCGGAGGGGAGGGATGAAAACAACGTGTGGTGGATACAGGTATTAAAAAAAAAAAAAAAAAAAGTGGTAGTAGGCAAGCAGGCTCGAACCTGTAATTCGAAGGAGAAAAAGAAAGTTTAAGAAAACGTAACGTCTTAGTTGATGCCTACACGGAAAAAAAAAACGAAAGTCACAAATGTTGAAATTAAGACTAGTCAATCAAAAGAAGACAATAACTAGTGAAAATGTTGGCGAACAAAGCGACCCCTCCTTGTAGAAAACTGCATACTTGAGGATGAAGGAATTAATGTTTTTTGGCCAATTTTTCAATATTTGTCGTCTGAAGATTTTTATTACTCTTTTATTGGGGTTGTCCAGGGAGACGTTGACCTGGCTGTAGTCGCTATCTCTTTCTGCTAATGTTTTTTTCTTTTCCTTTAGAGTGGGGTAGTGTGTGTGTTTATGTGTGTGTGTGTGTGTGCGTGTGTGTGTTTGCTTTTATTGGTTTGGGAATGTGTATATTGTTTTATACGGCGTGTCCCGATAAAACATATACTCTCCTAGAATGACCATAAAACAAACATTAATTAAAAAGCTTGCCCTATCTCGGAATTCCCTCTATGTAATATTTAAAATGTTTAGACCAAACATTGGCTAAGTAATTTAGTAGAGACCGCAGCGGTCAATTTTTTTTTAAACTTTGACCCATATTATGACCCCTTAACATGTATTGTTTTGGGATCAAATCAAATTATTAAGTTAGATCCATGTCCAAGTTTTTGCAAGACATACAAACACACACACATTTTGCCCTTTATATATATATATATCTATAAAAGTGAATGTGTCTGTGTGTGTACATTTCCCTACGCAATAACTCAATTTTAAGTCTACAGACTCGAAATTTGATATACAGGGTACTGGGATTTGGGAAAATCTAGGTGATCGCTTTTCGGACAAAATACTGTTAGAAACTAGCTCAATATATGTTACCGTGACATACACTGACATATATTCGGTGGGTTTTTAACAGTATTTGGTATAATTTTTTTATTCTTAACTCATTTTCCCAAACTTACCATGTTCAGCAGAGTTAGGCGCCATTTGGAATTTTCAAATACATCGGTAAACACTGTATGTTTTTCAATCTCAATAAACATGTTACATTAAATAAAATGTTCATGTGTTGGTCAGGTTCTGAACTTGACTCAGTACATAGAGGATGGGTATGAAAGAAAAAAAATCACAGGGGCTGTATTTATCGACCTCACGGCAGCCTATGACACCATCAACCACCGAGCACTTCTGCTGAAAGTTGGCCAGACCTTGAAGAACAGAAAAATGGTTTCCATTAGTGAATCTCTTCTCCGGAATCAAAGATTCTTTGTCGAAATGGATGGTAGTCGGTGGAGGTCACAGAAGAATGGTCTGCCCCAGGGTTCTGTCTTGGCGCCGACTTTGTTTAACATCTATACAAATGACCTACCAGAATTTACAGACATCCGTAGATTCATCTATGCGGATGACACGTGTCTTGCGACACAAGACAAGAGTTTTGAAGCAATTGAGAAAAGAATCTCCAATGCCTTAAAAACCCTAGCCTCCTACTATAAGAAATAGTTCCTCAATCCCAATCCTGGGAAAGTTTGTAGTTTCCACCTTAACAACCACATAGCCAACAGGAAACTGAAGATCCAATGGGAAGGTAAGGAGCTAGTAAATGAACCATATCCAGTCTACCTTGGCATCACACTGGACCGAACTCTCTCCTTCAAGACACACATAGAAAAGCTCCGAAAGAAGATCGCGCCTCGAATTAACTTAGTCAACATACTGGCTAACTCGAGTTGGGGAGCAGACCCACACACGCTAAGGACAACATCATTAGCCCTATGTTACTCCACGGCTGAATATGGCGCTGCAGTATGGTCTCGCTCAGCCCATGCTCACCGCATTGACGCAGATCTCCACAAAGCTTGCCGGATCATAACCGGAAACTTAAAAAGCACACCTCTACCAGCCCTATACCGATTAAGTGGCATACCACCACCTAAAGTCCGCCGGGATATAATTGCGAGAGTTGAGCGTACTAAACAACTCGAAGACCCCAGACACTCTCTCTATGGCTACTCGAAGGTGGCTAGACGACTTGTGTCCCGGCGAAGCTTTGCCACAGTGGAGGAACTACCGGACACTCCTACAGCCTCTTACCGGCTGCAGATGTGGAGAGAGGTAGACCCTCAGCCTACAAATATAGCACTGCCAGAGCCCAGTGAAACCTTACCACCTGGCAGTCACACCTGTCCCGTTCGGAGTGCGTCACTGCGTCACTCTGAATAGGGCAAGGGCAAAAGTTGCAAAAACTGGCGACAACCTCCTCATGTGGGGTTACTCTACAACTGCTGAATGCCTCTGTGGTGGCCAAGTTCAGACCATCGAGAACATTTTAACATCTTGCCCACTGGGGCCCAACTGCACGGACGAATACCTCAGTGTTGGTAATGAAAGTCGCACGCCGCTGGTTGAAGAGATGGAGCGACAAGATATGATGATTAAATAAAAACAAAAAATTATCCAGTTTGGTAGAAAACTAACTTATCTTGCCTTACACCCCCCCCCCAAAAAAAAACACTTCTTTACAGGCGGGAGTGATTCTATAAATTTACTCCTTCCTTCACATCATCCCAAATATTGATGTTAAAACTTACGATTAAAATAATAATAATAATAATATAACGTAAGCTGGTTCTACTACAATAATACGGTATAAATTAAAATTACTCAAAGTAAAGGTTATTCATTTCTTTTTTTTTAACAGAAAATCGAAACATTGTTATCCTACAATGCGAAAGCCATGCTTATGTTCGTGTTTATTTAGAAGAAAAAAACACAAAAAAAAACTTACTTCTTCATCGGATTCATGCCGATTCGGTTTTTGTTTCGTTCTCCCTGGTGGTCGGACACTCTTATCCTCGAGTATCTGATCACTCAAGTCCATCCCTTTCTTTTTCTTATTAGATTTTTCATGTTTAACTTTACCCATGATTAAGATTTCAAGTCGGATGGTTTCGCACGTGTAATTCCAAAAAAAAAAAAAAACCCTTAACCGGAAGTTCGTCCTTAAAAATGACAGGTCCGCAGCATCGACATTTTTTTCTTTGTAATTTATCAATGAATAATATATTTATTTATTTTTTATGCGGCAAAAAACAAAACAAAAACAAAAGCAAGCAAACAATATTTTGTTTTTAATTTTGTGCGTGTGCTTATAGATAAATGAATTTAATTAAAGTCCTGTTTCTTACCGGATCTGACATATTATGCAGCTCGTAATTTAAAGAAACATTAATTGATCGATGCGTGTATATGTGTATTTACTTGTTTTGAGAATACACACAAAAATAATAAATAAATAAAATAAAGGTATAAAAATGGCCTGGGAAAGTCACTTCTTATTTATGGTTGCCAATTTTAAAATATACAAACGAACTTGGCTGTTTTTTTTTTAAAAATAACAATATTTTAAGACTGTAAACAATCAAAAGCGACTTTTCCAGGACATTCAGGTGTATCAGATCAGCTGACGAAGAATGTCAACAAAGATGGACGGAATTTAATTTTAGCCAATATTTTAACTTATATATATATATATATATATATATATAAAGTTAAAATATTGGCTAAAATTAAATTCCGTCCATATATATATATATATATATATATATATATATATATATATATATATATATATATATATATATATATATATAATGAAATCCTAGATTGCAAAATTCTAGGTTAAAAAGAAAACAAAAGAAAACAAAAATCGAACGGTGAGTTTCTCACCAAATGAATTATTGACTCATTATCGGATATGAGTCAGATGTTTGTAAGCTGTTTTGCAAATAAATCTATTACCTAGATATGTAACGATTTTTTATGAGTATACATAAAAAATACTTGTTTTCGCACGAGAGCAAAGCTAAATGGCAAACATATTTATTTATTTATTCAAACGTGGCCAACTAGAAGGCCCTTCCATTAAAGTCATGTAGCTTGCTGACGTCAAAGAATAAAGTACAATGGCCACGGCTAGGTGATAGACGGCTGTTACGAGAATGGTTATTTTCTGTTTTAATTCTTAAATTTTGCCGAGAGATTTATAAAACTGATCCAAAAATGACTGTTTTTTTCCCCAAATGATAAAAAAATTATTTTACATTTGGACATGCAATTAAAAAGAGAGTATGTTTTGCCAGGAAATATTGTAGCGAAATTCTGTCTTTCACAGTGTATTTAATTATTAATTTTAAAATACATTAGTTTTAAAATGGTCCTCGTAATAGTCATCTATCGCCTAATCGTAGTCATTGTACTTTATTCTGTGACGCCACCAGGTTATGGGACTTTAATGGAACGGCCTTCTATTTACGTTAGCCATGTCTGAATTAGTAAATATGCGTGTTCAATAATGTTATTCTTGGTTAGCTTGCTTCTAGGCAAGGATCAAAGTATACGATTTCTTCTGTCCTCCGTTAGAGAGAAGAAATCCTTTTGGACTGAGGCAATTTTATTTATTTATTTATTTTATTGTTGTTCCATTCAGACTGCAGGTTTGAGGAGAATTGGATATATTCCCACTTTAAACTGACTTTGTGTCATGCCAGCCCTTATAGAAAAAAGTTAGACACAAGGTCAGTTTTTATTGTGGAGAACACCCAACTCCTCTAAAAGAAGCACTTGAGAGAGAAACAAAAATACATGTACTGTTCCATTGGCATCCCCTTAAAAATGAGGGCATAGAACAGATACCACACTTTGAATTATTTGTTTAAAAAAGTGAAACATACAATTTTTACAAATTAATCTTAAAACTATCTGTCCCACTTTAAACTAAACACATTTTTTAATCTAACTTGAATGCCTACTGGACCACTCACCTCGGAAGGCAGGTTGGAAAATAAAGATGCTGCTTATTGCTCTTGCTTTTAGAATTGTTTCCAGTGGTCTTTTGCGCATGTGTGGATTTCCTTTGAAAGGGAAGTAACATTGTCCATCTGTGCGTACATGTGCGTACGTTAGCGTGTGTGTGTATACACGTGAATATGAGTGTATGTATGCGAACGTTAATATATCTACTTGTGTGTACATGTGCGCGTATGTTTGTGTGTGCGTATGTATATGACAAGTAATATAGCTTGAGATGTGAACTCGTGTTTTTGTGTGAGACTAGAAAAGGCTCACGCAGTGGTCAAGGACATGAACTGACAACCTGAATGTGTCAAGTTTGAATCCAGTCCATTCCATAGAAACGCTTTCACTTAGAATGTTATCAACTTTCACGTGGTTGCTTATTTATTTAAGCATCCGAAGTCTTTTCAGAAAGTATTCTAACTAAAAAAGGTATTGAGGAAACGAATTACCAATAATAAAATCATCTGATTTATATGGAATGAATGAACTACAGAATCCTTTTATTATTTATCCATCACTTTCACTTCACCAATCACCGCAATACCACATTCACGCTATTACCCAAACAGGATGCTTTGATCCTAGCCTGAAGGCTAGATTTCTTTCTTCTTTTTTTTTACATGGAGATCACCACTTATCAAGGCCCGGAAGCCACTCGGGAATAAGGGTTATTTTGTGTACAATAATCAATGGGATAATATCGTAGTAATAGTTGGTATTGGAGATTTGATAAAGTGTCTTACTTAAGGGAGTGATTATCCAGGAATTTGTTTATGTTGGACTTGAAGACGTCCAAGTTGTAGTCAGGTGGGAAACAGGCAAACGGAAGAGAATTCCATAAGCGTGCACTTCTCAGAAAAAAAGCTATGTTCATGGAATCTACGTTTTGATTTAAGCACAGATAAAGAGTGGGTGAAATTACTGACAGTGGTTTTAGCTAGACGGGTGTTTATCATGAAGGATTGGCGAGGGGGGACCAGTCCTATGAAAGCACTGCTGGAATATTTTATGCCAAATGCTGGAAGCCCACTAATTTCATACTTAAGCAAACTCAAGAAAAATTTCACACAATCTGCGTGCTGTTTTGCTGCCAATAAATTTGCACTGTTCAGTTTCAAGTCCTGCATGCAATTAAAAACACTCACTATGCAGTAGTGTTGACAAACTCCTCTTGATGCCAAATATACGGCATAATCACATTGACACACCGGTTCCCACCAGATCACCGGAGTTAAGCAACGTCATTGCTAAAATGGGTTACCAATTTGTAAATTCCAGGCGCTGTACGTAAGAGTTGCAAAAACCTAATGTCGTCATTTCCCCTGACAGGGATATACATGTGACTGGGGACAGCTTGTGAATTTCATATTCCCATGAAACTTACTTCTTCGGAGGAAGCCGGTTAAACCTGAATAGGATTAGTGCCGACACACACACACACACACACACACACACACACACACACACACAACCACTTTGGTTGGGAAATGATCGGTTTAGAAGAACATCAGAATGAAAAAAAGTCACATGTTAATAGTTAGCGGTATCTTAATGCATCTGATTGAACTTGAACATTGAATAAAGAAAGAATCTCCTTTTTTTTGTTTCATTTTAATTCAATCGAAATTCTTAGAAATCAAGGGGCGCACTTCCTGGTACTTCCTGGTACTTCCTGGTGTTAACTTCCTGGTACTAACACTTGATCTCTATATGAGATACATAGATATTCAAATATTCCTTTAAAGATTTGCATTAATCAAAATATCATATTTAAGCATATTTTACGACCGGGCAGTGCAGGGTGGCCTTCTAGTTATAAAATATTTGAACACATGTAAAGCAATAGGTGATGATTAAAGTAAAAAAGACAAAAAACGATAACATTCAGGAGTTGGTGACTTTAGTCGTTTCCTGCGATTGTTCTATTTTTTTTCTCTCTGTTTCTGTTTCTTCCTGCCCGCCAAGAAAATAACAGTAGATAAAATTGAAATACAAAACATCATCACTTATCTTTTTTTTTTATAAGCGTTTATTTTGTTTCATTTTACTTCCGTCAAAGTTCTCAAAAATCTAGGGACCCCCTTCCTGGGGCCAACACTTGATCTCTATAAAAGATACATAGTCGAACATTACATTAAAGTTCTCCTTTACATCCCAAACACTGAGTTAGTAAAGAAATTGAGAACATAATTTTCCTCTCTTCAATTGATCTTTTAAATATGTTATATGTTGGAGACGCCCCTCCATGGAATTAATCGACTATCTCATGATGTCACTTCCTCTTGTACCATCACTTTGCCTATAATCTATGTGAATACATGTTTGTTTCCTAAAAGTCCTGTGTTCCTTTCGTTTATTACCATTTAACCCCATAACAGTATAGTATACCTTTCTTGTGGTCTTTTGGTATGACCAGATTCCAGAACAAGAATTTATCTGCAGTATCCAGCTTCATACCATTACTTGAGGTAACATCACTTGGAGAAGGTGCCCCATTCCTCGTAAAAGCCAGTGTGAATTAGCCATGTAATTTACAATTTAAAATATACATGGTAAGTATTAGAAATTTAAATTGTAAAAAAAGACAAGTTGTATGAAAGTTCACCATGTATTTGCTCCATTTTTAATTCCGTCAAAACTCCCAGAAGTCCAGAAGCCCTCCACCTTCCTAGGGCTAACACTTGATCTTTATATGATATACAGAGACATTCAAATATTCCATTAAAATTTTTCTTTGACCCGTCAAACACTGAGTTAGTAAAGAAGTTGAGAACATTATTTCCCTCTCACCAACTGACCATTTAAAAATCTTATAGTATACCTTTCTTCTGGTCTCATTAGCTTTACTGCATTCCATCAAGAATTCATCTAGACTGGTGAAGTAGCCAGTTTCAAGCTATTACTTGAGGTAACATCACTTGGAGAAGGTGCACCATTCCTCGTAAAAGTCAGAATTAGTAAAAAAAATAGGTTTATAACATTATGTATGTCCCTTTCACCAAATGACCAATTAAATATGTTATGGTATCTTTCTTGTGGTCTCTTGGTCTCATCTGATTCCAAGAAAAAAAATTATCTCACTCTAGAGGATTATCCATCTTTGTGCTGTTATTCAAAGTAACATCACTTGGAGAAGGTGTACTACTCCTCATAAAAGTCAGTGTAGGTTAACCATATTGAGGAGATATTATTTGGGCTGCAAATACTATAAAATATATCATATATGATTTAGAATATTTAGAGTTTACTTGTAGCGAAAATTACCCTCATGCCAAACCCCTGTATGGAGAGACCTTAGACACTCAAGGATAATGTCTAGTAGGCATTCAAGTTCCATTCGCTTGTGAAGACGATTGCGATCATGCGGATGTGGGTTAAGAGATGAGTCATCAATCTGATCCATGCTCTGAATATCTCTCACATGTATGGAATCTGTGAGAGTATTTTGTAGCAGAGGCACTGACTGCTCTGTCTTTTCTAATAGCATGTTTCCTCTTGTGTTCATCAATGCAGATTCAGCAAGTCTTTTACTTGAGGTAACATCATTTGGAGAAGGTGCATCATTCTTTGAAAAAAGCCAGTGTGGGTTAGTCATACTGTTATATTCCTAAATACTTAGGAAATAAAGACAAACGTGAGTTACACCGAGTGGTATGTGTAATGGGGTTTATTTATAATACAGAAACGTAAGGCTGCTCGCCTAAGGTAAATAGAAGTACATAGTAACAAGTATGGGGAAGAAAGTCTGATAATCAACACGTAAGACTATCCGTCTTACTGCGACTGCTTGTCTGCCGCTGTCTGCCGCTGTCTGCCAAACAGTCCAATATATATATACAGTTTGTAACCGGTGTATAGCCAGTTATGTTCCTTCACAACACATACCAAAGAGATCTTATTTTTGCTGCGAATACTATGTGTTTTTGAATATTGTATTCGTAGGGAAATATATCCTCATGCCAGGTTGTCCTTGTACGGAGACACCTAAGACACTCGAGGATAGTGTCTAGTAGCCATTCAAGTTCTCTTCTGTAAGCATTCAAGTTCAAACATCTCTACTGGAATATGAACGAACTTTATTCAAAAAGAACACTGAAACATAAAGACAGAGGCTGGATCAGCTGACTTTTGTCGCAAGCAGAATGTGGTGTTCTGGAGTTTCATCTTTCACCTTCACGCTTTTTGGCACAAGACGAGAATACAATAGGGACTTTCTTGTTCTGACGAAATCTACTTGGCAACTGATTTATCTTTGGTGCTAAATACTTTGGGTGGAAATCAGTAGATGGTAAGTGCACATGTTGGTGGTGCACTAATTGCTTGTGTATTAATACGTTGACCGAACTGCAACTTGATATAATGTAAGATATTGCATGTATATAAAGTTATATAACTGCTACAGCACATACCTTGTTTGCTAGAGTTCGTACAAAGCCTTGAATTACTGGATCAATTAGGTTTCAAGGACCCCAGAAATAAACAAAGATGAACGGGACTAGTTCTGAATTTTTTAAATAAAGACTGTTACTTGTTTTGACCGGACTATTGTTTTCATCTTGAATGTTATTTGTGCAACGTTTCAGTCAGTGTAAGCTCCGACCTTCATGAGGCATGCTGGTCGCCATCTTGGAAAAGAAAAGAGAAAAGTTATTGGTTCCATGGATAGTTTGTATTCTTGGAATTGTTTTTTTTTTTTTTCACTGTGGTTTTGTATGCGTGAAAGAAATTCCCAGCAGTAGATTAGGAAGGCAATACAGTGTCCTGTCAAATCTGCTGGAACTGAATTTGTGTCCAAATAGATGAGCAGAAAGAGAAATGAGTGAAAGATTCATGCATGTGCGGAAATGTTTGAATTGCTAATGTATTTGTACATGAGTTTTAACAACCAAACTACTGCTAATCACTACGCAAGAGATTTTATGTATGCAATTGCCCCACAAAATAGTTTGGTGAAAATTAGGAAAAGCTGTGCATGCGCAGAAGTAGTTCTACTTTTTAAGGAAAGTTTCTTTCAAAGCCTAAATCAACCCTTTGATCTTTGATTATACCTCTGACAAATCCTTCTCCAGCCAAAGATCTAGTTCAAACCAAACCCAAGGATTTGAATTAAACTATCTGTCCAGCAGGAAGAACCTAAAAGCAAAGACACCCAACCTCACACTGTTTGACTTGCTGAGATTGGGCACCTTAGGCACCATAAATTTTTCGTATTGTGTAAGTGTCTCTATCACAGTTGTAATTACTCTGAAGCATGACACAATGACAAACGTGAAAACACTGGCTCATTTCCCATGAGGTAAACCGATCCCATGTAAAATTGAACATGTAATGCTGTCTTTTAGTCCGCGACACAGTGGTTCTGTTACAGAATCATTGTTAAGATCTTTAGTTAATAATGAAGACAATGGAAAGGAATCTCATTTTAACATTTAATAAACAACTTTATTTGTTATCTTCGTTAGTAGCGTGTACACAAGAGAAATGGGCTAGTTGAGTAGAGAACAGCTCAGTCCACACATGCCTGCAGCCAGCAGTCATTGAGACAAAGTAGGCCAGTTAAAGGAGAAAGAAAGAGCAAAGTCTTCAGTGAATTTAAGTGTTGTAGTGTGTGTGTGTGTGTGTGTGTGTGTGTGTGTGTGTCGGTGTCGGTGTATCGAGGAGAGCAGTTCTGCAACATGATAAAGAAAGTTTGTGTGGATACTGCACGTGGAAATAAGTGGGAGTTAGAAGAAAACCATATTGGCTTGTTATACTCACTTTAGCCGGGGGTCAAAACCCTCCGACGATGTGCGCTGACGAGCAGAGCAGGGAGAAAGAGGAGTAAGAGTTTCAGATTTCGCCTTTTATGTACTCGATCACGTGATTGAGAACTGGCTTCTGATTGGACAAGCCAGGGAGAAAATGGCTTTCAAATCTCGAGCCGCAAGAATTAGCTCCTGCCTGTGATTGTAGTAAGTTTCGGCTGCTAAAGGTCTCTTTCTGATTTAACAAGTTTTCCCCTAAACTGATAAATAAGGTCTAATTGATAGACCCATCTTTTTTTGTTTATTAAATTGTTAGATAAATGTACAAAATATCTACAAAATACTAACCCACCTCTTCCTATATTAAGAATGATAACGATATTTCAGCGCGGTACAAGTTCCCGCCATTGTTGATCCAGCCATACCGGACATTATACGAGCAATGGTAACAGCATCGCGTTCACACCATGCAACAATACATTTATGGATTTTAACTCACGAGGAAAACTAAAATCGATATATCCTTTAATACAAGTGTATTTTTACATTTACGAAAATATATGCACATATTACATTGGGGAAAAAAGCAACTCTATCACAAAACATATGGAAATTAAAAACTTACAGAATAGGTAATTGTATGAGAATAAGGACATTTAGAATAATGTATGCCAGGCTGGAGCACCGGTCTGTGTGTTCCTCAACCTTCTGGAGCACATCTTCTTCGATGAACCTGTTAATTTCCTCCTTTATTTTGTCCTTAAAGTGGATGCTGCATTTGTGTATGTGTGTGTGTGGGGGGGGGAGGGTCAATGAAGGGTTCCACACCTTCCTTTAGTAGGAGTTTGACAGTGCCACTAAAGTTACCAATTCTGCCAAACTGATTGGGGTATTCTGACATCAGTTGGGTGATGGAGGAGATAGGCACAGTTGAACATCTTCTAAGGATGTCCACATGGATTGTGATTAGCTTTAGCCTTTCACATGTTGGGAGCCCCACGACTGCAGATCCTGGTACTTCTACCACATAGAATGTTGTGTCAGTCCATTCTGAGTCTTTGTACTGGCATGGGAAGCTGACTGTTCCCAGGCATTATAGTTGTTTTTGTTTAATAATTCAGTAATATTCAGGTAATTTCGACTGCATAATTTGGAAGCTACCATTGTAACTTATTAGAATTGACAAAAAAAAGAAGTAGAAACCATTGTTTTTTATCTGAAAACTCCATTTATCGACTACAAAATTTCGTCCCAATAGTGTAGTTTGTAGTAGTTAATAAAGATTCATAATGATTATGAAAGCAAGAACAAGAAAAAGACATAAAAGGATATGGTAACAATCCATTGGAAAAGAAGGTAAAATTCAGGAAGAAACAGGATAATATATATATATATATATATATATATATATATATATATATATATATATATATATATATATATATATGGTTTTAAATAAAATACTAGGCAGAAGTTTCTCGAGAGCTCTTTCGGCTATCATCTCTTCAGGAGTAAATCGATAGCAATCTAAAGAGAGCCCTGAAGAGATTTATAGCCGAAAGAGCTCTCGAGAAACTTCCGCCTAGTATTTTATTTAAAACCATATACAAATTCTGTACCTCTAAACATTTATATATATATATATATATATATATATATATATATATATATATATATATATATATATATATATATATACTAAGAAAAGTATCTGTCGTTGACTGGGTTCAAAAACAACCTACAGAAAATGGACTCTGATTTATGAAAGTATGATAGGTTATGAAAAGGAAGGCTTGTAAAGAGATAGCTTCGAATTTGGGGGTATCAAAACCAAAGCAAAATATGATGGAAGTAAAAAATAAAATAGATAACCTCCATAATTTATTATACTATACCTGTTCACACTGAAACACTTATCACAATATTCTGTGGATCTATATTAAAAAACCTTGTTAAACTTTGTGACATATTTTCATTCTATGGAGGTCAGGCGTGAACGAACACCCCATAATTTTATTATACAATATTTCTTCAAACTGAAACATAATTATCAAAGTATACTTATGCAGATAGATATGAAATGTCTTTATTAAAGTTTGTGCCTATTTCCATTCTATGGAGGCCAGGGGCGAACGCAGACCCCACAATTTTATTATATCATCCCTATTTAAGTTAAAACATACTTATCAAAGTATTATTATGTACATCTATATCAAAAACACTTGTAAACGTTTTTTTTTAATTTTTAAATTTTTTATTTTGTTAGAAATTTTTTTTATTTCTAACACGCCTCTCTTTCCTTGGTTCCTTGTTATCCGAACAACTTGGTTAATTTTGAGAAAGAATAACACAATAAAATTCTTGTATTTAAAATAACGTATATTTACAAGTAAAGGTTAAAGTTTCCAAAACAGTTGTTCTGGAGGAGTTTCTGTTTATTGCAGAAAAAGAGAGTAATTTCTGAGAAGTGCTCACTGTTAATCTTTTTTTTTCTTTTTTATTGTTGCAAGCAACTCCAAGTAATAGTGGGTAATTTGCATAAGTGGCTTTATGCAAATTACCTTACAAAGTTTGAGTACAAATAATTCTAACAATTTCCATACTTTGTGGACCAGGCGCGTACGCAGACCCCACAATTTTAATGAACCACTGTTCTGCCAGATCAAACATACCCATTCCTGTGTCTCGATACATCTTCTATCATTATATGTAATCAGTTTTTTAAAATAGTCAACCATATAGGAGCCTATTCGTGACCACACATACACACACACATTCAGCTTTATATTATGATAAAATATATATATTTTGCATTTTGCTAAATCCTACCCTCTGATGAGAAGAAAAGTATTTCTTCGAAAACTCCATGGATTAAGGACTATCCACTTATTTAGTGCTTCCTTTTTAAAATCAAATATGTTTTTAACTCTTTTTCAAAGTGTTTTTTAACATGCTTTATTAACTACTTGTTCTTATACACACACACACACACACACACACACACATATATATATATATATATATATATATATATATATATATATATATATTAGTGTTGGGACTACTTGCTCTTATATATATATATATATATATATATATATATATATATATAAGAACAAGTAGTTAATATTCACACTGAGGAACATCGAAGGTTCGGTCGAAAATTATGTGCTTTTGAAGGAAACATTCTTGTTTTTTTCAAAAGACTTTTTGTATTCCTACACGTCAACACACAGGAAATAAATACAGAAGAGATATAAATATTTATATTTTTTTCGTATTGATTTTTTATTCATACATATTTAAATATATATATTGTAGAGGACTAAGACATATAAATCCTAATCCCGTTAAAAAACAGAATAATGAAACGAATGGAATGAAGGAAACAAAACTCAATTGCTGGATAAAATAAACATGTCGTTTATTTTCTGTCAAAATTAAAATGGTTTAGGTGTAACATGTGTTCATTCAGGCGTTGACGTCTACATGCGTGGAAAAGAAAGGAATGAAGTCGAGAACGAGAAATGGCCGATCCGCACGTAGAAAGGAAAATAGAAAGGGAGTGTTTGCCCCAACAAAATGATGCGTTCATGATAGCAGTCATCCACGTGGAAAAGTCTTCAAACCAAGAGCTATGGACGCCGAACTTGCCTGGTTGACGAAACCAGGCAAAAGGGAAGAAAGAGGAAGTTGAATAGTGTTGTGGACTTTTATATCGGGGTGAGTGTTCTGACTGCGCATGTCTAGAATTCCTTTCAGGGGAACTGACGTTTCGCATGTGTGCGTACTTGTGCGCGTATGTGTGCGTACATGTGTGTGTGTGTGTGTATGAGGATGTGTATATGCGTGCGTACACGTGGTTATGTATATGTGAGGAAAACATGTTCGAACAATATATATCACATTAAAATGAAACGCAGTTATAACATAATATAATATGATATTAGAATAATCAATACGCAATTGAAAACACCAATATACCTCAGTTAGGCAAACAAAATGTGCTGGAGACAGGGGCAACAACTCTGATTGTATCAGTGTGTGTCAGCTAGCTGACTGTCCACCCGACCCTCACTCACAGTTGCTGTTTTAAAAGTAAACCGACACACACACACCAGATTCAACTATCGGTATTCAACGCTGTAAATTTAGAAACCAGCGTAGAACAGTGAGATTGGAGCAACACACCCTGCTAGCACTGAATTTAATAATCCATAACTACCGCTATTTAAAATGTTTCTTGTCAGCCATCGAAGTACCCCTAGAAATCTTCTTGTGAACCCCTGGGGGTTCGAGAACCCCAGTTTGAGAACCCCTGAATTAATGCATCAAAAACCAAGCTTCTCTCCTTTCATCAAAAAAAACAAAAAACCTGCCTATCCTGCCTTGACAGAGTACAAAATAGACTTCGTGGCTTAGTGGAGGATGCTCTTTTCTCTTCCCTGCAACCTCTCTCCCACAGAAGAGATGTTGTGAGCCTATCTTTGTTTTATCGTTATATTATAATTAAATAAGAAATAATCATAACGGAATAAGAAATAGTTTTTTTTTTATTATCTTTTTTTTGTCACCTTGTTTTCTTTTCTTTCTTTTATGATGTCTTTTTTTTTTATCATCCGACCTCACCCCAACCTATTGTGGTGTGATATTAAATTTAAGGATGTTGAATAAATTTGTGTTTTAAGATTCTAGCCTTGTGTCATTCTTGTTTTGAGTTTGAATCGTTCGGAACAAAATGTGCTAATGAGAACCTCAGACAACGTGTCAAATAGGTCACAAATCGTGGCTGACACTTTACTTGTCATTATTTTATTTTTATATTGTGTTACCGATAACGTAGGGTGAAGCGCTGACCTAGAGTCATAAGATTCTTACCAGGGGACATCCACCCCGACTCAGCTTCATACCAGTCCGTAACACTAGCTACAATTACTATAAACGATTTCCCCCACTCTCTAACTGTGCCTAAATCTAAATGCAGATTCCATGAACAACAATTCTTTCCTAGAACTACCTGCCTGTGGAACATTGTTCCGCTGGGCTGTTTCCCAGTTGAATACAGCATGGTAGCCTTCAAATCCAATGTAAACAAGTTCTTGTAAAGTCATCCCCATAAATAATCAAATTCTGCAGAATCTACATTATTAACGATTACGACACTATCACCTTACATTCATTAACCCTTATCCTCAAGTGGCCTTTGAGCCTTGATAAGTGATGATTCCCAAGTTAAAAAAAAGAAGGCTATTGTCATCTTGCATGTTATTCTCGTTTTAACACACTCAAGAATCTGCCTGGAATTTCGACACTATGCACTCGGAGGTTGGAAGCTAGGGTTACATAAAATAACAACCAAGAGGAGAACAGTAGTCCGAACAATACAATAGAATTTTAGATGACGATTGATTGTCCATATTATCTGAGTTCTTCGGACTACTGTTCTCATCTTAAGTGTTACTTACATCAAACAAAACATGTTTGATGTAAGAGCTCGTGGCATAGTGGATACACTCTTCTGGAGGTTGAAGGTGAAATCTTCAGTATAAACGACATCCCAAAAGGAGAAGGAAAGTTTAAGAGAGCCCCCCCCCCCCACACACACACACCGAAACAACTATTCAAAGAGCGTAACATCAGCTCTAAGAAATCTGGATCAGACACCAAAGGACACCACCCGAAAACTCACCACAGTTTGTATATCATACGTAAAGGGCTTGTCAGAAAAACTTCAAGAATATGTAATCAATACGACATTAGGCCAGTATTCAGGAGCGATTTGACTCCCCGGAAACATGTTACGCAAGTCAATCACCCTATGGAAAGAATCGTGAATAAGAACTGTGTATATGAGATCCCATGTAAATGAAGAAAACCATACAAAGGTGAGACATGTCGTCCACTACAAGTAAGGTTAGAATAACATAGAAAAGCCGTAATACATGGAGAGATCAAAAAGTCGGGTATAGTTGACCTTATATGGCGAGAAAAAGGAAGCCATCTACCTTTATGTACAAATAAAAGACAGAGAAGAATGGAGGAGAGTAATTATATTTTTTCTTTTGTTTCCGAGATGAGGCTTCATAATTTATGTATTCTTTTGCAAACTGTTATCCTCATCTTTATAGTTATTGTTGTTTCACCACATTTCGACCAACTCATCCTCCGGCCTTCTTCAGGCTATTAACCACAATGGAATAGGAATGTTGAGTCATGTAACTGTATCCCCAGTAATTACTGCCTTCCATAGTTGTTGTTGTTGTTGTTGTTGTCTCACCACGTTTTGGCCAACTAATCCTCTGGCCTGCTTTTGGGTAGGATTGAAACTGCTATCTTCAGACAATTCTCACCTTAAGCCGTAGAGACTCAATGCCTCTATCCACTGTGCCACGAACCCTGAAGGACACCAGAGAATCAGTTGGCCGAAATTTGGTGAAACAAGTATGAGGATAACAGTTTGCAAAAAAAAAAAAAAAAAATAGACACACAAAAATAATTAAGTTTAAATTTTATGTTTCAAAAGTTTTAAGATTAGGATTGAATTGTATTCTTTGGATTCTTCAGGCTACCGTTTTCATCTCCAGCATTATTTTTACAATGTTTCGATCGATGTAACCTCCAGCTTTCTTCAAGTGTATTTTGGAATCTTTCTATCAAACTTGGGAATCTGCATGGAATTTGAAATGGAACCTATTTAATCCAGAGTAGCAGGCTCTCGTTCCATCAGCCATGGCTTAAAGTCTTAAGTAATTATGCATGCCTGTTTATAAGTTGTGTGGTTTAATTTTAAATTCTGAAAAAACAACATATAGAGACATATATTCGATTTAAGAATTTATTGCTTGACAAAGGAATATATAGAAGGGGTTATTTTAATTTCCTTAATCCATGGATTTTCAACAATGGCTCATATCATAAGAGGAAATGAAATGCAGTTAGCAAAATGTTCAGCTGCGAATGGACACTATTTTGCTTTTCAGCACAATTATTGAAAATAGTTTTTTGAGTGGTTGTGGATCTCCTTGAAAGTATTACTTCAATAATATCTATCAGGATTTTTCATCTGAATTCTATCAGTGTCTTATCTCGCTTATATATATATATATATATATATATATATATATATATATATATATATATATATATATATATATATTTGCAGGGCTTTACGTTGTGAGTGAAACAGTCGCTTTTGCAATTGGTTTTTCCAAGTGGCAACTAGAGATAATAAGATATTGGTCTTTTGGCGATCTTCCATAGCATATTGGTGAATGAAAAATGTCTTTTCAACCCTTTTTTTTTTTTTTAAAAATAAAATGAGCAAATTCTAATTCTTTAAATAATAAAAGTTTAATAGAACAATGTATTCTTTTTTTTTTTTAACGAAGGTTGTTTTAAAAACATCTGAATAAATTTGAATGTTTATATCTTCAAGTCTTTACATAAAATTCAGTGTATACTTAGAATTACACTTATTTAAAAAAAAATATATATAAAAATATCTTTATGATGTATGTACTTGTAATGGAACGAAGATGCCATATTCCAAAAATCACATGTATTTGGCTACCAACTTTTCTATTTGACGAGTAAACGAAAATATTTAGTTGTTAAAGGACAAGTAAATGATAAAGTTGTTTGTAAAGCCTTGATTCGTTTACCCCAGTTCATATTAAATGCTGGTGTGATTCTTGTCTATGCACAAAGACACTACAAAAAATGGCATCTACGAAAGGCAGGGACCATGCCACAATCCTCTTCTCCCCAAAACTTGAAGGTCTGTATCCTGTGGTCACGATTATTGTACCCTCACTTTTTTTTTTCAAAATATGTTAAGGTCTGTATTCTGTCATCATTGCTTGTCTCTACCCACCAACCTCCTCATGAGGGATGGATTTGACACGAGGTTGAGCCTCCATTTGAGGCAAGTCATTAGCATTTTGTAAAGGGGAGGTTGACGTCACCAGTCGTAAGAGTATTACGAAGAGGTGCCAACGACAACCTTTAACATAAAAATGATTCACAACAGTCAAGAACAGCACTGAAAGAAGCAGCACATATGCTGGGTAATAACCAATTACTAAGTAGACCTAGTATAGAATTCAATACGATATGGGAACCAGTAATTATAAACAATAGATAATATATATAAATAATAAGTAAAAACATTAATATATAGAGATATATAGATATACGTTAATATATAGTAATAATTAGTAATAAATAGTGATATTTACAATTAGAAATAAAAATAGGTTTAAGGCTCCTAAAGTTTTACGCAAGGACCCGTGGTGCAGTGGTTAGAGTACTTGTCAAAAATCAATTGCAAAAAGTGATATTCTCCTGAAGGTTGAAGGTTCAATCCTCAGTACGGTCGACCAAAAAATACAATTGTGAATTACTTAGGACCTCTATCAAGTCATGAAGTAAATAAAGGGTTTTGCTCGAAATTCCGTCCAAATTCCTAAGTTTGACAAAAACATTCCCGAGTTTAACAAGATACACCTGAAGAAGGTCGGAGGTTACATCGATGTGAAAATATGCAAATCGCACTTAAGATGAAACAGTAGTCAGACGAATCCAAATAATACGAATAGCGATCAACTCGAATGACCTTTTTCACACGTATAAACAATGATTTTTATTTAAGACAGTAATTATTTGATATAGAGGGGAAGTATAAACCCTCTTTTTGGTCGGACCATTATGAAGTTAATAAGGATATCGTTTCATTAATGTGTAATTAAAGTACATATTTTTTAGAGAATGTCCAGAAATATTTTTTAAAAAATTTTCTTTTTTTTATTACACTTTCGCCCCTAAGAAGGCACATTGCCACTTTGATGTAGGGGGCTACTATCAGGGACCTAAATTGCAGGGGTACTATGTAGGGAGTTGGGCAGCAAGATGTCTGTTTACATTACCCTTAAACTTCTGCATGTCAGTACTGTTGGGGAAGCAGGAAACCGGAAGAGAATTCCAAAGTCCTGCAGTTCTGGGGAAGAAGCTATTAGAGTAAAAGGCTTTCTTACATCTAGGGATCTCAACTGTGTAGAGGTGGGACTTTGCTGCTTGTCGGGTTTGTCGGGGGTATTTTCATCGGCTTGTAGTTCGTCAGAGCATCCACCATTAAAATACTTGTAAAACAGGCAGAGGGATGCAACATTACGTCAGGGGGACAGGGGCTGAAGTTTAGATGACAGTTCGAGACCTGTTAGGTTGGCTACTCTCTTTTGAACCCTTTCCAGGAGCAAATGTGACAGCAGTACTCCATACATGGGCGATTGGTGGCTTTGTAGAGTTACAGGATACTTTCAGGCGTAAGTAACTTTCTAGCACGATAGAGAGAGCCCACCTTCTTTGCAGCAGCCTTAGCAATAATCTCAATGTACCTATTCCACCTCATGTTTCCTGTGAACGTTAAGCCAAGGAGCTTGAACGAAGTGCTCTCAGGTAAAATATCTCTAGCCAAAGCTATTGGTGGTTGGTAAGGTTTCATGTAATTATTAAAGGAAACGAGCTTTGTCTTGGCAGCGTTGAACGTTACCATCCATTTTTGACCTCATTCCACTGCAGACTGAAGGTCTTCCTCTAGGTTTTCGGCCATTACCTTAGATATATTTAATAAATATTTAGTGAAGACAGTTCAAAATAAATCTTGTGTCAGGATAAAAAAGGACAATTTTGAAGAAAATTGTTCATAGTTACTTGGTAAGGCAGAAATTCCTGGTAAGGTAATTGTTTATGTGCATTAATCTCAGTGTGTGCAAAATCTATGGTGAAAACCTTTAACATCTTTCAATGGAGCTAGCAACAAGGAAAGAAAATCACTAACTGATTTGTTTTTCCTGCGAAACGGTATTTATAGTTGAGACCACAATGTTTTCGAAACTTCTGGCCTGTTCACAGTATCCATATGCGCAAAAACAAAAATTAGTCCACATAGTATTTACACGGAGAACGCATTGAACACTACACTATTTGTTTTACATGGGCGAAGCTGAGCAGCGTTCTTGTTAAAACTGATGCCTTAAAAATAATTTTGATTAAGTTATCTCCCTTTGACTGTTCAGAAATAGTGGATTCGTCTGTATGATAAAAATTCACTACAAGCACAAGGAAAGCAGAAGGTAGAAATATATGTATACACTTGAAAATGGATGACGTCAGAAAAAGGTAAATAAATGACGACGGATAAGAAAAGTAGAGGGTAAAGTAGTAAATAATTAAAAGAGAGATTGAAAAAGAAGAGAGAGAAAGAAAGCGAGGAGGAGAGAAATAGAGCGAAGAGAGGGATGAGAAGAGAGAGAGAGCAGATGAGAGAGAGAGAGAGAGAGAAAGAGAAAGAGAGAGAGAGAGAGAGAGAGAGAGAGAGAGAGAGAGAGAGAGGGGGAGAACGGATAACAAAACTTGAGTAGTTATTATCAAGAAAGAAAAAAATATATATATTTACTTGAAAATGGACTACATCTCAAAATGTTTTCATTTTTAATTTCCAAAATCTACCGTTCATCCTTTATGACGTCATTCGTAAAAAATAAATAGATGCTTGTAAAATAAAACACAATGATTAACGAAATGTTAAAGTTATAAAATATATAAAACTATATTTTATTAAAAATAAAAAAAATGTATATATATATAACAAATACTGACTCAACGGGTCACGAATGATCTTCTATACATTTATTGTTTGCTGTAAATACAAATGAACTAAACGTAGCAATAATTTTTTTTTTAATTACGTAATTTTTTATCGAAATAATTTTTAAAGATTTTATTCAGTATTAATAATGAACAAAGACTAAATATGAATCGAACTTCCCGGGTTGTGTATCATGTGATCTGACATGTTTTATTTTGCGGCCCTTGCCTCAGCACATGGTACCCAGAATGCATTGCGCCTGGCAAATGTCGTTCGCCATGTTGTGAATTGGTGGTTATACAGCGCTATCTTTATCCAATGTCATCACGGTTTGTATTATCCATCAAATCTTTATATTTCATTTGAATTCAGAGATCGTAGTTAACTTTTAAATGTTCTGGATGTATATTTTGTTGAAATATTCAACGAATACGGATTTTATCTTCGTTTGTAAATAGCGTGTCGACGCTCACTGTAAGCCTGTCCCGCCATGTTGTTATTTGTTGCTTTTAGTAAAGTTCGAATAGGAGACGAGTTATTCGCTCTCCGTGTCGCTTGATAGAGAGTGAAATTTGACGCTGCGTCTGTTCTGGGATTTTTTTTTTTTAAATTTTAATTTTGTTTGGTCTTTATTTATTTTTATTTCCTTAGACTGCGTACTCTTGTATAATGAAAACTAGATGCCCGTTCTAAGGATGTCTGAAGTTGCCTGGGACACCAATCGGGGAATGTTGACAAACGGTGGCGGAGGCGGTGGTGGTGGTCAAGACATGGCGGCCCTTAGACAGCACGCAGTTGCGGCCACCCGATCCCAAGACGATGCGAGGGTCGGCTATTTCTTTCAGAGGCCGCAGACGGACGCCGAACTCGCTAGTTACGCCAACAAACGATGGGCGCCCGGCGACGACAGCATCATCGAGCAGGTGAGTTTCCAAAAAAACAAAAAAAATTTCTTAATGTTTGTTGGTGTTTTATATATATATATATATATATAATATATACACATACACTACAACAAACCAGTCGTTTTAGCATGTTTCTTTTCAATGTCTTCAATTTCGAACGATTTTCTTTTTATTTTACCGTTCTATATTAACAAAAATATAGTTTTTAGACTTTAAAAAAAAATATTTATAATTATTTAAATATTTATTTACTAGGGTCGTGGGATAGCTGTTCAGGATTTGGAAAGGGAGTTCCATGCGCTCAGCCTTGGTCAACAAAGAGAGGTATCTATATCTATCTACATATAATGTATATTGTTTTTTATGTTTTTTTTTTTTGTTTTTTTAAATTTGTTTTATAGAATGATAAAAAAATTTTTCTGGTTCGAATATTTTATTTATTTTTAAATCACAACATTAGGTCTATTTTATGCGCACACTTTTTTAAACAAAGGTTACGTGCGACTAGCAGGAAATGAACAAGCTTGTTCCCCCTTAGCTCCTCCTCCCCCTTCATTATTATTTCCTACTGCCACCATTCCTCCCACCGCGACATCTATTTCCTTTCTTTGTTATTTTTCACGATTCGACATTCGAAATGCGATTTTTTTTTTTTTTCGCTTAAATCTCGAAATAATTTTTTTTTTTTCCCCAAATAAACTTTTAAATTATATAAGTAAACATTTACCTTGTTTATATTATTTACTTCATTTAGTTTTTATTTTTTATAAATCTAAAATAAAAATCTGAATTCTTTTATTTATACTCCATGAGGCTCTAACCATTAAAAGTATATAAATATAAAAATCTATTTTTTTTTTTATCCCCTCCTAATTATTTCGTTATTTTTATTCTAAATATTTTTAACATGGTTTAAATTTCTGAAATCCTTTAATACCACTATAAGATATATGTATACATGTATATCTTAAGGTTGTCTAATTTGTGCAATTCTATACGTTTTTAGACGTACCAAGTACTCTGTTCATAGTTCAATACTAAATTACTTAAAACCCATGAAAGATTAAAAATGATCTACGAAAATTCTCTGTGACACGTGTTTGTATCGAATTTTATTTTTATTTCTGAAAATCAACTTTTAAAACTGCCGTTTGCAAACAAATAATTAACCTTTTCCCGACAAAAAACTATTTTAGTTAAGACCATTCTACTATTTCCCTTTCTCCATTCATTCTATTTTTGATTCAACATTTTTTTTTTTTTTTTTTTTTTTCGTTTATCAAAGCGGATTCATTTTTCACCCTCCCCTTTTTGGTTTATAATTTAAAAAAAAAATAAATAAAAAGACCCCCCCCCCTCCTCTTAGTTTTTATTTTAGAAAATCATTATTTGATGTTATACTTTTGTATAAAAAATAAGTCGTTTGTAAATTCGAATGTCTAGACAGCTCTGTTAAATTTCATTTCTTGTTTAAATTTATCGACTCTTGTATTTTTTTTTTTTTTTTTTTTAGTACTTGTGCAGTTTACGACCTGTACTGAAATGATTTATTCAGAAACACTTTAACGTGGGAAAGTGTGTGTGTGTGTGTGTGGGGGGGCTTTTTAACTATTTTGTGTACTCTTAACGGTTGAATAAACAAGATTCCGTAAACTTGAAAATCCTTAAAAAAAAAAAAAAAAAAGTCTATAAACTAGGCACTTTTTATTTTTAATTTACTATATTTTTTCTTAAATCTTTAATATATCCTTCCCCCTTCTCAAAAACATTAAAAAAACAATCTGATAAGGTGGCAATTTAAATATAAACTACCCGAATTAAGAATTTTTTTTTTTTTTTAAACAAAACAAAAAACAAAAAAACACACCTTTGGTGAAAGAGTAACTAAACTTGCGTTTGGTAACATTACTTGCTGTATCTGTTTTTTTGACCAATTTTTCGTTTTGTTGGCAATACTAGAAACACATAAAATTTCTCTTTACATAACGGTCCTGGATATGACCTTAAACTATCCCCGATGGTGAGGCCCAGCTTGCAGGCTTTGGGGAGTGTGGAACCACCCTTAATTGCTATTGCTCTCGGGTCCACTCTCTCTCGGAGAGGTAGTACCTGTTAGGGTCCCAACTATGGGTTAAATAAAAACCGACTTTAAGAAAAAAACAAATACTATTAAAATATTTTTTTTTTCAAAATCACTTTATTTGGCATTAAATAACCTAAAAAGGGTTGATATGCCGTAAAACAAAAACACCCAACCAATCTACATGTAATGTTGGTATAAACATTTTATTTACTGTTTATTGAATATTAAAATTTTTTTAAATATTGAAAAGGAAATGTAAACGTAACTATTTTGAATTCCTTCACCTGGATAACACTGTATCAATACAGCTAGTAATATTTATAATCAAAATTTCATGTCGTGCATTTTTTTTTTTTTCTTTGCTTTTAGCACCGTTTCTAAAGAATAAAAAATCTGTTAACATTTTAATAACTCCTTCATTAATTCTATTTAAAAGGTAGGCTCCCTATACTATGCTAGAAAATTACTTGCACCCGATTATCCTATATCTTTACAAAGTCACAATTTGCGCATGCATGGAATATTGTTGCCACGTCTAGCTGGTGCTTCTACCAGTCGTCGTTTGCTCTTGAACTGGGTCTAAAAATGAATCTATCTAATAGGTCCCTCACTGTTGGTCAAGCTCTAACCGCGGTCTCATCATTGCAATGTCACCTCCTTGTGCCTGATTTACAAGTACTTCAATGGAATGTGTTCTGAACTTGTAGCACTTGTTCCCTCTTGACATACACACTTTCGATAAGCAGAAAAAAAAATCTTACCCTTTCAATGAGGTCCCTAGATTCCAGAAAGCCTTCAACTCTAATAGTTTCTTTACTCGGACTGCTAGTTTTTAGAATTCCCTCTCCATTTCCTGCTCTTAAGGTTACTAACCTTTAGCTGTTTAAATGTAATGTGAACAGACATGGTGCCTAATTGATGGCTTCTTTTGTGAATTGCAGATGAAACCGTGAAACAGGGCTGATTATGTTCAAGTAGCAATAGACCTTGTTTTTGGTGAAAAAGAAAATTTCTAATATCTATACTTCCTATAATTTTTTTTGTTCTGTGTCTATTGATAATCATTTAAAAAAAACTTTTTTTTTTGTTTATTTAAAAAGAAAATACAACTTTGTTATACACGGGGCATGGAATTGCATTCATCTCTAAAAGATCTGGCTAATTTGCATATTCTTTTGAACATTTTTTAATTCCCTATTAGTTTTTTTTTTTTTTTTTTTTTTCGGTTTTCTTATGGAATGATCATCTTTAGTTAACTATTACGTGTAATTATATTCTATAGATAATCTACATGATTTATGTTTGCGTAAAAAAGGTTAAACACGCGTCTTTCTATATTTATTTATGCATATATATACTTGTTTAAAAAATTTTTGCCTACCAGACTCCTGTCAGTTTTTAGTCTCCAGACATAATACTATATATATATATATATATATGAGAAAGAGAAAGTATTTGAATCCATGTGGAACTTTATAATTGGGTTTTAGTTGGGAAAATTGGTGAAAATTAAGAAAATGAAATTTTCCAGTTGAAAGTCGAACAACGGCATTACAAATAGGCAGGCATAACGTAATAGTTATTGGTTCAGGTTTTAATCTTTAGTCTGGCAGCAAACATCTTTAAAGCTCAGGCATTAACATAAAGGAAAAATTCGTTAGCTAAATGTTTTGGTTTGGGTTTTTGGTAGTGGCGCACGAGTCTTTTTTTTTTTTTTTTTTTTTTTTTTTAATCATCTATAAATATAAAAGCGAAAATGTATGTATGTACGCTTTTCCTCGATGTCCACAAAAGGCTTCTTTCAGAGAAGCACTCTCTCGCTTCGCAACTTCTTAAAACTTTATATCCTCTATAAATTGTAATATCTCACACTTAACCACGGAGCTCGCCTGTCTATTTAATTTTATTGACTTTCAAACGTTAATTATTCCACATTTCCCGCATCGGCACGCGTTACATTCGGTTTTCGGTATAAACAAAAAGCGAAACTCTACTCTAATCACAGGCCAGAGTCAGTGGTCTCTAGAGAGCTAAGTAACGTTTGGTCAATGTCGACTTCTACATATCAGATGTAGTTTTCATTTTGAGACGGGGGAGCGCGTTTTTATTGACTTCATTAAAAACTGTCCAGCACAAAATGCTAACTGCTGAATACCTATCGCCATCATGTCAATCAAAAACACGCACCTTTTTTTTTTTTTTTTTTTTTTTTTTTTTTTTTCACACACCTACAAACACCCGGGCAACGCCGGGTACCCCTTGCTAGTTACTATATATTGGATCTAACCTAAGTACGAAATCTGCATTAATCAAAATATATCTTCAAGCATATTTTACAACTGGGAAATACGGGGTGGCCTGCTAGTTTAATGATAAACTGGATAATTTCAAAAATAAAAACATACAGAACTTATTTGCAAGAGTCACATAGACATTTTTTGGGTCTGTCTGATGAATTTAGAATTAATATTCTGTGAGATTTTAGTTTCTTTTAAAAGCTGAAATGAGATTCTTTCAAAACCAGAAATTGCCAGAGGCATAAAATAAATTTTTCTCCAAATTGCATTTTCATTTATTTATTTATTAATGAAAACTTAGATTTTTAAAAAATTTTTCTATTTATGAAATTTAGTAATAAAACAGGCGAGTGTGTGTTTGGGAATATTTCACCGATGAACTGATAAACTCGTCATTTTGCAGCCTCAACCAAGATTGAACTCGCTACACCCTTCCAGTATTCTGTCATAGCACCCAAAAGATCTTCCTTGGAGATAAATGTATCTCGTATCCTATCTGGAAAAGTTAACTTTCGTGATCGATTGCGAGATGATAGGTATCTCCACTGTACAAATGATGAAACTAGTTCATCTGTGGCACGTGCACAGTGCCCAGCAAACTGAACATGTCTTTTACAAACTGGTTGATACTCTCCGTAAGTCTCCATATATTACTAGAAATGATATATGGGTGATTTTGCCATGAGATTTAGTATTCTTAAGACGTGTGTAACATCCATCCTAATGACTTTGTTCTGCTGAAAAAGTTCAACTTGCAGATCCATCTTACTCTAGGGATCTGAAACTTGGATTGGTAAACTACTGGTCACATAACACTGAAATTAACAGGAAATAGTAATTATTAGGGCTGGGACAACAGCATATTCTTTTCATTGTTTCGACTCTCAAGTGTGCATCCGTTATCTTATATAGTGATGTGGTTCTCTGTTGATTGTCGGATGTATACTATAGAGCCAAAACAATGAAAAGAATATTCTGTTGTCCTAGCCCTAATAATTATACATCAATGATGGTTTGTAACTAGTGACATCTTTGGATGAATGTGTACAGAAATGTTGGCAATGTTCGTTTTAACTTGCCAACATATTTCCATTACTTTTGGGAGTATGCAAATTCATTCATAGCTTGAAGTGGTTTAATTTTAAAGCTTATCTGTTGAAAGCTCAATTGGTAAAGAACATGGTTGGAGTGCTAGTTTTTTTTTTTTTTTCTAGTCCGCACTATATTAGGTACAGCTTAATATTCAATAGACAATTTGCACTGTAATAAATACAAAATCTACATAGATTAAAATATTTTTCAGCATATTTTACGATCGGATAAAGCTGGGGTAGTTTATTAATGAGAACTTTTTTTATCCATAACTTATTTTTCTGCAAAATAACCTTTTATCTGATGTCTAAAATACAGTAGAACCCTAGGATACGCTTCTTTTTATGATGGGGAATACAATGTTTTTTCCAGACACTGGTTATGATATTTGCCCCCACCTTATGGTGTTTGTTATTTGATTATATACATGTGTATTATATACTGTACTGTGTTTTGTTAATTTTTATGACCAGAAATTGATTTCTGTTTTTAAAAATATATTTTAATTTTAGGAGTCTTCAATTTAATTCTCCTTCAACTAATCAGTGCTTAATTTTTTAATTATTAAGTTTAATTATTTTGGAGATTTTCAATTTAAAAATGAGATCAGTTTTGTACTTGTATTTTTGTACAAATTGTCATTCTATTACATCAAAAAATATTTTTTGCTGTGGTTTTAAATTGTGCAATAGTGTTTTCGTTCTTAAGTCATAAATGACTTAAACAAAAACACCAACTTTTCAACTTCAGACTTCTTCCATGAATGAATTAATTCCTCTGCATAAGTTTATTAGGAAAATGAGTATATCCATTTTCTGTGAATTTTCAAATCTTAATCTATAAAAAGCTGTCTCCATGTTTTCAAACTCTATCCCCTAACTCACAGAGTGGCGATAGGAGCCTCAAATGATTGGATTTAAAAAAAAATTTTTTTTATGGACCATTCTTTTATGGGTCTTTTAGCCGGTTAAAATAGTTCAGGGGGTCAAATTGAAAAAAATCGTTATATATTTTGTACATTGATCTTAGTTTATTTTTAATCAGTTCATATGCGTGTCATGTGAGTCTAATGTCACCAACTTTGAATGCTACAGTTGTTTTCAGTTTCGATTTTAGCTGATGGTACTCAAATACTAGATAAATTAAAATATATTTAGCATATTTTACGACTGGGCAAAGCCAAGCCCTCCCACTAGTCCTCTACTAAAGCTCTTTAAATTTTGAAACTTTTCATTCCTGTGAAGCTAACGTCTTGGATGTTCTTCCATTTTAATGAAATTTGAGAAAACAATGCAAATCTTAAATCAATACTCTGCAAATATTTTGACTGATCTTCAGTTAAGATTTTTTTTTCTCACTTTTCTCATAAATTTAAAACAATCTGTTATTTAGAGTTCAAAGATCTTTACAGGAAAACATTTGGACGTACCTGTCATGGAATGGAACTGTTATATTCCAGAAATTATGTAAATTGATCAACTAGTTGTCTTATAAAAAAAAAAAATTATTTTAAACAATTAATAGGAATCTGTCGGCATTATAACAAATCTTATAACTGAATTATTGTTGTGGTTTGACTTTTTTTCCTAATGGCAAGGCGGTTACTTTTAAATCATAGTTTATTTTCTAAACTTAAAAATAAAACTACTTATCACTATGATTTTTGGAATGTGACCTCTTCGTCTCGTGACGGGTACGTGAACGATTTTTTTTTTTTTTTTTTTCTGTATTTTTGTTTTAATAATAGAGTTGAATTCTACATAAGAACCAAATAATTTGACTAAGTTTTGCTTGGTGGCAAAATATCCCTACACCGAAGTATGTATTTGACTAATGGAATATTTTAGTAAAATACAAGGCAGTTCAGATTTTATTTATATCTCTACTTATATATATATATATATATATATATATATATATATAAAGCACTTTGTCTGTGGGTTTGTTTTCTTATGCACTCCGAAACTAATTTTTAATTTTGTAAAATTTTATTTTCCTCACGTGTTATTGGGCTTTGTATCTGAATACCTCTGATAAGTATGAAATCATAAAAAAATTCTGATTCAAAGAAGGAACAGAACAGTTGGATTTTGACGAACACCTGTATGCCGTCTAATATCACAAGTGCATTTGCAAATTTTTATTAGTGCACAAGCAGAAGGGTCTGGCATATAAAATTAGCAACATGCATGAAAAAATTGAAAATGATCAAAATATCGACATGACATATATAGAAAAGGCTTTGATCTCGGAAAGAATCTTTAAATTTTAAAAATCTCGCCAAAAATAAGGAAGTTATGATTGATTCGCATGTTTGTTTACCCCCACCCTCCTTCCTTGCCATTTCTGACCCGAGGTGTGTCGTTTTTTTTTTTTTTTAACCTCACTCTTTCAGTAAAAATGCTAGATCTTTGAATCACAAGATTAAGCAATTAGATTTGCTATATAAATGTGCTTTGTGTTTAAGAAATCGGAATATGACGCTAACATACGAAGGTTCAATCTTCATTGTGGTCAACCAAAAAATACAATTACTTAGGACTTCCATCCAGTCTTGACTGATGAAATGAGAGCATGCTACCATCGTGAAGTAAATAGTTTTGTTCAAAATTTGGTGCAAATTTCAGAGTTTAACAAGATACACCTGAAGAAGGTCAGAGATTACATCTACCAAAACGTGTAAATGATGTTCAAGATGAGAACAGTAGTCCGAAGAATCCAAATAATATTCCTCATCTTAAAAATTCAGAAATGTAATAGGGCTGTATAGATTTCTTTTGTATTGTAGATTAATACCTTCTGCTAAATTGCCCCCAAATGTGATTCTCCCTTTAGGCAATTCTTGAGCATATGGTACAATGGAGAAAGAGGTGGCTTGTTACTTTTAATGCATCTAAAACCAAACTTCTGTCTTTTACATCATCAATGTTCTGATCCCTATCTGGCATCAATTGAAATGAATGGCTCTCATCTTGAGGAGGCTCCATGTTTTGACAAGCTCCTGGGCTTGACTGTTACTCCTAATCTGAAATGGAACACGTACATCAAATCTGTTGCCAAGGACGTTGGGGAAAATGGTGGGATCCTTCTATTGATCCAGTAGATATCTCGCTGCTAATGCAAATTCTCTACCTATATAAGAGTCAGGTATGTCTAAGGATGGAGTACTGTTGCCACATCTGGGCAGGAGCTGCTAGAAAGACCTTATCCTACCTTGACAGTTCAAAACCGACGTTGTAGCCTAGTGGGGGAATCCCTATTCTCTTCCATGCAACCTCTTTCTCACAGGAGAGATGTTGTGAGCCTGTCTCTGCTTTATCGTTATTTTCATGGCAAGTGCTCGTCTGAGCTCTAATCTATGGTCCCCCTCGCCGAACTTTCACGAAAAACACATCTAGTTGAAACCACTATCAATAATTTCCTCACTCTTTATCTGTGCCTAAACCTAATCGTAGATTCCATGAACAAAGTTTCTTTCTTAGAACTGCACACCTGTGGAACTCTCTTCCTTTTACCTGCTTTCCAGCTGTCTATAATATGAGCATGTTCAAGTCCAACGTAAACAAGTTCTTGATGAGCCATCCCCTTAAGTAATCCAATTTACCAAATTTCCACTAACAATTATTATGACATTGTCCCATTGACCACTGTACGCTTTTTAGCCCTTATCCTTGAGTGGCCTCTGGGTCTTGATAAGTGGTGACTCCTTTCTATAAAACAAAAACATATGAACATGCTTTTTCAACTTGGCAGAAATGCAAAAAATAAATGAATATAAAAATTTAATGTAAAATGATCTTGGATTTTAGGACCATTCTAACATTTTAGAATGGTTAACCATTTTTTATTTATCTATGGAAATAAATCGTGTGCATTTTATTTTTATTTTAATGACAATTATGTACAATTAATAGTTAGTGGTAAGTCTAGGGGGTATGAACATTCTGAAAATATTTTAGAATGGAGGATTACTTTCACAGTTTTTCAAAGCATTTTAGGGCAGTTGATCAATTTATTTTTTCAGAGACAGATCGTGTTTTTTTTTTTTTTTTTTTTTTTTTATTGTTTGGTTTTTGTAAGATTGTACGATAGGGGCTTGCCACTCTGCCTTAGGATTAGATAAGTTTATGGAAGGGCTTTTATTTTGAAATGATATTCAGACTTAGGGTTTAAGGAGATTTATCAGGGTGGAGCTTGTTACTCAGATTTAAGGTTAATGGTATGACCGCTTCAAGAGAAGCACTTTTAGATGTGTTTGTTGCTCAGCCACTACATTTAGTGTTAGCATAACTTTTTTTTTATATGTATACTACTTTTTAACACAGAAAAATATCAAGAATTTGGAGTACTAACTGTTCTAAAAGGCAATAATGGTTGGGGAATAATTTTACATTAAATTGATATGCAAAACTGATCCCCCTCTACTCTAAATGCTAAATTATTTTTTTTCACTAAGTATTTTAGAGTATTCACATAATTTTCTAAAAGAAAAAAAAGTCATCCCTATTGGATAGTTTTAAATTGATGTGAAAAAATGTGAAAAAGAAATTAGCCGCAGATGGGCTCCAATCTATAACTTGAAAGAGTAAAGGAGGTGAAAAAAGCTAATGTGCTAGCTGTCTCCATCACGATGACTTATGATGTCACAGGCCTTTGAAATAACGTTTTAGAAATGTACGTTGAGATTGATAAGTGTATTACTTGCAAAAATATCAGCTAAAAAAACAGCCCCAGTTGATCAGCACAGAATTAATCTTTTTGGTTAATTTTTAGATATTAATCCAAGAGATTGATCTTTCTAATGATACCAATTTTGTCATGGCCTGATGCCTGTGTCAATTTTTGGCAGATATACAAACACACATTTTCTCTTTTATATAATAGATGGATTTTTCCAAAATTAAATGTCTCAACAATTTTTAATTAAAATTTTTTTTATTTGATCTCTAATTTCTAAGGATTTGGAAATGTTTTTTGTAGTTTGCATTTTTTGTTTTTCCAGCTTCATATCCTTATATTTGAAAGTTATTCATTTTAGGGTCAAAGTACCAACTCACCTTTTTAAAATTTTTTTTTTTTTTTGTGTGTGTATTTAGGTCTTTGTTGTGTGAATATCACATTTAAAATTGCTGCAGGAAAGTAGTTTTTATCATCTGATTTATTCTGTAATAGTTTTCATTGGTCACTATTTTGTTTTTATTGCAGATGATACAAAACTAACCAAAACAATCAATTTTACCAAAAATTCTTTCAGTATTTAATTTTCTTATAAACATTTTAAGTCTATCAGCAATAATACACAATTTTGAGGCTGACACGAAACTAACACTAACCTTACTTAATTTTCATTAAACTCACCAATTTTTAATATTTTCGTTTGTATGCACATTTGGTGATTGTTGTGAGTTAAAAACAAAATGGCGACCATAGAAAACCTTACAGAATACATTTTATAAAGGTTTTAATATAAAAGCTATGTCGATGACAATTTAAAATGTGATTCGTTCAAAACAAACCCAGAATGCTCCTAAAATTAACTTATGAAATGTGAATGATTAGATGGTACACTTTTAAAAATTTTTTTATTTATACAAAAAAAAAAACTTCAGGATATTTTATATTCTATTTATAGGAAAATCTTTTTTTTTTTTTTTTTTTTCTTGGTAAAGTTTAATACTAGTGAGTCTGGAAATTCCACAACGGACTCTTTCATATAATATATTGATGTTGGCATTCTGTGTTCAGCATAAATGGAGATGCCCTGATATTATTAAAGCTCTTTTAAAACTGCAAAAGTATTTATCTAAGCTGGCAGGGATGCCTGGCGTAGCTTGGTCAGAAAATACGTTTAAATATATTTTAATTAATGCAGATTTTTTTGTATTTTATTATAGTCAATTTTCAATTTATTCTTATATATTATAAAGTTATTTAAAAAAATAAAAATATCCATGACTTAGGTGCATCAGCTTAAACCAAAACAAAGAATTCTTGATAAAATTTATTACAAGAAATGGAAGGTCATAACAAGTCGCTCAGAAAATAAGATGTAAGCGTGACACAAAATAACACGCTATCATATTATTGGGTTGGTGCGAAAATGTATGTATGTTCGCCTTTTTATGCATGTCCGAGAAGCGATCGGTCGACTCACTTAAAACTTTTTATATCACATCTAAATGATAATATCTACGAGTTAACAATGGGGGTCACCTGTCTATTTAATTTGCTCGACTTTGAAAAGATAAATATTCAACATTTTTCGATTGCCCCATGTGCATTAAGCTTTTTCGTATAATAAAAGCGAAACTAATTCTGGTGGCATTTTTCCGGAAACGTCCGAAAGCAATCAGCTTTGATCAATGTGGAGTTTTTGCTATTCAATTTGGACAATCCCCTTTTTATGGGGAGCTAGTTTTCCCCACAACATCTTGGGGAAACAAAAAAAAAAAAAATAAAAAATAAAAAACTACCTGCAGTAAATAAAATAGTGTCAAAGTTGACCTCATTAAGTCATTATGGGCACCTGCTAATTCCTTAGTACTTAAATAAGTTCAAACCTGTTTCCGTTACTATTTCATGGTGGCCCAGTGGTTAACGTCGCTCTTTTTTTTTTTCCACTTCACACTTTCCAACTTCACCTCAAGGGTTCGGGTTCGATTCTTCATACTTACCTGCCGAAACTTCTTTATTTTACCCCCCCCCCCCCGCTAGTAATATATAGAAGATTAATTGCAGTTTCAGTTATTCTGTGAGTGATGCTGTAAATGAACATGCAAAATATTAATGGACATAATGAACAAACTAATCTTTTTCTTTCAGGTGATGCGATATCCACAAGATGCTGGTCCAATGGCACCACCGTATATGACACAAGGGAGAGTTTCCAAGGTAATTGATATTTTATGAAACTTTAAACTTTTACAGTAAGCACGTGTGTGTGTATATATATATATATATATACATACATACATACACACGCGCGTGTTTTATTTTTTACCGTATCTTTCTGTTAAGTTACATTGTTTCAGCTACCCGGCCGGTTTTTTGGCCGTCTGTAGCTTCCTCAAACTTTTACAGAAAAAAATAAAACGCATATTTGCTCTACAACAGTATTGAGCACTTTCTTCAGTTTTTATTAATTACCATTTCCACTATATATATATAATATAAATAGGAGCAAACAGTTAATAAAACATGTTAAAAAAAAACACTTTGAAAAAGAGTTATAAACATATTTAATCTGAAAAGGAAACACTAGATAAGTGGATAGTTCTTAATCCGCGGAGTTTCGAAGAAATACTTTCCTTCTCATCAGAGGGTAGGAATTAGCAAAATGCAGGATCGGATTTTGCATGCAAAAGTATTTGATGAAACAAAGATCTTACTTGATAACAAAAAAGTGAAGCAGAGGGAATGTTGAAGAAAAAGGTGATTACACATGAATGGATAGTCTGGAAGATAAATAATCCAGAGTGTGTGTGTATATATATATATATATTAGAATTTTTTTTTTTTTTTTTTTTTTTCATGCAAGACATCCCCTATTTTATCACTGTTACAAAATGTTTTATCTTTAGTAATCTTGATTTACTTTTTTTGTCTTGTCTTTGGCTGATTAACATTCCCCTCTCGGAGGAGACTGGTTTGTCATTTTGTATCTAGCAGATTGTTTAATTTTATTTCTACTTCTGAAATTTACTTAATTTATGGAAATTAGAGCCACATATCTGATAGCTTTAGCTTAGGCACACATTGTTTAGAAGTGTAAGCCATGTTTAGTTTCAGAACAATTTCCGATGGCTCGTTGTTCTAAACAAGTCTTGAGAGGTGACTGGTTTGCAGTAGATAGAACAGTTTCCGATGGTTCGTTGTTCCACAGAGCAAAAGATTCTTACAGTATCGAGACGGAAAAAACATGCGAAATTGCTACAGAAAAGGTTTAATATTTATGGAGCAATTCTGGTGTCTGATTGGTTGGTAGCAGAACGTGAATTAATTTGATTCGTCAGTTCCTAACAGCATCGTTTATAAATAGAATCGCCCAACTGTGTGGGATCATATCCCATTATGAATAAAAAATATTGCAACACCGTTTTCATTTTGAAAAACTTGTGTTCATGCCAACTTGATTACCTTTAAGAAATTAGTATGTATTTGAGTATTTTGATTATCACCTGTTTTTTATTGAATTTAAAAACTAGAGTATAACTAAGTTTACTCAAAATCAGAAACCGGTGTTAGGCCAAAATAGCTTCCTGATATAATTATACTTTCCTTATCAGTTTTTTTTTTTTTTTTTTTTTTTTAATTGTGCATATGGCAACAAAATTGAAGATAATCGCTAAAATAATTAAAACAAATAAATTTAAAAAATGTACAGCACGGCAACCGATATGTGCGCAATCTGCAAATATAAAAATTTTTATACAATAGCAAAATTTTGGGGCAAGAAGATTTAAATAGGTTTCTAATAGAACATGGTGCATTGCCCAAAATGGTCATATGTTGGATGTGCCAAACATTGTGTTCTTTTACAGAGAAGTTGAATGTGGTGTTGCTTTTTTTTTTTTTTTTTATATATAGAAATCTAAACTTCTTTACTGGAAAATTATAAAAAGTTTGTCCATCATTTCTCGAGTAAAATGTGGGACTAGAAAAAAGATTAAAATAGAACAATTTATTTTCCATTCCATTTTTTAAAACCACCCCCAAAAAATAATGCACAATCATAATACTGACATATTGCACATATGGCTAAAGTAATTTTCCTTTACTCTTTAACGCCAAAGTAACATTTCCAAATAACTTTAAATTTTTAGCACTAATCCCTCATAGACCAGAATTTTTTTTCATATGGTTCTTTCATGCGTATTCTACTTTAAGATCCACAAAACTGTACTTATGGTTTATTTTTATGCTTAGGTTGTCCATAGTATGCCTGCCATCTGTGGGTGACTATTTTTGTGTCAGACCTTGCAAATTGCTGAATTATCTGTTTCAACATTTCTGTTTACTCTGTCACATTTATTTCTTGCTCTGCTGTATCAAAAAAGAAAAAAAAAAAACGTCCTTTATTCCTTGATTATATTTCTGTTTTTAAACTAGCTTTGATTTCCAGTCTTACCTGGATCATTTAAATCAATGGAATTGTTAATATTGTGTAAATATTAATTGAACTGGTTTTGTAAACTTCTGGTTCTAACACCTATCTTCTTGTTGACAGTTTTGTTTTATGCAAACACCTCCTATACTAGATTCGTAAGCCTTAGTGAGATATGAGAAACTTCGAAGAACGATCCAACCCGAACAAACTTGGCTTTCTTATTGGACGCTTCTGCATGCATCAACTTGTTGTACTAATTGGTGGACAAATGTCATAATTTTGCATATTTGCAGTTAACCATTCTAAAGTTTTTCCTTCTCATCAGTCTCCATTAACATTTGCAACGAAGTAGAAAACAAACTTCATCAGTGATGAGAACATCTTGTACAATAGTGTGCATATTGATGAATAAAATTTGAACAACTCTTTACTAAAACACTTAAAATATTATTGGAATTTATGAATTTTAATTATATTTCTGAGTTAAAATCATTTTCGTTAATTTTAATTAAAAAATATTTTGCAAATAAATTTTCCAAAATAAAATATTTGTATTCTTTTAGTCAAAGAACTATAATTAATTTTTAATATTTTTTTTATCAAATACTCCAGGAGCTATTTTAGCTTAATACTGTATTCTACTGACTTAACCAGCTATGCTGTCTTGCATTTTAATTTTAATATTATTTGGACTATTTACAAATGATATCAGTTTTTTTTTTTTTTTTTTTTTTACTCTGGAATTAATTCTATTTTTATAAAATGGTTTTAGTATTACCTACATAAAACGAGGATGGTTTAGATTCATTAAAATTAACATCAGACATTTTTTTTTTTTTTTTTAATTGAAAATGGTTGAGCACTTTTGATAATTTCTCGAATGGATTTTTATATAAATCCATCAAACTAGTTTATTTGCTTTGTTACACTGCTAAGGCAAAAATATAGAAAATAAGTGATCATACACTGATTACAGCTGATACTGTCTCCTCAGATTTCCAATACTCTGCACTTTTAATAACTGTTCCAAATATCTTCGTTTTTGCAGCATCTCATTACCATTTGATTATTTAGTGATAATGCTATTGGTTTTATGAAGAATTTGACTAGCAGTAAGCCTCTTCATAACTGTAGTACTCTCTGTGCTCTTCCAAGAGAAGTTTCTGGATGGTGCTCTTTATTCTTTCCATCCTTAACATTTAAACAACTATTTGTATGGCATCACCAATACTGGTATGACTGCACTTCTCTCAAAGATTCTGGATGCGAAACTTAAGAATTTAACTAAACTTAATTCGTAGATAATTGTTGATGCTTTAAGGATTGAATTTTATTTCAAAGTTTAAGATGAGGATTGGTAATTTAAATTATTTGGGCTACTCTTTTCATTGAGTTTTTTTTTCTTTTTTTTTCTTGCAATGTTTTGGTCGCTGGAACCATTTTTTTTTTTTTTTTTTTTGTGCATCTTGTCAAACTTTGTATGCAATTTCAACTGGAACTCTTTATGTAATGTGGCTGTTACGCTTTTAAGTAATTCATAAAAAAAAAAAACTGGAAATAAAAATTTGTGTCAGCATTTTTTTTCTTTAACAAAAGCATTTATTACTGTTACTCTCCCATCTCGACACCACTTCAAAAATCTCTCGTTGCCATATGTCTATCTAACCTGGCACGCGTTTCTTCCGATCACACGTTGGCCACAGCTGGCCCATTCTCGCCTTCTCTTTACATGTCCATCTCCTTCGGCATCGACTTCGTTTCTCCCGACCACATGGTGTCCTTTTTTTTCTTTTTCCTCAGACCCAAGCCTGAACATGCTTGCCAATTTGCGTTCAAATGCTGCTCCTGCTAATACAATCACTTGCTATCCGTCCTTCGCTGCTGCTGCTATTTTCATACACACTGTTACATTTAATCCGTGACTTGTTTTCATTCTGTCAGCAATGACTGGGTAGAATTTGTAATTGCATTCATAATATTGCCTGTCAATAATATATATATATAGTCTGCAATAATAATACGGTTCTATTATTCTGGTGGTTATAATTTCAAGTCTCACTGAGTGAGACTAAAGTAATTACACTTTTAGACTTAACGAACTATCCCCATGGATTAAATAAAGGGTTGAAGATCCATACAGATTTGTTTGATTGAAAAATTTTCAGTTGGGCAATATGTATCTGAAGATTTTGATGAAAATGTAGAATAACATATCAGAAATGATAAAATGGATTAAATTTTATTTTTACTATTGGAATTTTCTTTGGGTGAATCCATTTATTCATTGTAGCATTATTTAGGATAAGGGATTTTGACTTTGGTCGGATTATTTGTGAAAAATTTTAAATTTCTTAAAGAAGCACAAGGAATGATTTCAAGATCTTTAATAAAATATTTCACACAGTTCTCCATATTTTTTCGGAAAACAAAAATAGCAAAATTGCTGTTTGCTCGGAATCCATTTATTTTTTTTCCTACAAAATTGTTAGAACCCTACTTTATTTACAAAAGTTTTAGCAGCAAGGATTTGGCTATCTTTTTTTTCTCTTCCTATCTGTTTTGCCTTATTTTTCCCCTAATATTTCAGTTTATAAAAACTAAGTTTTGTAGTAAAAGCTAAACTTCAGACGATGAGAATAGGGATCTTTGACTTCTTCATCAAAGATTCCCTTCCCTGTCTTTACACACTGGTGTCTTTCAGTTAATTTTTTACTTTCTCAGTTGAAACTAATTAGAATTGTTTTTGTTAAGGAGCAAAGTGTAATATTTATTTTCATACTAAACTTCATATTTCTGTCTTTACTTGATCAGAAAAGATCCTTCTAAACTGAGGCAATTTAGAGTGCTTTTTGGGGCGCTAACTGTCCATGTGTTAGAACGTTAACATGTTTAACTCTACCTTTAGTCGGTGATGGAGTGAACATTGACTATAAATGAAGCTAAATTGTCGTAAATGAATGTAAACTTGTAAATAAAAATGAATAAAAACTTTTAAATGGTATTGCTGTAAAGATTTCTATTTCTAGTGATAGGTGCTGTAACCCTCCAGATTGTGGAGAAATTCACCTTGATTTCATCTTTTTCCACCATTGGCAACTTCAGTTTTTCATTTCATTTAGAGTGAACCTTCTATATATTATCATTGTCAATTCAATCCTGACATGGTTGAGAAACTTGTATTGTATAGTATTACCTGGAGGAAATCTAAAAGAACAACATTAAAAAAAAAAATAATAGTATCAATTCTGGGCAAGAAAAAAAATTCACTAAGTAATTTAGGTGATTAAAATAGGATTTAGCCATGCTTTTTTATATAAAGGTAAATAAAAACAATGTATCCATTTTTTTTTTTTTTCAATCACGCAAAATAGCACAAACAATTGTTGCAAATTTTAGTGACTAGTTTTGTCTGATTGCAAGCAGTGACAGGACAATATACTACACCTTATTAGTTGTGTAAAATGTTTTTACTTTGCAAATATTAATGAAATTCACTTGTGAAATTACTTAAATCATTTGGCTTTACCTATACAAACCTACTTGCATCAATATTTAATTAAGGTTATAAACCTTAGTCTTAAAGATTTATTTATAGACCCGTTTTAATAAAAGAAACTTAAAGCTTAAAATCAATATTTATGCAACCATAGAAGGCTCATAGCTGATATTAAATATTTGAATATAAATGGGTTGCAGGTAGATAGGTTCAAAATAATGACGAATATCCCAAGTATATTTGCTTTGAAGTAATTTGTCGTTGATACTAATTTCTTTTATGACATTGGTGGATTATATTGTACCAATGTATGGTATTTAGCAAGTTTATTTTTTACTTTCGTGAATTGTTTTCATTTTTATTGGATGTTTATTTTTCACATGGACTTAGGGTTAGTGGTAGGTTTAAGAGACAGCTCAACAGTGACTTTTCTGTTAGCCTGAATTATGATTGTTCAGTCGTAGAGGCTTCATTCTTTCAGGCAACCCTTTTGATTTAATAGCTAATTAAATGAGATGTTCCACTTTCTGCAGAGGAGGTAAATAACCGTACTAAAGAGTAAACATCATAATTATGTGCTATTGAATATAGATTATAAAAATGTATTTTATATAGTAAGGAATCTGCTTGACTGAAGGGGGAAAATATTTACTTTATTATAAAGAATTACTACTTTATTCGTATACTGGATTTTTTTTTTTTTTTTTTTTTTTTTTTAAACAAAAATGTAAACATTGTAATTATTTCAAGATTCGATCCAGACTACTGACAAATTTTGAAAGGTGAGGGTAACATAAATTTTGAAGCCTTCACTTATGAATTGTTGAAACATAGTAACTTTTTCCCAAATTACTGGATTCACCCTTAATCAAAAAATGGTTAATATGCCGTAAAACAACTACGGGAAAATAAAAGTAGGATAAAAAAAAAAAAAAAATGGTTGACCTGTACAATGCATTATATTTTTTCGTCTTTTCAAATTTCTTTTTTCATCTACTAGATTACCCCTCCCCAATGCAAAAATATTTAAAGATTTTTTAATACGGTCTAGTAAATCGGTCTCCCATATTGGAACTAGTTAATGAGAACACTAAACCGGGAGAGGTTTGGAGTGTTTTTTCCCAAAAATAGTTTTTGAATTTAATAAATGATTATTTTATTTAAAAAAAAATTAAATTTAAAAAAAACAAAAAACAAAAAAAAAACATTGGGTAACCCCGCCTCACACCTCTAAATCTTCAGTTTTGTTTTTGTCGATTGGTTCCAATATGAAGGATCGATTTACTAGGACGTTGTATTAGAAATTGAGCACCATCTAAAAATCTTTAAGTAATAATCCATCGAAAAGCTAAAATGAAAAAAAAGTAATGAGGAAGAGCGCAAAAAAAACCAAAAAAACCCTGAACTATTCAGAGTACCTGCACTGCTTGACAAGCGATCATGTATTAAAAGGGAGATAATCGACTTTCCAACCAAAACACACTGACCTTTTATAGATTTTATTTTCTGTCAAAATTTTTGAAATCGTAATAAATACAATGTGATATTATTTTGAAATATCAGCTCTTAACTTTCAAAAATAGATTCTTATAAAGCGGATGCCATGATTTGAAACCAAAACCTTGGTCTTTAGTTTGAGTTTCTACCAAGTCATTTATTTGGTACTCGCTGTACCCGGCCACGCGTTGCTGTGGCTCGGTTTGTTAAAATGGAACACATTCCTCACGAAAAATAGCATTTTTTTATTGTTTATTTACTTTTAATATTTTCTGCAATTTTTTTTTTTCCTCCAAAAAAGGAATTTTTTTTTATAAATTGTTAGGGGAACGGTTTATTTTATTTTATTTTTATTTTTTAAGAAAATTGGCAGTAGACGTTTCTTTTTGCAAACGGAATTTTTATTATAAAAAGATGAATGCTTTTATATGAACACTGTAAATAGAGGAAAGTTTTTTTTTTTTTTTTTTTTTTTTTTTAATTTTGCCCCCCCCCCAAACGAATACAATGCAGAGAATAACGGTGCTTCTACACTTTATTGCCGAAATTGGAGACGCCATTTTATTTTCCGCACCTTCTGTGCAAATCCTGGTTAAATTTAAACTGTAGAACGATTGCCGTTAAATCAAAATATAACTAAAAAAAACAAAAAACCCACTTCCCCGTTAAAAAAAGAAAACAAAATTAATTTTTGTACCTTTCAAAGTTGCTTTAATTCAAATGAATGTTTCCAAATATTAAATTTGTTCGACAAAAACAAAAAACTATTTTATAAAAATCCAATGTTGCTTTATTCACTTATTTGGTTTTCAAATGGCGCTCACCCAGTTTAAACCATGATGAATATGTCATGTCACTTTTCCAATGAAACGGGTTTCGGAATAGATACCCCTGATCTTGTCAGCGTACCCGAAAACCTAATGAAGTTGACATGTGTAATGTGAACGATGAGTTTGACGTAATGTAATAATGTACCGAATTGAAAAAGTAAGTAAAACTCGAATTCCGTTGCATTTTTACCACAACTGTAAAGCATTTCGTTCTATGCAAATGTTGCCTAACATAGTTTAATAATGTTCATAATATTTAATTATAAATAATTAGGTTTGGCAGTAAATTCCTAAACTCCTGTCACACTAAGTAATTTAGGTGACTGAAATAGGAATTGAAAGATTAAGGACCAAATTTCCCATAAGTGAAAGAAAGTGTGTGTACACATGAGGTCAAGAAAAAAGTTATGGCTGAAGCATGAAATAAAATAAAAAATAAAAATAAAATAAATAAAAATAAAGTATGAACTGGAGAACGATTGCAGTTAAAACAAGGAATAAATGAATAAAACAACCCACTCAGTTAAATGTATTTGACCTTTCCAATTTGCTTTAAAAAAAAAAACAAAAAACAAAACGTATCCAAAAAATTAGTTGTAGGAAAAATAAAGAAAAAATACTTTATAAAAATCTGATGTTGCTTGCATAACGAAATTCTTGTTTTAAAATTATTTGTCTACGTAATTTACGGCGAGCTTACCAATGCAGTTTAATGAAGTTCACTAAATCCAATGTAAAAATCCAGTTAGAGATAAATCTAAGTTTTCTTGGTATAATTCAAAGATAATTAGTAAAGTCCTAAGGTAATGTAGTAAATATTACAAAAAAGAAAACACGTTTGTGCTAAAAATAGCATCGGTAATGAAATTCATTTTGCTAGGACTTATAGCTTAACGATGTTAACAATCACAATGAAATTGGAAAAATGGGAACATGTAAGAAACTGAACGAAAGCATACGAAACCCAGTAAAACGACGTTTAGGTTTTTCGAGATGCATATAGAAATGCATTGTTTACATTTTTAAATGTAGTATTTCTCGATCTGAGTTGGTAAATATTTTAAAGCACTCATAAAATGATTTGTTACTAATCGAGATTGCTTTGTTCGTAATCACTGTAAGTGAAAATTTGACATTGTACATTTTGTACTGCGATAACAGGGGAAAAATAATATTTAACTCTGTAATCAGAGAAATAGGAACAGAAAAAGAAAGCATTGAACGAAACTAAATGTAAAGGAAACGATATATTGTATGTTAATGGAAAAAAAAAAGGAATCGCTCAGAAAAGGAGAGAACTTATTTTTTTCCTCGTGTAATAATGTTTCGAAGTAAAGTGTAAATAAGCAATGTATAATTAGGTGTGGTGCGTTGTCTGCAATAGAAAGTAGTTCAGTTTTTGTATGCAAAAGCAAAACCTGAAATCGATGTGCGTTCGTTTTTGATTCCTCGCGAAAGATGAAGTGACGGTGTAAATGGGGAACAGGCAAAGGAGGAATTAAATAGATTTTACAACTTCCATTGATTCTTACAGGTTTTGGCGGTGAACTCTCATCAGAAAAAATATAGGAATGTATGATTATCTAGCAAGTGTAGAGGTAATAGTCCTATAACACACCTGCTGCAGTTTGTGCATATTACATTTGCATGAAATGTCTGGAGTTTTAAGCGTCCCTAATTAGAGCAGGCAATCAATCTATTTGATTTAAAAAAAAAAAAAAAAAAAAAAGGGGGGGGGGTTCACCGATTTCAATAACAAAAGTAGGGAGTGTGTTACGATATGCCATCAATGATTCCAAACTGGAATTTATTCCTGATTATGTGTTAAAAATAAAATGTAATATGCTGATTGTGGAATGTTACAACCCAAGTGCCTAGGTAATCCTAAGGTTCTTTGATCAGTACCATTGTGAAATAACCCAAAGCACATTTCGACAAGAAAAAGAAGTGACCGGACATAACAAGATTATACATGTCATGTGTATTTATATATTCATTGACTATTGTGCAATAAAATTTAATAAACAGAAAACATAGAATGCAATGTCCCAATGGATCAAAACAAGTGTATAATCTGAACGAGATGAATGATCCATAGAAATAAAACTTTCAAAAGAAGTCATCGTAAAATTCCAAGCTTCTCAGAATTTTAACAGTTCCTTGATAATCGTGATATGGCCGTTCCTTACTCATGGTTCTTTGAGGTGTCTGCCCTCCCCGCCTTTTTTTTTTCCTGCAACTATAAATACATATAGACATGTTAGCTGTGCAGTTATTTCCAAATTGAGTTGAGGCGTGTGTCGAATTTAACAATTTCTTCACAAATTTTGTCATTCTGCGCCTACCCCCTGTGACTTGAATTCAGAAGTTATTTTTTTTCCTTCATGCAGTTTGATTTGTGCGCCAACTTTGTCAAATTCCCTTCCTCCTTCTCTCTTTATGAACTTGAACAAATATGGGGAGGGTAAGGGAATAAAAAAAAAAATGTGATGTGGAGAGACCTTTTGTCTGGGCCATTTTCATTAGTAACACATGGGCTTCATGGATGATTTGCTTTTCTTTTCACTGACCAAATAAAAATCGTATCAAGGAAGGGGGAAATAGTTATCACGTAGTTTGACTCTTGTAACGGTATCACCACTTATCACACTAGCGGGTAACTGAAACATTTGATCCTCATAAAACAAAAATGATTAGGTAAACATTACCAAAGCGTTATGAATTATTTTAATAGTCCTAAATAATTCATTTCTCTTTAACTATTGTATACAATTATCTTTTTATTTATTTTTTTGTTGATTATGCAATCTTTTTATTTATTTTTTTGTTGATTATGCAATCTTTTTATAATCTAGCAAATATGACTGGAGGGAGCATGTTTGTTAATTTTTTTTTTTTTTAATTTTTTTTTTTTTGTATGTCTGACTTTTCTTTTCTCAATCCTTTTTAGATGAATACACATAAAAAATTATGGGATGTTGAAGATGATGGTAGCAAAAATCCTGATGGAAATAAAGGTATATTTTCCAGCAATCCTTGGACACCTCGTGATGACACCTGGAGTACAGCAGGTCAGTAAAACATATCCAAGTACTGCTAATCTGTACTAAGTATAGGTTTTAGTACTGGACTTGAAAAAGTTTTTTTTTTTAAATTTAACTTAATGTGGCTTATATTTTATATGAATTCTTCTAGAAAGGCTGATTTTCAAAATGTACTTGACTCTCAAATTTTAATTCTAGTCGGAAATGACTAGCAATCAATAAAAAGAAAGAAATTATCCATTTTCAGGTGATTATGTGTGAACTCCTGAAAAGTCTTGGTGTAATTGAAAAAAAAAGAGCAAAAACAAAGAAAATTGATTTTGCATATAAATTTATTGTAAAAATGATCATTTATTTCTCAGTCCCCAAATTCAAATTTGTTCACCAGTAAAATATAAAAAAAAATCCTTGCAAAAAGTATGGTGTTTAAAGCAATTTTATGGTTGTATATACATTATCACCCTCTACCCCTTTTTAAAGATTTGATCGATCGATGCAATGCAAAAAAAAAATTATTTAAAAATTTCATTTGTTACTGTTCTATCAAACGTAAAATTGACTTTGAGCTTTTGGGATAGGATCAAAGATACAATATTTTTGGATCTGCACGCTCACCATGAAATGGAAATATATCTGGAACCTTGCAAGGGTTTCTAAGATCTACCAGATATATTCTAGAACTATCAGCTAGGCTTCAGCCACTGTCCCATTGACAAAATGTTGCATCCCTCTGCCTGTTTTACAAGTATTTTAATGGTAGATGCTCTGACGAACTATAGGCCTTTGTGCCCCCTCGACAGAAATATACCTGACCAGCAGCAAAATCCCACCCCTACACATATCCCTAGATGTAAGATTCTTCTATTCTAATAGTTTCTTCCCTAGAATTGCTAGACTTTGGAATTCCCTTCCGGGTCCCTGCTTCCCTGACTGTACTGACATGTTAAAGTTTTTAAGTGTAATGTAAACAGACATCTTGCTGCTCAACTCCCTACATAGTACCCCTGCAAATTATATCCCAGATAGTATCCTCCTACATCAAAGTGGCACTGTGTCTTGTTTGAGGTGAAAATGCAATAAACAAAACAAAAAATCAAACATTTAATCAGAGTACTTAGATAAGTACGGTTCGGGTTTAAACAAGCGTGGTACAATGTGCATGTCAGATGTCTATGAAACGAGTATATTCAGTCCAGCAGCAATATACAGCAGCTGAAGAATACAACTATGAAATTTCTATGGGTTTGACTAATGATAGAAGTTGCTTATTATAAATGCACAGGATTTACAGACATGTTTAAGTTTTAGCAAAACCTGATGCTGATATTTACTTGTGGGCTGTTATCATCTTCATAGTTGCTGTTTCGGCAACTCTTCCTCTAGCCTTCTTCAGGTAATTAACCGCGACGGGATAGGAATGCTGTGTCTTGTAATTGTATCCCTAGTAATTACTGAAGATAACGGTTTCAGTGCTACCCAAAACAGGCTTGAAGATTAGTTAGCCAAAATGTGGTGAGACAACTATTAAGATGAGGATAACAGTCTGCAAATACAGAACTTTCCCATCTGATGCTGATAATTTAGCAATTACAGGATCTCATATTAATGACGAGTACTTAAAAAATTTTGTATTTATTTTTTTTTTTTAAACTTGTGTTGTAGATTAATTATTTGGGGGGGGAGTTTTGTTTATGGAAGAATTTTTAAATAAAACCATGTTAAGTCTATGTAATCTGTGACCTTATGACTGACTTTATATAAAACTTCAAACTAAACTCCTTGTTTAATACATAGTGTTCCTGTTCAGTCTGCCATGACTATAGATGTTATTTTTTCTTGGTTAGCATCATTACTACTACAGATGACTAATGTCATTGGATTGTACTATTTTTTTTTTTTTTTTTTTTTTTTTTTTTTTTTTGTGGCTTATGTGTTATGTGAATACTTCTAGAAATACTGAAATTAAGAATAACCAAGACTCTACATTGCGAATGAAACAGTCGCATTTGTGAGTGATTTTTTTTTCTTTTCTTTTTCTCCAAAGTGACGACTAAAAATAATGAAATGCTCATCTTTTAGCAATTGTATTTCTTTCACTGACAATTTTCCGAAGCTCACTACTTTCAACTTTGTCCGTTTTTATATAAAAAAAAGTTAAATTAAACAATAAAAATTTAATAGAACAATATACTTTTTTCTTTTTTTTTTAACAAAGGCTGTTCAAAACAATATCTGAAGAAATTAGAATGTTTATACGTTCAAGTATCAACATAAAATTCGATGTATATTTAGAATTACACTTATTAAAAAAAATTAAAAAAAAGTAGAAAAATCTTTATCATGTCCATACTTGTCACAGAACAAAGATGTCATATTCTAAAAATCATGTGGATTTGGCTAGTAAACGTATATTACTATATTCAAAATGACGTAATATTTTTTTCTTTTTACAAGATATTTAACAAAAAAAAATTGACTTTTAATAAACAATGAATATTTTTCAAAACTATTACCTGCTTAATTTATAACTGGATCAGTTTGGCATGAATTTCAAAAAATGAATAAAATTGAAGTTTAAAAACAAAACTGAAAATAGTTCAATTCTAATATCCTCCAAATGTAAATGGGGAAATGATATTTACGCTTGAGAGAATGCAATTTAAAAGATTACACTCAAATTAAATTTTACTTGAAATTTAATAGTGATTCTAATTTTGTATTAATGTGTAGGGGTGGGGAGTGTAAACATCACTTGCAAATTAAAGAAAAAAAAATAAGAGGTTAAGGACTAGGAGCCAGAATACATGGGTGCTTTTTAGTTTTCCGTTAGTCCCTACTATTATTAAATGAGTGATGGTGAAGACTGAAATTTTGTGAAATATTTGAATTGATTAAAATTGAATAACAATTTGTTGCAGAACAGATTTCTTTTGAAAATTAGTTTTTCTGAAGAATCTTTGAAATTTGTTTAAAAAAAAAAATTTTTACATTTTTTTTTTTTTTTTTTTTTTTTTTTTTGCGCTGAAAGAAATTTAAAGTGTCAAATATTTCAGTTTATTAGTGTTAATATAGTGATTTTGAAATGAGAAGGCAATGCTCAAGTTTTATAATTTTTTAAACTCCTAAGAGTTAATATCACGAGATTCGTGCTCAAATAACTGCATTTCTGGGATCAGAATAACTAACTACTACAAGGCCAATTTCTAATTTTGAATAATAAACAGGTCCTTAATCATTTGAATATATCGGTAATGCTTTCTCTCACATGTTTCCTTGAATGGTAGATAACCAGTTTGTGTGCAAAAAATATAAGACAATTGAGATGGACGAGAATTGTAATGTGAAGATAGTATATTTATGTGGTGAAGCTATTGAAGTTGTCTAACTTTTACCTTGTTTATACCAATGAAGAAGGCGCTAGTGTGATTGCAAGATTTTCTTATTAACCAGCACAGTTGTCATGGTCTACTAAAGAAAATCTCTCTCGGGCATTTGTATGCAGTGTCCTCTATGGAAATGCAACTTAGCCAGCAAAAGTCAAGGAAATGTATTGCATGGAGAAAAATTGAGAATTTTGTTTGTTTCTTAAAAACTGGCTTAGATCTGATAACTTTATTTTACTTCAGTTGAAGTTCTTGGAAATCAAGCCCCCCCCCCCCCCCCCACCTGGGGCTAACGCTTGAACTCTATGTAAGATGCATAGATATTCGAGTGTGCCATTAGTTCCTTATCTTTCAAATGCTGAGTTAGTAAAAAAAAAAAAAAGAAAAAAAAGGTGGTATCTCTCTTCAATTGACCATTTTCATGTTGCACTATATCTTTTTGGTCTTGCTGGATTTCAGGACCAGAATTCATCTAGTCTGGAGTATCTTTGTTGCTACTTGAGGTAACATCACTTGAAGAAGGTGCACCATTCCTCATAAAAGCCAGTGTCGGTTAGCCATGTAGAGATCTTATTTGGACCGTGAATACTATGTAATATTTAGTCCAGGTTTTCTTTCAGGAAAAGTGTCCTCCTGCCATATCTTGACACTCATATTCTCTCTCCAGTAACTTCAGAGTGAAATTAAACCTGAAGAGGTGTGCAAGAGTGCATTTCGATGGTATGCTCATGTTAAAAGAATGGATGAGAATTCTTGGATTAAATGTTGGACAATTGAGGTGGCATGAGAAGACCAAGGAAAACATGGAAGTGATAAAGATAGACCCGAGGCAGAAGGAAAAAAAAGACCTGACTAAAGATAGATTAGTTTAAAAAGCTTCCAATATATGCTAGTATGTAAAACGGACGTTAAACCGAACATGAAGTGTGGATGGCATGAAACACTCAGTCATGTTAGCATTTATTGTTGCTTGAAAGATTTTATATAAAGTTAATTTTATTTTTAATTATACATATATATTATGTTATATAAATTTTTATTATTATACATATATATTATGTTATATAAAGTCTTATTATTATTGTTTAAGAGGTTCTTAGTCTTAAGTGTTTGTTGTGTCTTAGATGTTGTAAGAGAGATTGTTCGTATTATGACGATATTCATATATATTAAATGTTCATACTTAGAAGTGTAATGGAAGCTCTTAGAGTGAGGAGACAGTGTTCAGACAGTTTTAGTGTTCATATTGTGTATGTAAGATATGTATGTAAAGACATTTTAAACCACATGATATACATAAGACATAACAATTTTCACTTCTACCTTTTGGTAGAATTACAACACAAAGACGACGTTTATAAAAACACATGATGGGTTTATTTCTTCTCCCGACCGGTCGTGGTTTTCATCAAGAATTCAAAGCTTCACATATTAAGTTTCAAAAGTGACCATCTCGCTTCTAGACGTTCGAATCCCAACTGCCGACTATCGTCTGTCATCCTCAAACTCCCTCTGACTCTCCCTCAGTTTCTCTAAAGTTTCTAACTATATCGAGAACTTCCCATTTTCCATGACGTCATACACATGTTAAAACATGTCTTTCACGTGTTCTGGAAATGCGTGTCCAAAACTTTTTCCTTCGTTTACAAAGGGAATTTTAACCTATATTCCCAGTAACCTATATTTCCAATATGTTAAAAACATGTTTATTAAATTATCTTGTAGTTGCATTCCTCAATTGAATTTTTCATAACAGAATTGACAACGCACATTCTTTTCTTGAAACTATTTTATCTCTAAGCTAAACAATGGTTTGTTTTCACATTCCATTGCTAATTCTCTCTCGTAATCTATTTCTAAACCTAAATTACGAGGTTCGAATTTCGTCTATTCTATTTCATTTTCATTTTAACTAAATCTCTCTATTTTTATACTTACATGAAAAGGGGACAGCCCTTATCATGTAATAAATGCACTTTTTTTTTTTTTTTTTTTTTTTTTTTAAATTAAAGGGATTTGGATTTTTATTTTAGCCAATCTGGAAATCTTCAGAAGCAAAATCATGAATAGCATGCAACCCCTTTCTAATCGTAAGTCTAAATTATCAAATAAGAGTACTTAGAAAGTAGTCTTTATTTTTCTTCCTTTTTCAAACATTATTGTTTATACATTATTAAAGTTCTTAGTTTTGAGTCTAGAATAGCTTATTTTACTAACTGGACTCTAAATTAGAGTATTTAAAATTATTGCATTAAAATCTGTTGATGGAACTACTTAAATGAAAATTTTAAATCAATCAACTTCACAAACATCACTTTGTCAGTTACAGTAATTTCTTATACATTGGCATATTTTCAGTTTTTAAAGAATTGTATTTGGGTAAAGTGTCAACTATAAATTAAAGAATTTTTTGAACAGGATTTTCAAAAAATCCAAATTTTTAATGATTGATAATGAGCTTGTTTTACATCAGTAAAAATCTTGGGATTTTTACTGATGTAGTCTGTCATTACTTTGCCTCTTTTCTATTGTTTTTACTTGAAAAATATTAAAATTATCACTTTTTCTATACAAAATTGTGACAAGTGTACATATCGCTAAGGACAAATAAAAACTCTGACATGGCAGAATATTTTTCAAATGATAATTTTTATTGGAACTTGAAAAACATTTTCTGTTTTTGTTGAAATTGTTTATTTATTTATTTTTTTTTTTTTATATCGAATTTCTGGAAAACTGCAAAAAAAGTAGTTTGCCATTAAAATCAATAGTGATGGTATTTCACCCAGCAACATGAATGTTTTTATGATCTAATATGTGCATAATGACTTGTTTTTTGGTTCCTTCAAAGCTTTTAAAAAAAAAAAAAAAAAAAAGGCTTAGTTTTGCCAACATTTGACTGTCCCCCCCCCTCCTTATTTTGCTATGAACAGTTAGACAAAGTATGCTCTTGTAGAACTTGACTTTTGTTTCTCCAATTGAAGAGGTGTGCATGACTGACAGTGGATACTGTTTAACATTATTTAGATGCTGTGCGTTTGTGTCAATGTATATGTTCTGTGTAAGTTTAGAATAAAGCAGAAGTTGGACCTTTATGTGTACATGAAGTCCAGAGATCTGAACAAATAAGCAGTTGGATATCTTTTTTCTCTGTAAGAGAGCAGTCTGTTTTATTACACCTCTCCCATTCCTCTGTAGTGGGAACGACGTATACTATATACTTCAAAAGAATTCCTTAACTCCTCAGAAAACTTAACATTTCTGACGATTTTTATATTATAATGAAAAGAGAACTAAAGAGGAGGAATGAATTGCTACAGAATGTCTATGCAACGAGATTTTAACTGCTTGCCATCTGGATAATCTATTTGGATTAACATTATTCCCCATAGAGTTACAAGGCCACCATTTGCCCATGCATGAAGTACGGTTACATCTGGTCTACTGCACCAACCACTAGCCACTCTTGATCAGTGTAAAAAGACTTTGTAACTTAATAGGTCTTACAGTATCTGCCCAGTTTTAGCCGTTGTTGGATCCTTGGACTTGTTTTATAAGTATTTCTAGGGTGTTCTATGCACTTTACTTTCCCAAATAAAAATATTTCTTAAATCTATTTGATCTATATCACACTCTAGATACTTTCTATTCCCATACTTGGATTGCTTGTTTTTGGAATTCCCTTTCTGTTTTTCTGGCCATACCAATATACAAACCTTTAAATATAATGTAAACAAACATCTTACTGTCCGAATTCAAAACGAAAGTTTGTTTTCTATAAATCTGGCTCCTACCACAATAGCTCTATCAATGGTAATATACTTTGTTTAGAGGAAATAAATTTCAAGAAAAAAGTCAATTATCTAATTGTCTACTGCATTTAAATGCTTTTGTATCTATTGTGGTTGTTTAGGCATTTATATTGTCAAGGTATGAACCCACAATTTTCTATCGTGTTTAAAAAAGTAAAAATATTATTAAACAAATATCGTATTGGAAGAAAGCAAATACTTTTTTATTTCTTTTATCATTCAAACCATAGCATACTTTATTATTCAGCAGTTTCATTAATATGAAACCGGTGTGTCAGGGGAATTATCGTGTCAAACTTTGTGAATTATTACCATAAATGCGTAACTTTTCTGGAAGTTCATCTGAAAATGCTGTGCGAATTTTTAGAAATCGTATTTGTCAAAATTTTTTCTTTTTTCCAGATCATGGGGTATCACAACCGCTTACCGTTGTTCAAAGGAGAGCTGGCAGCTTTCCTAATAATGAAGTAAACAGTGTATTGTCTCCACGTTCGGAAACCAACGCTCTTGGAGTTAACATGGTGGAATATGTATTAAGTAGCTCACCAACTGCTGGAAAAGACATGGATCCACGGCTTAATCGATTAAAAAGCTATGTAGGTTAAATTCTATTAGTTTATTTTCTTTTTTTTTTTTCTTTCAAATAACAAGTTTGTCAATTTCTGTTAATGCTTAGCATTTTATTTAAATTTATTTTTCTCTTGGTAGTGATTGTGTAATTAGATTGAATTAGTGGTAGGGTCTGCTGAATCATTTTCACTAATGTCCTTGGGAGTATGAATCTAAATATTCTCCCTCCAGCTATGGATTAAATAGTATGGAAAACTAGACTCTAGCCCTGGTTGTGTAACTAGTCCCTATTTACTTGCCTCTCTATGAGGGCAGAGTTCAATAAGGTCTATTTTTAATGTGGAAAAATTCAACTCTTTAAAAAAGGAAGCACTCTGGATTGGGATAAAAAAAAAATTGCTCCAATCTGAGATCTTTTTCACTGAGCAAGGACATAAAAGATGAAGTGTAGAATCAGAACAGATGCTACACTGTTTTTGGTCGAAAGGTCAACAAGAACTCTGAAATAATCTTTCTCAGCTTATTCTAGCATTGTTTCCAATCATCCTGGATTTCTCTGTATTACTGGACTTGAGCGATGCTGGTTTAGGAGAGCTGTGGTTGTACTACACGATCCTTAAGCTGCTATACTTTCTGGACAGGTCTTACAAAAAGAGGCGGTATCTAGTGTTTCTAAAGATGAACTTTTTTTTTTATAAAAAAATTTTTTTTTTTTTTACTAGTAAATATCGTGGTTAAAGTTGTAAATAAAAACATGTTTTGCCACTTTCAGGTTGCACCTGATTCTTCGATGGAAAATGCGGAAAAGAATAGTAAGACTCCATCTCCATTTGAGGGGGGTGATGGAGATCGGAATGATATTGAGAACAAAGATACTTTACAAACGAATGGAATTCTTCAGAATGGATTGGACGAAGATGATGGTTATCGGTATGTATTTCTGCTGTCCTAATATCCATACGCGACTATTCTTTTCATAGAGAAATCATCTTTAGTTGTAGCATGTGTGTTAAGTTAGTTTTCTACATGAAGTATATTATATGTATGCTACTAAACTGATAGATATTTTAATTTAGTTTCTGTTTTTCTCCATTTATGGGTTTATTAGTGGAAGCCGTCAAAACTCGCCCACAGAAGATGCCAAACTGAATCAACCTACTATCCTAGTGGATGGCCAAAAGCTGATGAAAGCGGAAGCAGATTTTCTGGAAGCCCAGCAGTCCTTGACTCAACAAGGATTTCAAATTGATCCGAACACTTTTGAACCTGTTGCAATTGATCCTGTACATTTTGATTATCCAAATCATTTAATGCCATCGATGGATAGTCCGAATTTCAATATGGACTATACTCAAGTAAGTATTTCTTCATTTGTCTCTGAATTGTACAATATTTAGTCAAGTTTAAAGAGTAGAAAATTCTTATTCTTGGGAAATGATCTTCATTAATAGGACAAAACACTGATTCTGTAAATGCATATAATATAGAAAAGTTGGGTGATTAAAAATAAAATTATGCTTCAGTTTTTACAATACAAAAGTTAGGTGATTGTTTACATCGATCTGTTTAAGCAAACACATTTCAGGTGAAAACATTACATGTCATGGCGAAATTAATGAATTACAAAAAATGATCCAGTAGATGTGCTAGATGTATTTCTTTAACAAAATAATAAAATCTGTCACAATTATGTTCTGAAATGTGTTGATTTTAAAAAGGCAAACCCATAAGTTTGCAGTTATACCCCTTATTTGTCATACTAACTTGGTTCCAGATTAAAATGTACAAAACTTGATCATTTGATATTCTTATTTTGGTCCCCTGATTTATTGGAGAGGACCTATGTTTTCAGTGGCGTCTGTTAGTCCGGACGATTGCCATTAGTTTTTCCTGAAATTTTGCCACAGATTCTATTTCATTAAATACGTGCACAGTAAAAAAAAAAAAAAAATTATTTTGCAAAAATTCCCGTTGCGTCCCCAAGGGCTCAAGAGGTCAAAAATGTCCCAAAATAGCCACAAACGACACTTTTTGCCCCATAGTGTTTGATCCATCCATTAGATTTTCCTGAAACTTGGCCAAAATGTGGAGGCCATTGTTCTTAATATAGATTCAGTATGGGTGACCATGGCAAAATTCTGGTTCGCATCCCTCTGGGACTTTTAGGGCTAAAAAAAAACATGCCTTTTTGGAGCTTTTTTTTTTTTTTTTCCCCACATTACTCAAAAACTTGATATGTATGTTGGTTTTTCATAGTGCAGGATTCAAATATACATGCCTTAAGGTGTGAAACTGCACTGTTCATTTTTCACTGGGATTCTGTGTTCCCAGGAGCTCAAAAAAGGTCACAAATGCCCCAAAATTGCAAAAAATGACACTTTTTACCCCATAACATTTGCTCCATCCATTATTTTTCTGAAACTTGGCGAAAATGTGAAGGCAACGTTGCCCTTCACATTCATCATTTCTTCGCTATTTTTTTTTTTTTTTTTTTTTGTGGCGTCATCTCACATGCAGCACCAGAGAGGGACCACTCACGCGCGGCTTGTTTTACTCATAATTATTCTACTGGATCATTTTTATAAATTTTTTTAGAATTTATAATTTTGCCATGACCCATAATATTTTCACCTGAAATGCGTTTGTTTAAAGTATCGGAGGCCTGCAATATAAATGCTGGAGTCCCTCAGGGGTCAATCCTGGGCCCAACTCTCTTCCTGATCTACATCAATGACCTCCCTAAACACATACTTAAATCATTCGTTGACATCTATGCTGATGACACGACCATCTACGGCAACACATCAAAGGCTGTAAATGACAAAGTTCTCTCTGATTCTCTCTCCTCTGATCTCGAGCGCGTGGTTCAGTGGGGGAAGATGTGGCTGGTTACCTTTAATGCATCCAAAACCAAACTCCTATCCTTACATCATCAATGCTCTGATCCCCATCTGGCATCAATTGTGATGGATGGCTCTTGTCTGGGTGAGGCCCCGTGTTTTGACAAGCTTCTGGGTTTGACCTTTACTCCTGATTTGAAATGGAACACGTACATCAAGTCTGTTGCCAAGGTCGCTGGAAAGATGGTGGTATCCTTCTACCGCTCCAGAAGATATCTCACTACTGATGCAATTCTCTATCTATATAAAAGCCAAGTACGTCCAAGGATGGAATACTGTTGCCATATCTGGGCAGGAGCTGCTCAAAATAGCCTATCCTGCCTTGACAGAGTACAAAATTGGCTTAGTGGGGGATGCCCTTTTCTCTACCCTGCAACCTCTCTCCCACAGAAGAGACGTTGCGAGCCTATCCTTGTTTTATCGTTATTTCCATGGCAGGTGCACATCTGAACTCCAATCTCTGGTCCCCCCTCGCCAATCTTTCACGAAAAACACCCGTCTAGCTGAATCCACTGTGAAAAATTTCCCCCACTCTATATCTGTGCCTAAATCAAAACGTGGATTCCATGAACAAAGCTTCTTTCTGAGAACTGCACGCCTGTGGAACTCTGTTCCGTCTGCCTGCTTCCCACCGGACTACAACTTGGATGTCTTCAACTCCAATGTTAACAAATTCCTAATGAACCGCCCCCTTAAGTAAACACTTCATCAAATCTCCACACTAACGTAATGTACTTGCAATAACCCTTATCCCTGAGTGGCTTCCGGGCCTTGATAAGTGGTGATCACTGTGTAAAAAAAAAAAAAAATTACCAATATAAACAAGCACCAAAAATTAATGCTGTTGGGTATTCTTTGGAAAACTTATTAAATTTCTAGAATTTGGAAAAGACAGACTTCTAAGCAAAGGATTCAATATTCTTTCGGATAGTTTTGTAAAAATAATGGTGCTTGTATGGACAAACAGCAGTGATTCCCCCCCCCCCCCCCTTTATTTACAACTAGCAGGCCGCCCGGCATTGCTCGGTTATAAAATATGCTTAAATATGATATTTTGATTAATGCAGATTTCGTATTTATTATTATATTGGGGGGGGGGGGTTACCCGGCGTTGCCTGGGTGTTTGGAAGTGTGTGGTTTTGGGTAAATAAAAACACCCAGGTGTTTAAAATAATTAAAAAAAAAAATCCATCTATTTCCTCTCTTTGCATAAGCACCAAAATAATAAGCTTTCTTACATCTATATAGTATTAAAGTTATGGTGCTATGGAGTTTACTCGTATGCACAAAGGAACATTTAATTTGTTGACTAAAAGAATACTAAGGCAATAGTTTTTACAATGTCAACATAAGTAAGTCTAAAGAATATCTTAACTGAACAAGATTTTATAAATAAGATTTTAATATAAAGGAAACTACATAAAGTGTTTTTTTATTTTTTCAATACCCCAAAAGGTATCCATAAAGAGCATTCAACTCTCTTTGTGGTTAAAAGCAATTTCTAATGTTTTTTAATAAAATATGTAAATACATTGATTGTAATCAATCCTGAACGAAGGCAGTGAAAAAGTAACATTCAAAACAGAGAATCAGCAACTATGTCCCAGAGCCTAGCTGGAGTCCGAACACGGTACCCCCGTAATAATAATAAAGGGTTGGGTTTGAGACTCCTAACAAACGGTTCCCCAGTTCGATACAAAACACCTGATGAAGGCTGGAGGGCAAAACGTCCGAAACGTTCTGACAATAACAACCAAGATGAGGAAGTCAGTCCGACAATCTCAATCAATGAAAACACCTCATCTCAAAAATACAGACAATTACATTGATTGTAGTTACTTAGTTTCCTGCAAATGGTAAATAGCATATATATATTTCTGGAAATATGCTTTATTCACTTATATTTCCTTTTTATATATATCAATCCTTATTTAAGAAGCTCAATGTAATTACAGAGCATATAATGAATAATTGACAAATGTCTATATTCCAAATTTTGTGATGTTGACCATCTTACAATTCCTTTAATTCCATTTTTAAATTTAAAATAACATAATGAAAGAAAACTAGAAAGTATTTGCAACTTCTAATTTTCAGATTTTTTAATCATGTCCAAACGCATTTTATTTCCTTTGCTGGATTGCTTGTTATTCTGATGAGTTAAGGGCATAATAGATTCACTGATTGATATAATAGATTGAATTTGTGCTATGAAACTGATACTGTCAAGAATTGTCGACTGAATTAAAGAAATAAATTGTAAGATGATGAAGCTCATGAAATTGAGAATGTAGACTTTTTTCAAATATTTTATATATATCACAAATGTTTCTTTGTAGAAGCTAAAGATGGAAATTGAGATATCTAGGGATCTTGCTTCACTGAATGGCAAAGAACTTTATTTTTGTTTTCATGTACGTGCATCCATCTTGTAATTACCATTTAAGAACAAATTTCTTCAACCCAACAGTTTGGCTTCAAAATGAAATCCTTCTTGACCTAATAAAAAAGTTTAAAAGCATTCACATCGAGTTTGCTTTGTTTCGTATATTCACTGCATTTTAATTTATGACTCTGAAAGGTATGTTACTTTTATTAACTTAGCTAGACTAAAAACAAAACTCGTTTTTATTTTTAATTGGAATCAATTTTTCTGTGGGATAAAGAATATTTGCCAGTTTTTATTCATTAAACTGGCGATGTGATCTATGAATCTTGATTTCATATCCTCAATGAATAATTTTATCTATTATAGTCGTACAATTGTCAATTTTTTTTTTTTTTTATCTGAAGAGACTTTAAGCTGGCTTATTAGAAAGTTTAAACGTTCTCTAAAACGTTCATATTAAACTTAAGATTTTCAAATTCTATAATAGGTAAGTCATAATCCTTTCTCATTTTTTTTCTTTTTTTTTTTGTTTATATGAATCTGAAATTGTGTAAATATTAGCTATTGCAGCGTCAACAACAGCCAATTGCAGTTCTTACGCAGCAGCAATATGCATTAGCAGCTCAACAGCAGCAGTTAGGTGAGTATGCTACAAATTTCATGCATTTATAATTGAAATTGTAAACCACAAATGTGTAGTTTACTGATATAGTTGATGTGAATATGATTTTAATGTAATTCAATAGAATTTCTTTTAAATCATATTCCTAATTACCACAAATGTATAAAAATATTAACTAATGATTTAACAAAAAAAATAAAATTTTACTTTATTAAATATCACCTTTTTAAAAACTTTTTATTGGATTACAAATCGGGTTAAATTTTTTTTATTAATTCCAGTTTTGATAATTCAGGATATAACAATTTGCTTTTTAAAATCTGTTTTTAATTTTTCATTAAAGTAGAACTTGAAATTTATTATTTAAAAAAAAAAAAAAAAAAAAAAAAAAAAATAGATTTAAATTGACATAACATTTTAAAATTTAAAATGGTCTCTTAATCACAGTTCAAAAAAAAAAAAAAGTTAGAATTGACTAAAAAAAAAAAAAAAAAAATTAGTCTAAATATATGGTAGGTTCAAAACCAAAATTTGAACAATCTTTGGAGTTAAATTTTACATGTTTATTTGCATTATAAGTTAATACTAATGTCTGCAAACTAAAATAGGATTTTACTGAAAAAAAATTCTTTTTCTAAATTGACAAGTTGTGCTTATAAGAAAAAGGGATAGGAATACTTTTTCATTATCCAGTTGGGAAAGTGGGGATGCATTGAAAAAAAGTAGTTGCATTTATTTTTGTATTTGGGACATGGATCATCCCTAGGGTTTAATTTTGATTTCTTGTAATACCATGATCCCCTGAATGTCCCTTTTGATTTTTGTATTCTACTCTATTCTGTGGTTCATTTTGTTTGCATTATCGCATGAATATCACTTTTTGTGGGTTTTTAGTTGGTATCTCGCTTGTGATAATTATTGCCCCCCCCCCTTTTTTTTTCCTGCATGTTTCAGGTATATTTTTTTAATCTGGAAATATTTCTATAGACGATCAACCAATTTAGATTAGTTTCTCACTTGACTAACTGCCCTTTAAATTTCAGATTTCTGTTTTTTTATTTCAACATGAATTTTTCATTAGATTCTCTGACTTCCGTATTTCTGAGTTGATGTGGTTTTGAATTTTTATGCAAATTTTTTTTTTTTTTTCTTTAATGGCAACTGATTGGGTTACTCTTTACAAAATGAAGGAATTTTTAAAAACATTTAGCTATTTACTTTTTATTAATGAAATGTTTTTCTTTGGAATATGTGTAACAAATCTTCAAGACAGGCTTAGCTGTGATCGGAGATTAATTCTGGACAGTACTGGGAGGTGTGTAGAACTGAAGACTTGATTTGGTCATGTTGAAAGAATGCATGAATATTTTCATTTAATGTAGAACAGTTGAGCTGACATGGTTAGTTTGGCAGTGGTTAGCTAAGAAAAAATGGTGAGAAAAAAGATATAAAGACCTGACCAAAGATAATTAGTTTGGAAATCAATTTCTAAAACGCTAACACTATAAAACCAATATTAAACTGAATATGAATATATTTAATTTTTATATTTTAGCAGCCCACCCAGCATTCCACAGTCGTAAATAATGCTTAAATATTGAATGTTAATTCATGCTGGTTTTCTATATGATTATTATATTGTACCTAATATGTAGTAGTGATTTGAAAGGTAAAAACAAGACTGCCATCAGCTAGAATCGAAACCAAAAGCCTTATCTGTTAGCGTATGACCTAAATCCATACCTATACAAAAACTAAAAATGTTTGGCCTATAACTTTTAATTAGTGCTTGTGCAGAAAAAAAACAGCTATAGTCGATTTAGACCAGGCCAAGGCGAATGTGTTTTTGCAATTTTGACACCTTAGCAGCTATTTTACCAGTTAAACAAAAAAAAAAAAAATCAAAGTGTGCTACATGTCCAAATACCCTATATATCAAATTTCAACTTTATAGACCAAATAATCAAAGAGGAGCTTAGACTTTTTGCAAACGAACAGACTATGGCACTTATATAAAAAATATTTCCATGTGCTAGAACGGTTTTATTTTAAATTTTATGTAATTATGTAGAAACTATACATAGAAATCAACATATAACACTCTTTTTTAAAGGAGTATGCAAATTAACTTTCATGTAGTCAGATGCGAGTGACTGAGTATATCAAGTTCGTTTTTAATAATTTTTAAATAGAAAAATTAGGCTTTTAATATCGATATCAAGCGAGAAAAAATAAAAAACATCTCCACTTTATAGGTGTGTGTGTGTGTGTGTGTGGCATAATCACGTTGACACACTGGTTCTCGTCAGATCACCGAAGTTGAGCATGGCTAGTACCAAATGGTTGATCATTTAGGAATTCTAGGCGCTGTATGTGCTCACTGCTTATCTTGGCATTGTTTCCAGTTGTCCTGAACCTCCACTTACTACTAGTATAACAATGTCGACTCAGGAGAGGTGTGGTTGGAGATTGCGCAACTCTTTCCACAATTCCACACACACACACTTACAATGGGTATCCATAGTCTGTCAAGACTGAAGGAAGCCACCATGTCTATATAATATATATATATATATATATATATGCTTTTTTTTGACATATTTCATTAAATAAAATAGACGAATAGATTTTTTTTTTTTTTTCCCCTCCTCTCTCTTTCTCTATCTTCTATTTTTGATCTTTTCCAACTTCCAAATAAGTCTTCACTTCTGGCAGGAACTGGCTGATGTAATCACCATATTTATAAGTCAGAGTACTTTCCAATTTTATCATCAGGGATAAATCAATCTAACTGGTTTTGAACAAATTTATAAAGTTTTTTTACATTAGTTAAATTGGATTATGATAAATATGGTGATTACATCAGCTAGTTCCTGCCAGAAGTGAAGACTTATTCGGAAGTTGGAAAGGATTCAAAATAGAATTGACAAAAAAAACAAACAAAAAAAACGTCAATTTTATTTAATGAAATATGCCATATATATAATAATAAATAAAATGGGTTTAAATGATTTTAGATATTATGCTATAGTTAATATAATTGTACTTTTCCTGTCTTTGCAAGTATATTTTCAACAACTTAACTAATAGTTTAAGCTTCGCTTAACTTTCTTACTATGACAAAGATGTCTCTTAATTTTCATAAATTAATTATGCTATTAGAAAATGTGTTCATAGTACAATTTATACTAGCATGATCAGTGTTCTGGAGATTACTCTTCCTTTTATAATTTTATTGAACTGGTGTAAAGTTTTCAAACTATTGCGGAAATTCTACCGAGAATATCAATTTCAACATGATTTAATTGTATAGCTGCACTCGGCAAAATTTTTTTTACCTCAAGAGATTTGAAGTGTTCAAATAATTCTCATTTAAAATTTATGTACAATTTTATGAACTCTTTTAAAAGAAATTCAGAATCATTTGCTACAAGTTTAATAGAATTTTAAGATTGTTAGCTTTTGTATATAAAAAGGATTGAATTAATGTGTAGATATACATAGGTCTTTGTCAATACTTGTTTAGATTGGGTTAGTGTTGGAAAAATGTATGATGTAAGATATGATTGTAGAATGCCCCTGGAAAAGTCCCTTCTGATTAATGTTTACCAGCTTTAAAATAAGCAAACAAACTTTACTGTCTTTCAGAATAACAATGTTCCTAAAATGGTAAACGTTAATCAGAAATTACTTTTTCCAAGAGCGTTCATTGTGAAACAACAATCAGCTGACAAAGGATGTAAACAAAGATATGCAAATTATGTTTTTGCATATCTTTGTTTAAATCCTTTGTCAGCTGATTGTTCTGCTTTTTTTAAAACTGGTAAGCATTAATCGGAAGGGACTTTTGCAGGGGCCATTCATTGTGAAGCAGAATTGTCAGCTGACAAGCATGGAACCAAAAATGAACAGAACTTGATTTTTATAGATTTTCTTCAGATTTTTATAAGTAAACATGTTCATTCTATTGGTTATGAATGGTATCTGATAGGAAGAACCTCATGTCCTGACAATATTGATTTTTAGCCTGTTTTAGACTTTTGTTTTAGCATGTATAGATTTAAAAATCTTCTGAAAGAGGGTAGGGGATTGCTTCGGTGTTAGTTTTTATTTTGAACTAGATTTCTAAATCAAATTGGTTTTTTATTGCTCAGAAAGCTGACTTTAATTTATCGTACAGAAATTAAACAACTTGTCTTGGAAAAGAAAAAAAAACATCCTCAAAATGACTAGAGGGAAGAAAGAACCTGTTAAAATAAGTTTGGTACTTATCCAGTTTTACTTCAATATTTAAAAAAATTATAATTGAACAAGAACATTTATACAAGGTTAGGTTTAAGAAAAAAGCTGTACACTAAAATTATGTAAAATCATCCAGTATTTTGGAAAAAAAAGTTCTTGATGAATTTGCATCATTTTTGGTTTTTTTTAAACCTATTATTTAAAAGCTAATAATTTTTTTGCCATTTTCTTTTACAAGCATTTTTAAATATTAGAGTAAAACTGGATGGAAGTGCCAATAGTTTGGCTTTAAAGGAAATGCAAAAAAAATGTACAAATTTTAACATTGAGGATTTAAAAACCTACACTAGTTTAACTTTTGTGAATTAAAAATGCTTTATATTTTGAAATTTTTAAAAATTGTTCATATTTCTTTTGAATAAGAAACAAGTTTGTATTTTAAAATAAATGTAAATATTAAATCTTTGATAAAAATTATAATTATTAAAAGTCAAATTTTAACTGAATTTGTACTCTAGTTAGTGGAAATAAATTTAATGAATAGCTAATTTTCTTTAAATTTAAAATGTTAAATAACTGATCAAACTAGTTCTAAGTATACTTTGTTTTAGTATTTTCATTTTATAAATTTAAACCTTTTTGAAATACTGTAAAACAATATTTAAAATGGGTGAATAATTTCCATTTTTTATTTCGATGAATGTGATGTTCATTTCTTAAATGTAAATCTTGCAACTTAGTTTTTTTTTAAATATGCTTTTAATAATTCCAAATTTTAGTTTTATTGTTGCAATTTTTTCCTATTTTTACTATTAAATATGCTTTTGTCAAAAATAGCTTCTATAAGTTGTCTTTCATTGTTTTTGTATTGAATAGATTGAAGCAAAAAGTAAAACTATTACTGTTTATAAAATATAAATATTAATCAATTTAAATTTATTGAAATTTTTTTCTGAAATATAAAAACTTAAAGCTGTTTAGGAAATAAACTGACATTCTAATTTTTGCATGATTTTATTTGTACGATTCTCATCTTGGTTGTTTACATTATAGCTGATGTAACTTGATTTTTAAGTCTTTTTTTTTTTTCTAAGTTTCATTTATTTAAAATCAACTAGATTTTGACAATGTATCATCTTCAGACATAGAAATGTTTTTTTTCCTTATGCCCCTAGACATATAACGGTCATGATATTAAACAATTTTTTTTTTTTTCTTAATTATTTTTCCTCCAAATATTCTGATCAGTATTGTCCTAGCTCACATGAAATGAATTAGACCCACCTCTCAATGTAAGTGTTGTGTGGATTTTGAATTTGTAAGTTTAAGAAACCAATAAAACATAGAATTTTTCTATTTACCGCAGTCCTATTGAACCGTGAAAATTAGAAAGAAAAAAAAAAAAAAAAAAAAGGGGTTGAACATCAAACTTTTCTAGTGACCCTATGCTATAAAGAAAATTTCTCTGCATGAAAATGTCATCTCATTAAAACTTGATTTTTGAATAAATGATTTATTAAAACAAAAAGATTGTATCGTCTTTTTATTCCTATTTGCTAAACTCTGAACCGTTACAAAATTTCAGATGCAACCAGTTATAAAATCTATGCGTAGTGTTTTCATATTCTGCCAGTCATGATTGTAGGAGAGTTAATTTTATTTAATTATCACCCGTAAAGATTCAATTTTAACCTCCTAGAAGAATTTTTAACAAAGTTACTAACCATTAAACCGTGGATCCATATGGATACTTCGAGTATGAATTAACATTTCTACCCCTAGTCACGACTAACAGAATGTTCTCGTTCTATCCCTGTGAATTAAAAGGTTCAACTCTAAATTCTCTATAGCTTTCAAAGTTGAAAAATATCTACATGAAAGGTAAAGGTTACATAACTGAAATGTAAACAACCAAATAGTCTCAATAATACAAATTATCAATCCTCATTTAAAATAAAAAGTCTACATTTTTGCATGTTTGTTTAATAAAACGATTATTTTTAGATCTGTGATGTGTATTGTTGTAGCTGTGTGTTGGCCACATGTTTTGTTGTTGTGGGGGTCGGGGCTATCTTGGAGCATATATGTTAACTGTTATTGCATGATGTTGATGTGCATGGCTTATGGCGTGTGCTGTGCTCCTCTTTATGTAGGCTTGACTCCTCCTCCTCCTCCTCCCGCCGCGATCACATCTCCAAATCCTTACGTAGTCAGTTCAGCCGCTTCACAACAGGATCCTTATGCAGCTATGGGGATTCAGATTGCAGGTTAGACCATTTAGTTTTTCCTTATTAACCTTGCTATTTTGCTGCACAAAGGTATGTATTACAAAGCATTGTAACAATACAAGCTTGGTCAAAAGTAACGATTCACGTTTACAAGTGATCATCAATGGCAATTAAGATACAGGATTTGAACCGTCGTTTGAATTATTTTAAACTCCGGCTTTATTGTAAAGCCAGTTTTAGGCCAGTTTAAAAAATCTTAAAATTATATTTTGGGGGAAGTAAGGACAATTGAAATTTTTTAAAATGTTAAAATTTGTGACATTTTAAATAAATTACCCCCCCCTTTTTTTTTTTTTTTTTTTTTTTTGAAAAGCTATTTAAATGCAAGTGTGAAATTAAAATTATGTTTTTATACAAGTTTTTTTTTTTTTTTTTATATTTTTACACAAGATAATTTCTTTATGCCGAATAGCTACAATTTAATAAGACAGTAAATTTTCTATACTGCTATTCACAAAAAATACCCCCCCCCTTTTTTTTGCCCTTCCTAAAATAAAACTAGAGCATGTGACCCCCCCCCTTTTTTTTTTGTATATACATGTTTAAACTTGTTTAAAATTCTTACATTATTATAGTTTTGCTATGGAGGAAAAAAACCAAAAAAAAAAACCCTATTTTTGTATATATTAGCCAGAGGGTAGAACAGCAAACTATTAAGTAGATGGTTGTAAGTACGGTCACTGGTTTGGGATAGGTGCTAGTCTAGCCACACTAAAGAGCTATGATACAACAAAATGTTATGTCTGTGGATGATGTGCGTGTATATCTATGTACAAGTTTCACGCAATTAAAATCCTCAAAGATGAATTGTTTATAGTGGTGGAGGCTTACCTAGAATCATTTGTTTTTTTTGTTTTACAATTGCTACTCTCAGTTGGTGGAATTGAATGCCACAGATAGAGCAGACGGTAGACCTTGAGATTTTATATCAAAGTTTTTCTTTCTCCTAGATGCATCTCTTAACAAGAACTGAGGGTGATATATATTCTCTTTCGATCTGAGGTATCAATATTAAATTTTAGAAGTGATATTTTGTATATCATATATATCCAAAGTTTTAAAATCAATCTTTGCCAGTAGCAATAACATTTAAGTGCTTTTAAACCTTTGAATTTTTCTTGTATTTAATTTAAAAGTATTGTGCAATTGCTTTAAAAGGACCCTATTTTTAAGGTGAAAATTAAGTCTTTAAAGAACAAACTAAATCAGTTTTGTATAACAAAATAAACCACAATCTTAAACTGGGTGTTGTGGGGTGGAGGTCAATGGTTATTGATAGAAAGTTTATATTTTCAATGATTGAAAATTGAAGACAGAAATTAAAATATTCATTAAAAAGTAATTTCTTAAATATTTTTTATGAATATTTGACTGAAATATTTAAAAAAATTGGCAAATGTTTGTTTAAAATAGGCCCCTTCCTCCTTTTCAAAGTTAACTAAAAGATCTAAATCTTGTATGATCTCAACAGCGTTTGTGCATGTAAAATTGACCCAGTTTCCCTACATTTTTATTTTCTATTGATACATTGGAGCAGTTTGAACAGGTTCTTTGTTTGCTCAAAACTTCCCAGTGCTGCAAAGTTCACTTTGGTTTAAATCGGAATTATTTTAATCATTTCCTCATTCAAGATAAAAAAAAAAAAAGTTAACAGAATTTTCTATAATCATGAAATAAATACTTAGTGTTTTTTTTTTTTTTTTTTTTTTAATTTAGAATTTTTTTAATAAACAAAAGTTGTACAGATTAAATCGATGTGACAAATATAAAATTGAATGTGTATATTACATAATCATTTAAAAAAAATTTGAATTTACTTCCTTAAATATAAGGTTCTAAATATTTGCCAAATATAACAAATTTAAAACAATGATTTTTAAATCCTGCTTGATTAAAATCAATTTTGAGCTTTCTACTGACTTTTCAATTTTAACATTCGTGTTTTTAAAATGGAACAATTTTTGATAGAATTAAAAATTAGTTTTCATCCAAATTTAACAGCCAATTTTTTTTTTTAATGTTGACCGCAGCTTGTAATGTTAAAATTGAACAATTTTATTTTAATTTCTTGCTCTCTTTATAAAAAAAAAGGTTAATTTGCTAATAAATCTTTTGAATGTATTTTTTTTTTCTTGCTTCAAATTGCTTCAAATTTCTGTTATTCATATCGGTTATATATATATAAAAAAAATGAATTGGATCCTATTTATATTGGGCATAGAGCATTGTTATAGGAAATGCTGAAATAAAAGTAAAGTTAAATATTTTACAAGTTTTTAAAATATTTAAACAAGGAATAAAATGATTTAAAATTTTTTTTTTTTTTTTTTTTTTTTTAATGACTTTCTGCTCATTGAAAATATTTTTTAGTATTTTTGCTTTAAGCATAATTATTTTGTAGAATTTTCAAATTAGTAAATGTTTTTTTCTTTCTGAGGAAAAAAGTAAATTCTCAATTTATGAATTAAAAGGCCTCATTTTATCTAAACATTTAATTATAATAAACTTGCAAAGTATGGAACTTTTTATTTCAGTACATCACACACGAGGTGCTGTCAATAAGTTTTCATACTTTCGTATGGGCACTTTTATTGATGGTACATACATGAAATTATCCCATTCAAAGTAATCTCCCCCAGCTGCAATGCAGTTGTTGAATCATACCAACAAGTTCTGGAAGGCCTATTATGTGAGCATGTCAATGACATTCATCACAGCTTTCGTCTCCATTGTCTCATAACAACAGCCTCTAAAGGTTTTCCTTGAGCTTAGGGAATAACCAAAAGTCACAGGAAGCAAGGTCTGGACTATAGGGAGGATGAGGAACTGTTTTGATGCCCAGGAGTCTTTCTGATCTTCTTTGAGCAAATCTTCTGCATCTTCGGCTCCTCTTGAATAACATACTGAATTTTCAAGAGTCTACGACAATTTTAAATGTCTGTATAAAAGTCCGGAAACTTATTGGAGGCACCTCGTATATATATTAATGGATTTAATCTTATACTTACTATTTGGGTTAAGTTAATGATAACGTTTTAATTGCATAATGAAATTTTATCATTTGCCTTTAAGGCAAAATAAATTATGCATTAAAAAATTTTCTGCCACGCTTTTTCATATTTACTACAAAAATTGTTGGCTTCATGCTTTGTAAATAGATTTTAAAAAAAATGGGTTGATTAGGGTTGGTAAGATGTTTCTAACTTAAGTTTATTTGCTTCTTGCATGGTGAAGTTTAAAAATTTTTAATTTTAAAATTTGTAGATGAATCTTTTTACAGTTAACAATAAAATATTTTGAAACTATATTCTGCTTTCTGCAGCAAAAAGAGTTAATATATTTTAATTCACTATAGTAGTGAAACTAAAAAAAAATGTAAATGTTTTAATGCTTAGCTTTACAGGTAATTTTTTTTTTTTTTTTATTTGCTTTGCTTTTTAACCATCACTTTTTTTTTTTTTTTTTTTTTTTTTTGCATGTTGAAAACACTAACACATTTTTCCTCTATCCATATTTATATAAAATTAAAAAATTTGCATTATATGCAAATACATCATAAGAGTTCAACTATGTATTAAAAAAATTCTTCACCTCGTCTTTTTAGACGCACATTTTGTATCAAATTGTCATTTGTTTTTTTCAAAGTTAGATTCAAATAGCAATCAATCTGACATCTCCAGTTAGTCTATTTTTCATACTAGGGTACTGACATATGTATTTATTTTTTTAAATACATATTCTTTTAGTATAGTAATTACAAAATGAATTCATAATTTGCAAAATAGAGTAGTTACCGTTTCTGTAGAGTGCGTTACCATTTCTTAATAAATGCAGGAACTCATTTTCTGCAAATTAGCTTCAGCTTTATTTTTTAAAAATTATTTATTCACAAATGGCTGCTTAGATAAGATTTGTACTCGTTTTAATTAAAAACCCTTTTCCTTAATGTCTTTCTCATGCCTGATTGGTTTAAAATTGCTGATTTTACTTTTTAAAACAAGCTTTATTAAAATAAAATAATTTACTTCAATTTTGTTTCATTATTTCGTAATACAAGAAAAAAAAAATATAGGGATCTTTTCATATTTCTTCACCTTTCTGGCTACTAAAGGACAAAACGTGTGCAACTTCACTTTTTTGTTTCATTTTTGTGCCCATTTTTTTTGGGACAACAAATAAAATTTGTTCTCAAGTGTTACAAGGTTCTGCAGAAATTGTTCTCCACGTGTGTATTGCATGTACTGTTGTTGGGCAATACGTATGAATAACAAAGATTCAGTTGAAACTCCACACGTGATAGAGGAATGACTTATTTGTTCAAATTATTTAACGAGAAAAGTTAATAAGCTTCTTGGAAAAAATGTTTTTGTTTCCATGGTTTTCTATAATTTAGTTTTTCATATATACATGTGCTTTGTCTAAATAACAACAAAGCTAACGCTTATTTTTTAAATTACCGTTAATCATAAATGATTTCTAACGTACTGATAGTATAGTCAAGTACGTTCTAGTACCTATAAAAGCTAGTCCTACCGACTTTAAAGTTCTAATCTTGTACCTTCAGTCACTACTGACTGAAGGTCCAATGTCGAAGCTGTTTCGGCCAACTTGTTAATTAATAAAATGTTGCATAAATTAAATTATGCTAGTCGACTTCGTATGATTCTGTTCAGTGAAGTAAATTATGTAAATATTAACATCCATAGGCACATTTCATTTTCTGAAGACTCGTCTGTGTAGTTTTATTGAACTATATATAAATATAATGATCCAAGTGGTCGTTTCGGTTTAGCAAAACATGTCAATCTGGTTTATCGCAACAATCACATCAACTCCGATTCAAACCCTGGATGATATTTGTCACTTAGCAATCGTAATAATCAAACTTTGAAGCTGACAAATTTGTTGCTGTTTGTGAAGGAAATATCACTTTAATGAATTTTTTTTTTTTTTTTTTTTTTTTAGCATTTTCACCCCAAACAAGAGACGTTGCCACTTTGTTGTAGGGGGCTACTATCAGGGACATAAGCATCAGGGGTACTGTATAGGAAGTTGGGCAGCAAGATGTCGGTAGTCTAACTGTTATGGGGAAGAAACTACTAGAGTAGAAGGCTCTCTTACATCTAGGGATCTCTACTGTGAAGGGGTGGGATTTATCTGCTTGTCGAGGGGGTACAAGTGCTTGCAGTTCGTCAGAGCATTCATCCTTAAAGTACTTGTAAAACAGGCAGAGGGATGCAACATTTTGTCGATGTGACAGAGGCTGAAGTTTAGCTGACAGTCCAGGACCTATCAGATTGGCGACTTTTTGAACCTTGTCTAGGAGCGAGAGACTAGTGGCAGATGCACTAGCCCAAATATGACAATACTCCATATATGGGTGAATGGTGGCCTTATAGAGATATAGGATACTTTCAGGCATTAGTAGCTTTTTAGCACGGTCGGGAGAACCCACCTTCTTCGCAGCGGTCCTGGTATTGTTCTCAATGTAATTGTTCCAACTCGTGTTTCCTGTGAATGTTAGGCCGAGGAGTTTAAAAGATGTACTTTCAGGTAGTCATTCGCTATTGCTATTAGCGGTAGGGAAAGTTTCTTGTAATTATTGAAGGAAAAAAGTTTAGTCTTGGCAGCATTGAAGGTGACCATCCATTTTTGTCCCCATTCCACTACGGATCGGAGGTCTTCCTCTAGTGTTTCTGCCATTTCTTTTAGATATGTGTTCAATTTGTTTTCCTGTCGTGTCTGTTATAGAGCATGGTGTCATCAGCATACATACCCATCTCACAGACAATTTTATCAGGGAGGTAATTTATGAATATTAGGAATAACAGAGGTCCAAGGATAGACCCCTGAGGCACTCCCACATTTATATCATTGTTTAGATGTACGACCGTCGAGGATAACTTGGATTTTTCTCTTATCTAAGAAGGATCTAATTATGTTATGTATTCTTCCAGTGATGCCGTATGATCTAATTTTCTTGAAGACCCTCATGCCATACTCTGTCAAAAGCCTTAGATATATCTAGAGCTACCGCTCTACCCTCTCCCGCTGTGTCCAGTGACTTGTATATACGTTCTGAGATTAGTTAGGATATCTGCTGTGGAACGAGCTTGCCTAAATCCATATTGTTGGTCAGTCAGAAGTTTAGCATTTGTAAGGTGATGGACTAGAGCTTGGTTAATTATGGTCTCAAATATTTTGGCAAAAAGTGGGAGGAGGCTAATATGGCGATAATTTACTGGGTCAGTTCTTTCGCCAGAATTCTTGAAAACTGGCACTACAGAAGCAGTTTTCCAGCAGGCAGGAAAGCAAGATTCATTAACCTTATATTATATACCTTACCTTATAATAGTAATACAACCCCCTTTATTTATTTATATATATATATATATATATATATATATATATATGCACACACAGTAGCAGGCTGTCCAGCATTGCCCAGTCATAAAATTTTCATTCATGTAGATTTTGTATTATAGAGCCAATTCTCTATTGATTATTATATTCAGCTAATATATAGCAGTGATTTAATTTATTTTTTTTTTTAAGTACAAAAAAATAAAGACTTCAGTGCCATCAACTAAACCAAAACCTACAGCTCTCCAGCATTGTCTATACGGATACAAAACTGCAAAAAATAACGTTTAACTTAACTTTAATTAACAAATATGCAAAAAAGACGAGTATAGGGCAAGGTCTTTTTTTTTTTTTTTAATATGAAAATTAGTTGACCTTCATGTAGTCGCTCGCATATCCATGACAGTATTAAAATGTCCATCTTAATTTTTAAATAGAAAAAGTAGACTTTTAATATCCATTTCAGTGAAACAACTTTATAGGTGTATATATTATTGGAGACCTACCTCTAGATCAAGAGAATTAGTCTCTGGAGTTGCTGTAAATGTGATATGAATTCAATCAGACAAGTGTTGGAAATATATAGCATATGTTACTATCCAAAATAAAGCTAATGCAAGCAATAAATGCAAATTTTTCTTCCTGGAAGGCTGAGGTCTGGGAAAAAGGCATAGATTTTTTTTTTTTTTTTTTTTTTTTTAATTTTTTTTATTTTATTTTATTTTATTTTATTTTTTTTAAAGCCTTGTATTGACTGATTGACTGTCAGTGGGCGTCTTTTTACAATTGAATTGTCTACCATGTGAAGTTTTGTTCCAGCATCAGTGTTTAATATCCGCTAAGAGTGGTTATTTTCTTATCAGTTTTCCTGTCTTAACTATTTCTATATCTTTAGGAGATGGCTGAAAACTCTTCAGTGTTTACTAAACATTCAATTCCTAGTGAATTGAGAATATTGGGTTGGTTTTAAAAACTTGACAAAATTCTTCTATGAGATGGTGCTGCTCTTTCTGTATGCAGACAGTTTGGTGAAGAGTGTAAGCCAGATTTGGAAGAGAATAAATGCCCCCCACCTCACTGCATATGCAGCAAATGCTTCATCTATCAGATTCATGGCACGATGACTTTGTTTGGCAGTAACAGCAAATTTATGGTGGCAATGTATTGCTTAGTTTGTAGATTTGCTGCCTGATTGATGGATGGTGTATGCATTTGTATTTGTGTTGCCACAATGTTAGAAAACTTCTGGTTTCATCCAGGATGCCACTAACTGTAGTCCATCTTTTAATCCGTTTACATTAAAGATCCGTATCCTATTAATCTTGAACAACATTTGACAGTGGGTCACACAATAGTGAGCAGCTAATTTATCAAATGACCACTATCCAAACTTTAGATAGAATGAGGCTTGCATTACTTCCCTACCCCCATCAGAAAATGACCCAAATAATGTATTTTCTATTTGTTTGTCATTTTTTTCCCCCTTGTACAGGGATCAGACATTTTCCGATGTTTAGCAAACACGTTCTCGGGTTCTGGTTCAGTGGGTTAGCAGTCTCCAAATTCCGCTGTATACGATCTTGCCTAATCGCTTATTGTTTCCAAGTTTTCTTTGGCTGGTTAACCTTCATGCGATTTAATGCATCCATGCTTCTGCAACAGTTTATCCAGGAGGATCAAAGTTCCACACAACCATATCAGCGTAATATTAATTTTTTTAGAATAACCTTCATGACGGGCAAGACATTTGCTTTTTAGCAAATTTTCTGATCGGATGTTTTTGGTTTAGTCAGATTTCATAAAGCAGATCAATCTGATGACCTGCATGTCTGAGGATGTTTTGGGAGGGATGTTTTCTTTTCTGATTAGTAATCAAATCACATAAGCTATCGTATGATGTCAGTATGTTCTTATAAATTGTATTCAAAATATTCTACCATCTGTTCATAATGATGGTATTAATGTGATTATCACACTGTCTGAAGATGGCAGAATTAAATTACACCTGGCAGTCTGTAATCGCTGGCTCCTCGCTACAAGAGAGAAAAAGAGAAAAAGTCACACACTGTGTGCAATGGCAGCGGTTGCTTTAAAATCATTTAACATTGCCACATCTTTTCACTTTGTTGGTTATTTGTATAAATTACTGTGCTAATGTTTTTTTTTTTTTTTCTTTGGAAAATTTCTAGGTGAAAATAGCTATTTATGAAGTTAATATGTATATGTATGTGTGTGTATACACATACGTGAAGAAAAATATAGATAATTAAAAAATTTATGCACTAGTATAAATTTTTATATTGATATTTTTCCTCGAGCTCCACCTTACGTGTAGAGCTTTTTGTTATCTGTAAGTCTTCATTCAAAGAATCTATGAATACTTCGATCCCCCCCCTCCATATATGTCTATTTTAGGTAAATAGACATTAGCAAGAAATGTATGTTCATGGATAAGTAGGTAGGTTTGATCCTTGTTAAAGTCAAGCCATGCTGATGACTGCTAGTTAGCAAGAAACTTGCATTCATGGATAACTTTTTTTTTTTTTTTTTTTACATATCTATATATAAAAATAATGCATCTGTATGGAAGAGTGAAAGTGTTATCACTTAAGTGAATTTGAATACAGCAGCAGAATTACCATGCTGCTGTTGCTAATGAACAAAAAGAAAATTACATTAAATTCCTTGTTTGAATTTTTGATGAATTAACAAATATTATAATTCAATTTTTATTTTCATGAATTTATATATGTTGAATTAAGAGGTTTCTCCCTCATTCGTTCTGTAATCCTTATTGACTGGATAATATAATGTTTCTATGTAACTTTACACTTTATCTTATATATAGTAAACTGATGGTGTATCTGTATATAAAGGCAATATAACGGGCAAAATTCACCTTTCGTTTTCCTTTTCCATTTAGCAGAAGTGACGTCCGACATTTTTAGCTACGGATGACTATAGAATGAACTTTTTTTTTTATTCAATCTTTATTAGAACTTAATGGATTGTTTTATTCTTTTTATCAAACAAAAAACTTTTATAATGAAATATCGACTGTTTTCCAAACATCGAAATTTTAAAATTAAAGTTTTATTTAAAAAAGGTTTGTTTTTTTTTTTTCTTTGGGATATTTTTTTTTTCTCCATTTATCATTTTGAAATTTTATTCAACAATAAAATGATAAACCAATTTACAATTAAAAAAAAAAACAAATTTTTCGAAATGAGATTTTTGTAATGAGATTTTTTTCTAACGTGACTTAAGTTTTCAAAATTGATGGCAGTCTTGCAGTTAAGGCTGACACACTCATTAATTTTAAAATTTCGATATCAACGTTTACGTAACTTTGATAAAAGTTGGGTAAACGTTCATAAACATATTAATGAGGAAAACATGGTTCATAAACAAAACAGTCCATTAAATTCAGATAAAGACTGAATGAAACTTCTAAAGAAAGAAAGAAAAAAAAAAAAGAGGTTCAATCTATACAGTTTTGGTCATCCGTAGCTAAAAATGTTGGACGTCACTTCTGCCAAATGGCTTTGTAAACAAAGGAAAACGAAAGGTGAATTTTACCAATAAACGTTTTCACTATTTTAAGATCAAAATATTTTTGGATTATAGGGAAAAGCATGTTTCTCTTATACAATTAAAAATCTTGTTAATCCCTTTTTTTTCCCGCCTTCAACTAAGATATAGTTTACAATTAAAGTGTATATGCAAACAAAAAAAACAAAAACTGATCTTTTTAAAATGTTTGTCTATATTTTCGTTTTTAAGTTGATCTTTCATTATTTTCTTTCTCTGTATAATGCTATAAGGCTAAAGTAAATGTGATTTTTGGCTTTTTTTGCCGACAGTTTTTTTCTATTGATTTTTTTTTTTTTTTTTTTTTTTTTGTAAAGTGTCGTCTTTATGTATTTTAAGTGGTGTAATTATGTTGTAGTTGTCGTGGATTTCTAGTGTGAAATATCAGTCATAGTGGCTGAAGACTTGTATGTTTCTTTTGTTATTGTGCTCCGAATGTGACCCCCAACTTTTATTGGTATCTTGGTATGATTTCAGCGACTGACGGCACATATGCTGCCCACAGAGAAAGCTCTGGTGTCGAACACCAGCACTTCAGCCTCCAAGGTATATTCATGTGGAAAAAAGATTTTGTCACACGTTTTCCTTTCCTGCAAGCTTATTCAATATTTTTAATTTCTTTTTTCATTGTCACCCCCCCCCCTTTTTTATTTTTTATTTAATTTTTTTTTTTTTACAATTCTAAGTTTCCCTCTCCTTTTAACTCTTGTTCCATTCCTAAAGAGGTTTTCTTGATAAGTAAAATGTGAGAAAGATTTGTAATGTTAAGTTTCCATGATTATTAGACCAATCAGTGGTTATGGCTAGAAAAGAATATATAGACTAGTTGGTTTAACAATTTAAAGTTTAATTAGTGCTTATTTAGAATTACACTTAAAAAAAATACAGAAAAATCTTTGTACGTATTCATCACAGAATAAAGAGGCCATATATATATATATATATATAAATCTAAATATTAATTTTCTTGTCTGTACGTTCAGTGTCACAAAACATCGCAAACATTATTTAATAAGAAGCGAATTACCTCCCTTTATAGTTGCTCTCTATCAGTTAAAAATCATTCAAACCGTTTCCTTTCAAAATCTTTATTAAAAAAAACAACAAAACATGGCTGTCTCTTTACGGTTGCAAATTAGCTATTTTATTTTTTATTTTATAAAGTCATGTTGGGAGGAGACTAAGTTTCTATTTTTTTTTATTAGTTTCTTTTTAAAAATCAAAAAAAAAAAATGTGCCAGTGAATTGACATGTTTTATTTATATAAAACTTTACTCTGAAAACAATGTGTTGAATTTTCATTGAAAAAAAAAATATAGATTTTTTAAGTTTATTCTTTTTAGTTTTAAAAGGCTAAAAAAGAATTTGCTAAAAAAAATTGTTTTAAATTTAATTGTTTATTTTTTTTTTTTTATTCATTTTATTTGTTTTAAAAATTCTCAACTACCGTGGAATTTCCACGGGTTCTGCTAGTGAAAATGAATCATAGTTTAACTAAAATAAAAATTGCGATTTTTGTATTTAAAAAAAAAAATGATTTTAATACTAAACGTATCCCTTATAAGACTGATTGAAATCTCGATATTTCAAATTAAGTTACTTCCTCATTTATGCTGGATCAAAAAGCATGGCTGGCTCGAAATCCTGATATTCTTAGTAAAACAAAGCTTGATAAATTTACATGATCTTTGTAATATGACATCTTCGTTTTGTGACGTACGTGCATCATAAAAACTTAACTAATTCTAAATAAGCACTGTTATCGTAATTTGAATAAACTGTAAATTTACAAGTTTTAAAAGAATTTATCCATTTTCTGCTTGATTATTCGGTGTCTTGTTCAATGTTTTAAAATTTTCTCTGCATGTTATATTTGAGATTTGTCAATCACAATTTGTATGCATAAATTGTCATCGTTTTCAATTGGTTATTCCTTTAGAATTCGTATTAAATCTTGAATTTAGAGTCTCATGTGTGGCTAGTAGTGTTGGGACGATTAATCGGAATCGGGAATTGAAAGAAAAAAAAAATCGGAACTTTTGGGGCTATCGGAAAACTGTGGTCTATTTTCTGATTAATTCTTTTTATTGTATTTTTTGCTTTCATTTAAAACTTAATTTTCCACGTCTTCTATTAATTGGTGAAATATTTGATTTTAAATTACAAGTAAAACTAAATTCTACAGATCATACCCATACGTACATTTATTAAAATATATGAACATATTTCATGAGTTTCACTGTAACCCCCCCCCCCCCAATTTATATTTAGAAATCTAAAAAGAATCAAAATCTATAATTTAGAAGAGAATTGGTAATTGTATCGGAATGGGGGGGGGGGTATTTAAATCGTCCCTTCACTAATGGCTAGTAAACTTTCCCTAATTTATAAAACTTAGCTTCCTGTTTTTTTTTTTTTTTTTTTTTTTTTTAAATTTGCATATTTATATATTGAAACCTTTTTCTTAAATTTGTTAGGTCCTGCTGTGATTCATCCTCAATATTACAGTTTACCAACTCCTTGGGGACTTTATCCAGCCAACTTAATACAACAGCAGGGACAACAACCTCATCCGGGGGCTCCACAATCGGCTGCAGCTCTCACTCAGCAACAACAGCAACAGCTTTTGCGTGGTCAGTCGGGTCGACCAGTCACTCCGCAACAACAGAATGAAAATATTCCAGCTTCAGCTCTTCAAGCTCAGGCTCTTCAAACACAAAGTGAGTTTTTAATTTACTTGAACAGTTTATGAAAAGGATAACATTCTGAAATAGCTTTTCTCAATAACATTTGAGTTGAGTGTCTGGTTTTTGTGTTACCATAACTTAAAATTCTTTTACTAGTTATTGAAATAAAAAATCTGTGTTTTTATGCCTGCCAAAAACTTTTGACACCCGTGACGGAACCTGACCAGGGCAGTATGGTTTTCAAACTCAATCTTTCGGATGACAAATATTGAAAAATTGACCAAAAAATTAATTCTTTTACCCTCAACTGGGCAATTTTTTACAAGGAAGGGTCGTTTTTTGCGCCATTTTCACAAAGTCATCGTCTTAGTTGGATTGATTAGAGCTTGCCTACTATTACTTGATTTGGTATATAATATATATATATATATATATATATATCTCCACCTGGGCTGCTTACTGCCCCCCCCCCCCAAGTTCCTTACTACACCACCTACCTACACCCGGCCAACGCTGGGCACCCCAGCTAGTGTGTGTGTGTGTATATCTCGCAAAAACTTCTGACAGATGCGTCGGAACATGACGAAACTGGTATAATTTTAAACCTTGATCTTTCGGACGACAAATATAAAAAAATGGCCAAAAACATTCATTCCTTCAGCCTAAACTGGCCAGTTTTTTACAAGGAGGGGGTTGCTTTTTTTCTCTGACATTTTCGCACATTGTCTTCTTTCGATTAACTAGCTTTAATTTCAACGTTCGACTTCCGTTTTTTTTTTTTTTTTTTTTTTTTTTTTTTACTCCTTTGTGTTACGAGTTCGAGCCTGCCTGCCTACTACCACTTTTTAAAAAAAATTTTATAACACCCCTCTCCACGTGGGTTGCCTACTGTTGTTTTGATTCTCCTCCCCCTCGGGGGGGGGGAGTCCTTACTACAACACCTACACACATTCGGGCAACGCCGGGTACCCCCCTGTTAGTGTAATATAAAATTAAAAACAAAGATGCATTGTAACAATTACTTTGACCTTCAAAATTTGAACACGTGAAAGCATTTAAACTGAAATTGTCATTCTGGCTTTAAAATTGTTAGTGAATCTTCATGCATTAAAAACATTGAAAGCTATTAACCCATTTTTGCCTGAATTAATTTCTTATAAAATAATTTTGACATAACTTTTTCTGATGTTGGCTCAATATAATTGATTAGAAGAATGCATTAATTTTATTTATTGCGGACTATTATTCTCATCTTTTCTTAGTTGTTTCACAATGTTTCGGCCATCTATTCTTCTGGCCAGGTGGTAACTGCGACGGGATAGGAACTCTGAATCTCCTAACTGCAATTACTGCCTTCCGTAGTTGCTGTCATCTCACCACAAAAAAAAAATACTCATCTCAATGAATTCCAATTAAAATAAAAATGCATTAGTTTACATGTTTCTGCAATATGTTACAACATGTTGTGCCGTATATGTACCATTAGGCACATTCAAGTACAAAATTTATATGTTGGAAGAAAAACGACTTTATATGAAGTACACTTTTATATTTATGAAGGCAGACTTTTCTTTTCCACTTTACGGTTAGTGTAAATCAAAAATTAATACAAATATTTATTTTTATTTAACAAAATTATTTTTATTTAACAAAATTTTATATGGATGCTGTAAAATGACAAAACTGAAACAGATTTAAGAATGCGTGAGTTACAAAAAACTGATTTAATCTCATTATGTTCAAACACGTATATTTTCTCAAGTTGGACTAATATTTGTAATGTAAGAAAAAGCAATATGGATCAGAATGTAGAAAACATCCTCATTTAGTATGGAATGAGATTGCATGTCAAGCAGACCTGCATCACATTTGCTGCACTTGTTGAAAGGTTTGACATCCTTCCCTGCATATCTTTTGTTTTCTCGAGTTTAAACAAGGTGATGTTGTATTCTATCAAAACGAATATCATCTAACACTAGTTTTTCACCTTTTGTTGGGTGTGATGGTGTCTTTCCGGCTCCCTCAAGTTCTGTACCAAACCTCGTTAGATATGTCTAAGCAATTCGTTTCTTGAATTCAAACTGTCAATTCCCCACCACATTTCTTGTGCAACAAGCAAACATTTTGCTCAGTGATGTCAATCAACCAAGTAAATATACACCAATACCACTTTTTTTCTTCGACATGCAATACGGTACTTGTTTATATTTTGTTCCTGCTGATCAGTTCCTTGCATATGTTTATATTAAATCATCTTCGGACTCCAATCCATCGCGTGTGTTGAAAGGTTTTGTTAAACGTACACACACACATTTTGTCATTTATATAATAGATTTAGTTTGAACCTTTTTACTCTAATTTAATTTTAAAAAAAAAAAAAAAAAAAAAACTAGCAGTAATTGATATAAGATTATTATATACTAGCGGGGTGTTTTGAGGTGTGTGGTTTTGGGTAAATCAAAACAAAAGAATAAAAAAAATTGTTGCCCGGGTGTTTGTTTCCGGGGTGGGGAGGAATTAAAAAAAAAAAATTTAGCTGAATGTTGGCTGGGATTTGTTAATCGATGAAGCTAGGTCGATAAAGGAATAACCGTGATATAAATACAGTTGGATACACAATTAATAGTTGCAGACGGATAGTTTGATGTAAAATCTGGAATACAATGTTAGTTCGTTTCGTGTTTTTGTGTATATAATAAACGCAATTGTTTATGTGTAAAGTGTAGAATGCGGCCGAGAACGGATTTCTTTAAGAGAACTGAACTGTATTCACCTGAATGTTGGTTGGATAGTGTTAATTGATGAGGCTATGTCGAAAAGGAACGTGGCATAAATACAGTTGGGAATCCAATGGTAGTTAGTTTCATTTGTTTATTTATGTAATAAACATGATTTTCTGTGTAAACTGTATTTTTAATAGACTGCTATTAAATTAAACAAGGTGAAATTGAACGTGGACTAAGAGTGTCTGATAACAAAGCAAAAGATGGCATCAGTGACTCTTTGGTCTGTACCCCCCCCCCACTCCCCATGTAAATGAAATAAACAAAAAAATAAATAAAAACCAAAATAAAAACTAAAAAAAAAAAAAAAAAAAAAAAAGATGGCATCAGTACCCCCCCCCCATATAAATACAATAAAAAAGAAAAGGAAGAAATGGCATAAGTAAACATTGGATTCGAGGTAATCGAAAGTTGCGTTTCAACCGACAGAAAAATGCCAATCCATTTTTTTTTTTTTTTTTAAAGCAACTATGAACTGAAACCGGTGCTTCCTCGTAGTGTCCCTTGTGGACGTATCCCCACCGGTGATAAGTGAGTGCGGGAGGAGTATGAATGTAATAGAGGGAAAAGATCTTACTACTTCCATTGATTGTAACCAAATTTGGCCGTGGACTCTCAGCAGAAAAAAATAGGGATCTAAGTTTATCGAGTAAGTGGATAGATGATAGACCTATAACACACCAAAGGTAATGTGCTGCAGTGTGTGCACATTACATTTGCATGAAATGTCTTTATTTTAAATCCTATTAAGGTCAAAATCGCAGGGGAAAAAACGAGTTCATTTTATTTATTTATATAAATAAAAAAGGCCAATATGTGCTGCTTGTCCAACCTGCAAATAGTGTTTATTCCGAAAGCCGTTCAACATGGGGAGGGTGAAAATAAGAAAATACCTTTCGGAATTACCACTCACAAGCTCCCCATGATAAACACCGTTTGCAGGTTGGACAAACAGCACATTGACATTTTTATATATATATATATATATATATATATATATGTATATATGAACCATAGTTGCGTTATCATAAAAATGAAACTTTATGCAATATTATTTATAAAGAAAAAAAAAAAAGTTATTTACTTGCCTCCCTACGAGAGCATGGTTTTAAATGTGGGGAAAACTAGTTCCCCTAAAAAAAAGGCACACTGGATCGGAAACATTGCTTCAGTCTTCAGGGATATATTCTACTTTTTAAAAAAAAGCATTTCTAGCATTACGTTGCTATTTTTACAAAATTCAGATTTAAAAAAATGTCACTTGTAAAATTTAATTTAAAAAAAAAAAAAAAAACGAAAAACTCGGCTGAAAGTTGTGAGTCTAAATTCATTTTGTATTTTAGTCATGGTGGAAGTAAATTTTCCACTCGTGGGGGGAGGGGGACTCCACATGCTTGACTTGTTCTTTTTACATTGAGGTTGCAGATTTTCTATTTCATAGTGTTATATAATGGTATATTGTTTTCCTTATTAATGATTATAGAATTTTTATTAACCATTTTTGTAAATGGCATTTTTTTTTTTTTTTTTTTTTCCAGATGCTGCAAGTTATCAGTTTTTGGCTACTGCCTATTATGACCAAAATGGCCAGTTGGTCATGGGTAATCCACGTGGTATTGGTACTCCTGTAAGGCTAGTTTCCCCTGCCCCCGTTTTGGTTAACACTGGAAATCAACAAGGTGAGAAATATGTCAAATATTAAAATTGGGTAGGTTTAAGTATATTATCTTAAAAATACATTGGTTTAAGTATATTATCTTAATATACTTAAACCAATGTATTTTTAAGATAATATACTAAAAACCAATGTATTTTTAAGATAATATACTAAAAACCAATGTATTTTTAAGATAATATACTAAAAACCAATGTATTTTTAAGATAATATACTAAAAACCAATGTATTTTTAAGATAATATACTAAAAACCAATGTATTTTTAAGATAATATACTAAAAACCAATGTATTTTTAAGATAATATACTAAAAACCAATGTATTTTTAAGATAATATACTAAAAACCAATGTATTTTTAAGATAATATACTAAAAACCAATGTATTTTTAAGATAATATACTAAAAACCAATGTATTTTTAAGATAATATACTAAAAACCAATGTATTTTTAAGATAATATACTAAAAACCAATGTATTTTTAAGATAATATACTAAAAACCAATGTATTTTTAAGATAATATACTAAAAACCAATGTATTTTTAAGATAATATACTAAAAACCAATGTATTTTTAAGATAATATACTAAAAACCAATGTATTTTTAAGATAATATACTAAAAACCAATGTATTTTTAAGATAATATACTAAAAACCAATGTATTTTTAAGATAATATACTAAAAACCAATGTATTTTTAAGATAATATACTAAAAACCAATGTATTTTTAAGATAATATACTAAAAACCAATGTATTTTTAAGATAATATACTAAAAACCAATGTATTTTTAAGATAATATACTAAAAACCAATGTATTTTTAAGATAATATACTAAAAACCAATGTATTTTTAAGATAATATACACAAACCAATGTATTTTTAAGATAATATACACAAACCAATGTATTTTTAAGATAATATACACAAACCAATGTATTTTTAAGATAATATACTCAAACCAATGTATTTTTAAGATAATATACTCAAACCAATGTATTTTTAAGATAATATACTCAAACCAATGTATTTTTAAGATAATATACTAAAAACCAATGTATTTTTAAGATAATATACTAAAAACCAATGTATTTTTAAGATAATATACTAAAAACCAATGTATTTTTAAGATAATATACTAAAAACCAATGTATTTTTAAGATAATATACTAAAAACCAATGTATTTTTAAGATAATATACTAAAAACCAATGTATTTTTAAGATAATATACTAAAAACCAATGTATTTTTAAGATAATATACACAAACCAATGTATTTTTAAGATAATATACACAAACCAATGTATTTTTAAGATAATATACACAAACCAATGTATTTTTAAGATAATATACACAAACCAATGTATTTTTAAGATAATATACACAAACCAATGTATTTTTAAGATAATATACACAAACCAATGTATTTTTAAGATAATATACACAAACCAATGTATTTTTAAGATAATATACACAAACCAATGTATTTTTAAGATAATATACACAAACCAATGTATTTTTAAGATAATATACACAAACCAATGTATTTTTAAGATAATATACACAAACCAATGTATTTTTAAGATAATATACACAAACCAATGTATTTTTAAGATAATATACACAAACCAATGTATTTTTAAGATAATATACTAAAACCAATGTATTTTTAAGATAATATACTAAAACCAATGTATTTTTAAGATAATATACTAAAACCAATGTATTTTTAAGATAATATACTAAAACCAATGTATTTTTAAGATAATATACTAAAACCAATGTATTTTTAAGATAATATACTAAAACCAATGTATTTTTAAGATAATATACTAAAACCAATGTATTTTTAAGATAATATACTAAAACCAATGTATTTTTAAGATAATATACACAAACCAATGTATTTTTAAGATAATATACACAAACCAATGTATTTTTAAGATAATATACACAAACCAATGTATTTTTAAGATAATATACACAAACCAATGTATTTTTAAGATAATATACACAAACCAATGTATTTTTAAGATAATATACACAAACCAATGTATTTTTAAGATAATATACACAAACCAATGTATTTTTAAGATAATATACTAAAACCAATGTATTTTTAAGATAATATACTAAAACCAATGTATTTTTAAGATAATATACTAAAACCAATGTATTTTTAAGATAATATACTAAAACCAATGTATTTTTAAGATAATATACTAAAACCAATGTATTTTTAAGATAATATACTAAAACCAATGTATTTTTAAGATAATATACTAAAACCAATGTATTTTTAAGATAATATACTAAAACCAATGTATTTTTAAGATAATATACTAAAACCAATGTATTTTTAAGATAATATACTTAAACCAATGTATTTTTAAGATAATATACTTAAACCAATGTATTTTTAAGATAATATACTTAAACCAATGTATTTTTAAGATAATATACTTAAACCAATGTATTTTTAAGATAATATACTTAAACCAATGTATTTTTAAGATAATATACTTAAACCAATGTATTTTTATCTTAAAAATACATTGGGTGAAAAAAATTTTTTTTGTTCATATTTTCCTCTTCATTTTGAAATGAATTCCTATGAATATTTTTGAAAGTGCAAAATTCCCTTTCTAATACTATTAGTTTTTTTTCCCTACATAGTCAGTTTATTAAAGAAAACCTGATGCAAGACAAGCAGCAAAATCTCACCCTTTCACTGAACTTCCATAGATGCTGGAAAGCTTTCTGCTCTAATAGTTATTCCTTCAGACTGCCAAATTTTAGAATTTCCTAGTTTTCTGTTTCCCGAACTGCACAAGTTGGTCTGTAACGTGAACAGACCTCTTACTGCTCAACTCCCCCTGTTAGACAGACCCCTATTAGACATGATCCCAAATAGTAGCCTCTTGTTTTTCAAGTAGCAATACCTTGTTTGGAGTGAAAATGAGGATGGGGGACAACACACAATTATTTTGAAGTTAAAACTTAGTTGCAAACAAAAAAAACATTAAAAAAAATATTGGTGTATGACCAAAATCTACCTATTTGTCATGTCCCCCACATTCAGCGAAAAGTGGATCCTTTATATTAATTTGTCAACTATCAAGCCCAACATACAGTGGGTATTCAGTAAATAAAGCCTCTTAAACTTGATGAAACTGCATATATAGGTAAACCTTGCATTGTCAAAAAAAAAAAGTATAAGATTCTGAAGATGGCGTCTGTCACCGAAATATAAATTTTAAACAAATGAATATTTATTTTCATAATATTGTAATTTGACTTTCAAATGTATTTCATACATATTTCATTTTAAAATTTGATCAATGCTTCTATCACGGAAAACACAACTTACTTTAAACTTATTTAAAATTTTTTTAACAAAACATTCCATTGCTACTTCTAAAATTGATCTTAAACTAACAGTAAAACTAAAATCTATTGATCAACCTCCAACCAGTGTATTTTTACATTTGAGAAAATATGACCACGTTATGTAAATTTTCACAGTAATCTGAAAATAGAAAAAAAAAAATCCAAATATTTAGAAATTTAAAAAAAGCCAGGAATTTAAAATGGAATTGTATTGGAATGGATGGATGGTGGGTATTGAATCGTCCCATTACTAGTAATTAACCTGTTTCCTTCTAGCTATTAATAAAGTAACTTTTCTTTAATTAATCATATCCAAGAAATTTTGTGGAAAGCATTAAATTATTTTAATGAAAGTGCATTTTTTACGGTTTTTGTACCATTGATCTGCATCGTAACTTGGATGTAATTTTTACTTTTCTTCATCAGGCAATGCAAATTCCATCGGAAACAATCCTTTGCGCCTATTAACGACCCAGGCTCAACAAGCTCAAACTCCTCCTGTTATCTACTCCAGTAACAGTGCCACGCCTCAACAAAACAATACACTTGGTGGAGGGGGTGGTGGTGGTAAGTATTTAAGTTTTCTAATCTATTTTCATAAGATCGTCTTTCTCATAACGGTGTAACTTGAATTATTTTACTAGTCTATTAAAAAAAAATTCCTGAGTGTAAAATAAAATGCAATTAAAAAAAAAAAAAAAAAAAAAAAAAAATTTTTTTTTTAGATATTTATTTATGAAGTTGGCCATTTTAAGCTTAATAGTTTAAAAAAAAAAAAATCTTGTAACCCTTTAAAATTCAGAATTTAAACTGTCAATTTATTTAGTTAAATAAAAATAGTTATAAGTTCCATTTTAACTTAAGGTTTATGCTCTGCTTTATTTTAAGGGTGATCGATTGTTATTCTTTTTGACAAAGCTTTGAATTAGATTCTTTTAATTAAAAACACTGCAGTCACCTAAAAATCCCCAATTGTTTTGATGAAATTTTTATTACAAATGAATATATATCAAATAGAAATCCTTTTTTTTTTTTTTTTTTTTTTTTTTTTTTTTAACATTGTTTCCCAAGTGTTTAAAGTATTTTATTTAAAATTGTAATAAAAATGAAAAATTAAACTATTTCCTTTGAAAAAATATTAATGAAACCTTAAATTATTTCTGTTGCAATTCAATATTCTTTCTCTTTTTCTCCAAGGTTACACACCTTCAAGTACTTTGCCTGGTTATACACAAGTAACATCCAGTTTATTCACACCTATTAGTGCCAATCTGGGTCTTTCAGCACAACAGCAAAATAATTACAATGGACCGACTGCCAATTTGGGTGGTTCTGCACCAGGTGCAATTGGTTCCGGTTAGTATGATGGTTTCCATTTATAGATTTTGGTTCTTTTTTGGATTCAACTTGCTTTTTAAAAAAAAAAAAAAAAAAAAAATTTATGGTGTACATACTCATCACGGAGCAAAGATGTCATATTCCAAAAACCACGTAAATTGATAAAGTAACGCCCCCCCCCCAAAAAAAATCAAATTTTATGACAAAGCGAGCTGAGAGTTCGAAAGCAACAACTCAATTTGATTAGAGATTTTGTTTGTATTCAAATTAAAACTTTTTAATCACTAAAATTGTAAATTTGGAATTAATTTTTTTAAAAATATCTTAATTTACATGACTTTTTTTTTTTTTTTACTTTCACAATATTTTCTTATATTTTTTGAGTTGAATTGTAAACAAGAATCCACATTTTTTTCTTTTTTTTAAATTTAAAATATTTCTATTTTAAAAGCTTCAAAGTCAATTTTAAACAGTTTAATAAATTGTTAAAACTATTGTATTTTTCAGGGTTAAATAGCCAACGCCGTGATTCATTAGATTTTAAAAGGCAACAGCCAACTTCAGTGTTATTTAACCAGTATTATAATTCCATTGGAGGCATGTCTGGTACTCCAGCTGGACCAATGGGACTGGTGCAACCGGGTCAGTCAGTTACTCCTCCACCGTCTCTATCTGGCTCCACATCCAACCTCTCAATAGGTAAGTTTTCTTTTAAATTAACCAAAAAAAAAAAAAAAAAAATTAGATTTAAAATTTTTCTTGTTTGGAGTTTTGTAAATACTTGTAATATCATTACAGACTCTTTCTTTGCCTCTGTCCTGGTTGTGGCATTCACTCTAGATTGGTTGCTAACAATTAAAAATTTTTTTTTTTTTTAATAATTCAGTAATATTCAACTCTTTCCAACAAGCTCTCCGTGTTCCGAATGCTGACTGACCAGGCCCAAAGATCGAAATCGGCTTCCATTATGAGTGCAAGTATATAACCCATCAGTTTGCCAGTGGGGTGTTACTTGATTGTTGTGGGGATGTTTCTAGCTCCACCAGTGTGAACAAACGATCGTTTGCTGGGGCAAGTTACTCGATTTATCAAGCAAATGATATCAATCCCACTTGTGTGATTAAACGGTATTAAAAAATAAGACCTATCTCAGTGGTGTGGACTTCTATCTGGCTGCTGTCCAACCCAGACCATCGCCTCCTTGGGTCACTCTGGCTGTGATGTCTGCTTGGTTGGTAACAAATGACATGCAATACAGGTTTGTAGAAAAAAAACAAATTACTTTATTTTATAATATTATACATTAATAAAACAAAAAGTATTAAATTACAATTTCTTTTAGCTTAGCTAATTCTTTGCGCGGGAGGAAGGGGATGCCCTCCTCCCCTATGCCTCTCAACGGAAGCACCAAAATATTTGCTACATGCTGGTCAATCGAAAAAAGTTCTGTAAAAATGTGATTACGGGAAGTCTATTGTCTAACCCTTATGCCCCATCACGCGGCAAAAATGTGTTACTACGCTGAGAGTGGCACCTAACAAATAGTGCCACACAAGCCATAGGACCCAGAATCAGTTCAGCATCTTGCATTGCTGTCCTGAACCAGCTTTTCAGTTGGCCACCAACATTTTTTCTAGTTTGATGGTGGTATTGGGTTGATGAAATCACCTGAGTGTTGTCGAAGAGCATGGCCAAACCAACGAAGGTGTCTGACAGTTTTGGAGGGAGTGAATCTTGTCACAAGTGCAAATTGTACTGTTGAGGATAAACTATTGCCAGGAGATATGTAAGATGCGACACAAGCGGTGATGTTGAATACCTCCCCCCCCCCCCACACTTTGCTCATAGACAGTCTTGCAGTTTTAAAAAATTGTGCAGATGAGGGCTTGGTAGATTCTGATTTTGATGTTCAGCCTTATTTTTTTATTTTTTTTACGATAGTCATGTTTGAAGTCGACAGGTAGTAAGAGCATTGCTGATGTGGTTGAGGATGTCTCTCGTTCCTTGGCTTGTTGCACTAATGGAGCCTAGATATTTGAACTAATCGATCTCAAGGGTTTCTGTGAGGACAACTGGCTATTTATTTAGAAATATTAAAATGTCATTCTTATGCTTGCATTTTTTTTCAGTATATTTAAACTTTGTATTCTATATCTGCTCCTCCGTACTTGCATCATTTTAAAAGTGGGATAAAGACATTGATTTTTTTTAAAAATTCACACAATGTAAGAAAAATTCCATTTATTGACTACAAAATTAGAAGTGCCACATTATTTTACAAAAGGATATCTCGGTAATTGTTTTAATTTTATTATATAACTGATCTATTTACAAATATTTTATATATTGGATATTTAGAATGCAAATTTTTTTGAAAAAGTGCCTTTCTGATCTTATTTTACTTATGTCAACTTATGATTTTCAACAATTGCTTTTGTTATAAATTTAAAATTATAAACAATGCTTCCTCACACACACACCAAGAAAGCAAACCTGTGAATTTTCCCTTCCAAGCATTTGTAAAACTGCTATAAAAGAATAATTGCAAAACCATTATCCAAGACAGCAAGTTTTTGATTAATTTTGCTGAGTGAAGTTCCTGTGTACAAATTAGTGTTTTGCAGGTAGACCCATCCCTTGCTCACTATATATATATATATATATATATATATATATATATATATATATATAATGAAATCACCATTGAAAAACGTGTTTTTACCAATAAATTTAGTTTTAACATGACACGGAAAGGTAAAAAAAAAAAAAAAAAAAATATTCCGAGGAAGCCGTACTCATCAAAATATTAATTTTAAACAAATGTGTTACAAAATCCGTGTGTTGTAATTTGGCTTTTATATGTATAACATTTAATTTTAAAATGTAAATAACACTTGTATCACGGAGAACACAACTTCTGAAACTATTTTATGCAATGTATAAAAATAAGTATATTTCATTTTGATGAAAAGGGATTGGATGATATCGAGTTTACATGTGCCAGGCATCCATAAAATAAACAAATACAATTCTTTGCACTAAAATATTCATAAAATTAAATAATCGAAATGCTAAAAGGTTCAGGAGTACAGAATTTGTTTTCAGGAAATCTCAAATGTTCTTTGAGATGGTTAAAACCTATAAATTTACTGACAATCATTTGAATAAATCTAACTGTATTTACAGTCCTCTAACCCAATCCGTGTTAGTATATTTTTTGGCTTCACTCTCTAAATAAAATCGATAAGTGTAACAGATATGGTGATAGAGGTATTATGCTGTTCGTTCTCGAGTATTCACTTTCTCAGGCTTACCTTCTCTGAAAAGGGGTTAGTTCGATTGCCATTTGCCTGAGAATGCTGACTGGGCTCCTCAGACATGTTTTTGTGGGCTGAAATTCGGTAATCCTAGTGCAATGACTTAATTTAGTATCTAATATTGTGAAAAAGTAAATTAAACAAGTACAGTAGTGAAAACTTCCTACAATTTATGGTCTTTGCAGCAATAATAAATCTATATATTAATACGATAGCGTGTGTGTTATTTTCTGTGTCACGTTTACATCCGGGTCGTTTAATTATTATGTACTTCCATTTCTTGTAATAATTTTACCAAGAATTCTTCAGAAGTTTTAGTTTCAATTATAGCTGATGGCACTTAAGTCATCTATTTTTATAAATAATTTTACCAAGAGTTTTGGTTTCGATTATAGCTAATGGCACTTCAATAAATTATTTTTTAAAAATAATTTTATAAAAAATTCTTCATAAGTTTTGATTATAATTGAAGGAATTAAAGTTATCTCTTTCTCTCTCTCTCTGTATGTATATATATATATATATATATATATATATATTCATAAGTTTCGGTTTTGATTCAAGCTGATGAACCCATATATATGGATATATTTGGACGAAATCTGCAAGAATTCAAATATTTAAGCATGGGCTATGCCGGGCTTCCCTTCTTGGTTAAAAACTTTTGCAGTTTTAACAAAAGAACTACAAAAATATCAGGGCATCTCCATTTACGCTGAACATCCACAGAATGCTAACATCAATATATTACATATGAATGAGTCCCCTGTGGAATTTCCACAGGTCCTGCTAGTAATAAACTATCTGGATTATTTTTAATCCAGAAGGGCCCCTCTAGCAGACCTCTCCTCCCCAAGAAAAAAAAAAAGAAAAACTTTGAAACATTGCCTTGAATTGACAGTTTATAATACATGATATAATATAAATACGAAATAATCTGTAGGAGGTTGTCGTAAAACAAAGTCCAAACAGAAGTTGAAATTCTTTTCATCCTTAACGAATGTCTAACCCGATGTTTTGTTTTGTATTTCATTAGGCTTAAGTAACACGGGCAGGTTGGTTTCAGCTGCACCGGGTGCTGAAACCAGATTTCGAAATGGGCCAATTACACCTGGTGGAGGTTTGCTTACTGGTACTGCACTGTTTAACAGGACTCACAGAAGGTATTTTCATTTCAAGATTTTTTATTTTATTTTTATTTTAATTTTTTTTTTTTTTTTTTTTAATGAGTCACCACTTAAGGAAATAGATTGACAGATTAATGAGACAATTAAAAATAATGAAGTAAAATAAAAAAATTTTACTTATAAAGGCTTTATTTTTGAAAAGTGTTTCTTAATATTACATTTAAACACAGTTTTCTTTTTCTCATGGATACAATCTTGTATGTGAAATGATTTTTTTTACTTTAACTCTTATCACTTGCTATAGTTTTATTAGTTTCAAATATTAAACTTAAATATTACTAATATATATATATATAATTAGTCAACCACATACAGTACTGCTTTGATGTATTCACTCGTCAGTGCGGTTAGACTAGCACCCATCCCTAGAGATTGGAACCTACAACTATCTAGTTGAAAGTCAGCAGCTCTAACTTGAGGCCCATGGGATTGGTGTTCATAAACGACCTCAAATATCCATTAATTTAGATGCTTGACCTGCTTGTTTATTTATAAACAAGCAGAGCTTCGCATTACGGAGTAAATTTATTTGACATGAAATTCTTAATCTGAAGTGTTATTGATTAATTTATTTGCCAAATGAAACAAGTCTGAACTCGTAATACAGTTACATTTTTTTGGTAAATTTAAATCTAAAAAATTTTGAATGTTATTAAAAAATAATTATACAATATATTTGTATAACTATTACTTGTAGAAATATTTTTAAGTTTACATTTTCTATTTTAGTGCTAGCTTGTCCAAAGAAGCTTCTGGAAGGAGCCGTTTATTGGAGGACTTCCGAAATAACCGAATTCCAAATCTCCTCCTGAAAGACCTTGTCAACCATGTTGTAGAATTTTCACAAGATCAGCATGGCTCCAGGTATTTACATTTGTTTAAAAAAAAAAAAAATAAAAAATAATTCATGGCTCCTGATTTTTGAATGGTTTTAAACATTATGATACATGCTTTTAAAGAATTTTGTTTTCGATTGATTACATTTGGCTTTATATTATACAGGTTTTCTTGAAACAATAATTGGATCTAAAATTTTTTTATCCTTTTATTCAAATGAATTACAAAATTCCGTACTTGTACAGTTTAATCAAGACATTAAAAAATGAAAATATCGAAAAGTTTAAATTGTATGTATCCGTTATGGAATGAAGTTCCCCCCAAAAAATTTTCACTTAATTTCATCAAGTAGTTTGTTTTTCGCTGTTAAAAAAAAAAAAGTTATGATACCGAGCAAAAGGTTGTATTTTTAGGAAGAAAAGCTAGTATTAAAGATGGGGAGGGAGTGTCAGTGCTTTAACTGGAGTTCTCTCCCCGTGGCGTTTCTAAAATCCAAACAAAAACTTTAAAAAAAAAAAAAAAAAATCCAAGATGTCTGCCTTCAATGTGCTGTCATAAAAACGTGTTTTTACGCTGTAAAAAAAACTACTCTATCAAATTAAGTGAAATTTTTTTCAGAGATCTTCAGTTCCAAACGGATATGTACAATATAACCTTTTTGATATTTTCATTTTTTAATGTCTTGATTAAACTGTACAAGTACGCAAAATTCAAGATAACTTATTACTAAGGCTAGGACAACGGCATATTCTTTCCATTGTTTTGACTCAAGTATGTGTCCATTCATATCTTATATGCTTTTATAGAGTGATGTAGTTCTTGGTTGATTAACTGTATATATATATATATATATATATATATATATATATATATATACTCGAGTTAAAACCATGAAAAAATATGCTGTTGTCATAACCTTGCTTATTACAATTGTAAAAGTGGTTGAACGATAATTACTCTAATTAGATTGGAAGATGTCGTCACATAACATAGAATCCTTGTTCGCCAGATATTAGCCCCACCCTTTTTTTTTCCTAGGGTATGTTAAAGATAAGTGGGTGCTTATTTATATTGACATGCACAGGAAATATGGCAGTTCAAAATAATGACAAAACTTTTGAATATACTTTTCAGTGAAAATATTAGTGTATGTAATAAACTATAGAAAATAAGAATTTCAATAAGCATTTACTGTTCTGAATTTGAGATGAGGCTGATTGTGTCGCTCGTTCTGATCGCATTATTGTTCTTAATTGAGATCAACAGTATATGGGAACCATTACGATGCCTCCGTTCAATCTCGAAAGACAAAGGATACCCACTGTAAGGGCATCTGCACATCTAATTGTGAGGCAAGGGTCACGCAATCTCTAACCACACCTCTCCTGAATCGACACTGGGTCCAGTGGCAAAGAAAGTCCAGGACGATTGGAAACAATGCCGAGATAAGCGGAGAGCACATACAGCACCTGGAAGTCCTAAATAGTCACCCATTTAGTACTGACCAGGTTCAGTGTTGCTTAACTTGTGATCCAGCGGGAACCGGTGTGCCAACGTGATTATGCCGTATGGGATGACCATTAATTAATAATAAAAAAAAAAAACACAACAAAAATTGTACAACCCTTCCTTAAAATTTCAATCGTAAAAAGGAGATAATCTCCTGTCAAACTTTATTAGTTATCTCCTTTTGTCAACCAAATTTTTTTCACACATACAAAACCACAGCAAAAAAAAAAAAAAACAAAAAAAAAAAAAACCAACAAAAACAACTCTGAGTACAAAGCCATTTGCAGAAGCCAGTAACTTTTCTCCTTTCTTTTCCAAGATGGCGACCAACATGCCTGACGAAGGCTACATCAACCAAAATGTTGTACGAATAACACTCGAGATGAGAACAATAGTCCGATCAAATATAAACACTTAAAGCAATAAAAACAAGTAATATAAACACTTACTAATCGGTTTTTAAGCCAGTGTGTCTTTATTTTAAAGGGAGATAATTTTTCAAGGTGGGATAGTTTGCTGAAAATGCTGTTGAGTAAATAAATTTCATTTATTAAAATAGTAACTTTCATTAACCCTCCCCCCCCACTTCCTCATAATTTTTGGTGTACACTAATATTTTCACTAACAAGTTTTATTTCACTTGGTCATCAATATAAACACCAGAAAGTGAACTCGTAAAGATCTCAAATCCAATATTACATTGATTCAATGAAAAAGGATTGAAAGTGTCAAAATTAAAAGCCATGTAGATTTATTGCATTGGGTTTAACTAAAATGTTGCAAAATGTATCAATATTTGTATTGTAAAGAGTGGAGTCATATTGAAGTTGTTATTGTAATAAAAAAAAAAAAAAAAACTTGTATTTTTTTTTTTTTTCATATATATATATATATATATATATATATATATATATATATATATATATATATATATTACAGGCTTTAAATACAGCCTGTACTGATTTTAAACAAATAGCAAAGTTTTTTAATTTAATTCTAAGAACATGTATTGGTAGTGATGTTCTGGCATTCTTTCTCTAATTTGGTAATTGCCGCGATCAACAGGAGCACAGAGGCGATTATGCCTGTGTGCTCCTGTTGATGGTTCTTTGTACGGCCAATGTGTCTGGTTTTCATGACTAAAATGAAATTTATGTTACTTATTTAGAATTAAACCTATTTTTGTAATCAAAATACAGAATTTTTTTTAAAGAATTCAATATGTACTCTTTACAAAACAAATGTTGTATTCCCAGAAATTGTGTAAAAGGGATCATGTGTTTTTAATCAAATTTCATTTTCCATGTTTTATAAATAAGGGAGAGACAACTTCATTGGAACTATAAAGATCAAAAACAGCCTTATAATAGCTACAAATTCATATAAAAATGGTTAAAAATGATAAACTTGATAAAATGTCATTTTTCTTTGTTGCGTGATGAGTATGTGCACCATAAAGATTTTTTTTTTGCAACCAAATTAAAAAAAAAAAAATAAAAAAAAATAGGTTGCATTATTATAAACGAGTATCAAATACATTTTTGGTCCCCTGATTTATCGGAGAGGGACCCATGTTTTCAGTGGCGTCTGTGCGTCTATTATTCTGGACGAGTGCTAGATAACCGCCCATTAGTTTTTCCTGAAATTTTGCCACAAATTGTAATTCATTAAATAGATGTGCACAGTAAAAAAAAATTTTTTTTTTTTTTTTTTTTTTTTTTTTACAAAAATTCCTGTTGCACCCACAAGGGCTCAAAAGAGGTAAAAAAAAAAAAAAAAAAAAAAAGTCCCAAAATGGGGCAAAAATGACAACTTTTGATCCATCCATTTTTTTTTTTTTTTTTTTTTTTTTTTTTTTTTTTTTAAACTTGGCCAAAATGTGGAGGCCATTGTTCTTAATATAAATCCAGTATGGGTGACCCTGGCAAAATTCTGGTTCACATCCCCGAGGACTTTCAGTGCTAAAAACGCCCTTTTGTGGCTCTTTCTTTATATTTCTCAGCAAAAATTTGATATGTCTGACTATATAGTGTTTTTTCACAGTGGTCAACTCAAATATACACGTTAAGGCCTGAAACTGCAGTTATCCATTTATACTGGAATTCGGTGTCTCCTAGGGCTCAAAAGAACTCAAAAATGCTCCAAAATGGCCAAAAACGACACTTTTTGCTTCATAGCGTTTGATCCATCTATTAGATTTTCCTGAAACTTGGCTAAAATTTAGTATGGGGGACCCTGGCAAAATTTTGGTTCACATCCCTCTGAGACTTTTGGGGCTTAAAAAAAAAGTGCCGTTTTGGAGCTCTTTTTTCATATTACTCAAGAACTTGATATGTATATCTATATAGTAGTTTTCCATGGTGCTGAATTCAAATATACATTTCTTAAGGCATGAAACTGCATGGTTTGTCCATTTTTCACTGGGATTCGGCGTTCCCAGGAGCTCAAAAGGGGTTGCAAATACCCCAAAATCGCAAAAAAGACTTTTTACCCCATAACTTTTGCTCCCTCCATTAGGTTTTTCTGAAACTTGGCGAAAATGTGAAGGCAACGTTGCCCTTCACACTTCTCACATTCATCATTTCTTCACTATTTTTTGTGGCATCATGTCACATGCAGCACAAGAGGGGGACCATGCACGTGTGGCCTGTTCGTTTTATGACTCCAAGAAAGAGGCTGGGGGCATCATTAGAAAAAAAAAAATAGAATTTAACTTTTTAATAAAGAAATATACAAAGAAAATGAATTAATGATTTCTAAATTTGAAGTGTAAAAATTTAAGCCTGGAACACATTAATATAAAATGTTGGATTCATATGCCGATACATATACAAAGTGACCCCCCCCCCCAAAAAAAAACGGGCCCCAACTCTAATTAGGCCCCATTTCTTAGTGTTTTGTCCGAATGAAATGAAACTTTGGTCATAACTAGTTTATTATATTCAAAACATCATATCAAAACACTTGGGTCTTTGGCCTTTTTTTCTCTGTTCTACAGCATATGTTCTAGATGGCCTCTATTTAGCTTTTGTGGGGGGGGGGTCACCCTATATAAATCTAACGTTTTTCATTAGTAATCATTCACTGCAATACATCTGAATTTAACTGTCTGAGCAAGACTAATCTTTGGACTGGCCTATTGGATAATATAAACTGAAAATTAGAGAAGTTAGTCCTGTCAAACTATTTACTGTACCAAAGTGGCACTCTTAAGTGAATTGAACCGAAGGAGGGAGTTTCATGGAAGTATGAATGAAATTCACACGTGATCCCTAATTGCATGTATATTCTTGTCAGGGGAGATAACTGAATTTTTGCAGTTTTTGCAAGCAGGTGTCTATGTCCTCCTACATACAGTGCTTGCTATTTCTGTTTATCTGCTGAAATATTTAAATGAATTTTATTTACCCTATTCAACCTATTCAATTCTTATTACTGAAGGGCCCGAATTTGTTCCAACATCAACTAGCTTCATGCCTTATTTGGACCAATTTTCGTAAAAAAACAAGGAAACTTTAGTCATGGACTAAAAAGGAAGATTATATCACTGTTTCATCAATCTCACTTTAAGATTGTAAAAGTAATGTAGTGCTGTAAAACAGCACTTCCTTTTCATTGTCATGAATCTCTAGTATATATCCAGTTAATCAACTGAGAACCACATCACTATATAAAAGCATATAAGAAATCAACAAATACACACTCTAGTCCAAACAATGAAAAGAATATTCTTTGTCCTAACTCTAGTCATTAGTGATGCTCTACCCCACCTAAAATGGGTTATGGTTTTTGGCTATAATTAGGTAATCAATGTAAGTTACAGATATTGCTGAATTTTCTAAGGTCCCGAGGGGGGAGGGGGATGGAGAAAAAATAGAAGTAGCATGGGTGTTATCATAGTTATTAAAAACTTTACTCTTGATGGGTAACTGGAGTTTCTCTTCATAAAGTATGTGATGACTTAAATGTGAAGATTTTTATTTATTTATTTTTTTTTTTTTTTTACTACAATATAACAGCTGAAGCTCTTAAGCAAGAAGTTGATTTTTGACTCCAGAATCTTGATAGGTTTTATTTGCTTACATTTTAATAAATTATTTTATTACCGAAATCTGCTTCAAATCCTATTGCATTATTGAATTAATCCCATGCAGTTTCAAACCCATTCAATCATACCTAATAACCCCTTGTACCTAGCAATTTATACCTACACTTACATGACACATTACTGCAAAGTATTCATTTTTCTCTCTCCAGATTCATTCAACAAAAACTAGAAAGAGCAACCTCCCAAGAAAAAGCCATGGTCTTCAATGAGATTTTATCTGCTGCTTACAGTTTAATGACAGACGTATTTGGAAACTACGTTATTCAGAAGTTCTTTGAATTTGGAATCAATGAGCAGAAACAAACCTTGGCCCAGCGTGTCAGAGGTCATGTTCTGTCTTTGGCATTGCAAATGTATGGTTGTCGGGTTATTCAAAAAGCCCTTGAATCTATTCCACCAGACATGCAGGTAAGTAATCGCCTTGTTTATAAATTTGTTGATTTAAAAAAAAAAAAAAAGAAAAGTTTCTTGTGAGATTCAGCTTTTGGTAAATCTAGAAAGTCGAAATTCTGATTTCTTTGAATTCAGAAAAGGCAAATGTTAAAATTTTATGTTAAGCAAAATCTGATATTAGCTGAATCGCTAGCGCTTTGTGCCCCCCCCCTCTCTCAATCTTTATTTTTATCTGCCTCGTACTTCCAAATGAGACATAGAATGGCTATGGAAGGCAAAATACTGTGGTTCATCAAAGACCCTGGAGCAATTGGAAAATTCTTCTATTGTTTCTATTGTCATAGGCCACTTGCATCCCTTTCTGTATCTTCTATTTTATAGCACATATGATGTTACTGAGGAATGAGTGAGGACGCATGAACTCCTGCTTACCCTATATAAGTAAATTTAAAGTTATGCAAGGAAGCTCACTTTTTGCATTTAGCATTAGTGCGCTTCCATGCAAAATCATTAATGTACACCTTTTTCTTCAGGGAACATTTCTACAAACATGTCTGACATATTAACTCTGATATTAAATTCAGCTCTTAGCAAAACCGGATGCATTTTTCTAACGTGCAAAGGTTCATGATGGAAGTATTCGCCATTTTCTTTTCAGCGAATGGTTTCTTCTTCATCCAATTTATTTAGAAACTCAAGTCTTCTGCTGCTTCTTTTTCAAAAGTCTTATTTTCATTTGCCAATAAAAATCCTCTATTAAATGATTTCGAACAATAAATCCCCATCCCCAAATTACATAAATACTAAAAAAAAAATTGTTTTGCCGGCGATTCTCAACAGCTGTCGGTCGCGTCTCTGATCAATGCTCGGTATCGGTTCTCGTCAACAGTTGGTTGTGCCTGCGCCAACGTCACAAAAATCAGTCACTTAAGGCATAAGTACCAAAATTTATATTAATTTCATAGATATAATCTGAAAAATAGATATGTTACATTTCACTGCCCCCCCCCCCCTCCATTTTTCCAGTTTATAATAACTAGTATTATCATTGAAAGTGAATTTGCTCATAATTAGACAGCCTTTTGAAAGGCAATTTGTCGTAATCCACTATTGAGTTGGTTTTTCATGTGACAATCATATCTTGATATTAAATATTGGTGTTTATTTAGAATTAAACCAATTTTAAAAATTACATGCCAGAAAAATATGTGCATATCCATCATGGATTTAAGATGTATTCCAAAAATCATGTAAATTTATCCAGTTTTTTTTTTTTTTTTTTTTTTTTTTTTTTTTTTTTTTTTTTTTTGTAGCTATTACAAGGCTAATTTGGATCTAGGTACTTCGTTCAAATTGAGTTGTCTCCCCTTTATTCATAAAACATGGATCAAAACCTAACATATAGCTTAATCATAAACTTTGTTTTTCTGAGTAAAAAAAAAAAAAAAAGCCAAAAACTACCTAATCAATTTGACTTTTGGAATATGACATTTTCGTTTTGTGGCAGGTACATATATCAGTTTTTAAAGATTTTTCTGTATTTTTTCAAAATTAGTATAATTCTAAATAAGCACCTTCTGCCATAATTGCACTCTGCTCTAATTTGAGTCTTTATGCATATAATCCCACTGGATTCTGTGTTCCTCACATGTTAAGTGCTACTTAATTTTCTGGGCAGATTGTTTGAATTTGAGCCTGAAAATAAAATGATTAATCATTTAGTAGTTCACCTGTTCTCTCTATATGTCCTTTACACAACTCCATTCTCAATAGTTTAATTTTTATGATTCTATATTATAATAGAAATTGTCTAACAGAAATGCTGTAACTACATATGTCACAATGTTTCACAGAAACTCTAAATATGAAAATGTATTTTGATCCCTAATACTTATAAATAAATTGTACTCTCAAATAATGCCTCCATTTGCATTGAATTAGAAAAGTAAAAATGGTGTTAGAAATAGCTAAGAGCACGAGAGAGGGAAAATGCTTATTTTTTATCTGGCAACTTTTGAAGAATCCTAAATCCTTGTTACATGTAATAAGATTTCAGATGACCACCAGCAAATGAGTATTCTTGACCAGACTTTTCAGCCATGTAGTCAGTAAAGAAAATCAAAAGGGCTAGCATAATTGCAAAAGTAAAGATAATAAGAACTATGACAAAACTAAAGTTTAACTATTAGCCAATTATACGAAAATATATATATATATATATATATATAAAAAACGGTTGGGCAAGAACATGTGGAATTGTAACGTAACATGGCCGTTAATCTTCAAGTGTCATTACATTTTAAGATGGACTCACATGATGTATATAAATCTCTCAAAGGAAAAAAACTGACATTTTTCTGTTAGTTGATATAAAAGGCATTTATTTATGGTACTTTATAAAATAATGCATTACGTTCTTAGTTTGCCACTTAGTAAAAAAAAAAAAACCCTGTCTTGACACCTGCTTAAGACTAATGCCGTCACATGTGAATTTCATGCTGGCATGCACTTTTCGGTTCTCTCACTACATCGTGTTTTTTCTTTCCCTTTTCCTCTGCTGTGACGTCAGCTCACATACCAACTTGGTCATTTGCATATGTGTCATGCTGCTGTTAAATATGTTGGCATCTGTGATATGATCAAAGACAAAACAGTATTAAGCAGAATCAGACCTGCATAACATGTGTACATACACTCTTCTAAAAAGTTAACTTTTTCACGTATCTGTCAATTTTGTGCTTTATTAATGGTAGTCTGGAGACAAATCATGCAAAACTTGTAGAAATGGTATGAGCGAAGAATTAAAAATGTTCTCAATTTCTCTGGTTTTATAGATTGGAGAAAATTTCTTTGAATAAATTAGGTTTTGGAGTTTGTATCACTAGTATGTTTAGTACAAGTGTAACGAAGTTTGCAGCAAATGGACATAAGGAGAAGAGGCACTCATTTTACAGAGTGAATATAAAGTAATAGAGCAACAATTAATACAAGACATGTCACAGATTCAGTTTCTGAAATGTTAACAAAAACTAGTAATAGAACAAATACAATAGAAAATGTATTCGGTTTTAAGTTGTATATTGAGATTTCTGCGAACCTCCACTATTTTCATGGCACAAAATGATGAGGTGCTATAACTTCTAATTTAATTCTAAGTCAGAATTTAATACTTATCGTTGGCTAGTTTATGACATTGATATTTTTATTTTTTTTAAGCTCCTTACATCAAGTGGCTTCATGCTTTGTCTGAAGTGATTTCCCAAATAAAAAATATATTACAAAGCTTTGATAGGGGTAACAACCTCTCACAGAAGAGATGTTGCGAGTTTCTCTGCTTTATCGTTACTTTCATGGAAAGTGTTCGACTGAGCTTCAATCTATGGTCCCCCCCCTCGCCAAACTTTCACAAGAAACACTCGTCTAGTTGAAAACACTATCAATAATTCCCCCCACTCTTTATCTGTACCTAAACAAAGATTCCATGATCAAAGCTTCTTTCTTAGAACTGCACGCCTGTGGAATTGTCTTCCGTTTTCCTGCTTTCCAGCTGTCTATAATATGGTTGTCTTCAAGTCCAACGTGAACAAGTTTCTGATTAGCCGTTCCACTTAAGTTAACAAATTTACCGAACTTCCATTACTATCGATTACTATATTGTCCTTTTGACTGCTGTACACTCTTTTAACCTTTATCCTTGAGTGGCTTATCGGCCTTGATAAATGGGGACGCCTATGTAAAAAAAACAAAAACAAAAAAAACACCAAAACCTTCGGCGCATATATATATATATATGATGGGATAAGATCCACAAAATTTAGTTGGAAATGATTCTCTTGCTCTGCAGGTTTTATAATATACTAGCATTTCAGCCTGGCGTTGCCCGGGTGTTTGTAGGTGTATGTTGAGCAAAAAAAGGTCAATTTTTTTTTTAACTTTGACCTCTTAACATTTATTGTTTTGGGCTCAAATCAAGTTAAGTTAGATCCATATCCAAAGAACCTATATTTAAAATTTCAAAATTGTTGGAGTTTTCAAAGGTCAAATCGTTGAGCGTTGACCCCCTTAACAGCCAAATTTCTGGTCGAAAACCAATTACAAAGATTTTCTCAAATCTCAGTACCCTGTATATCAAATTTCGAGTTTGTAGACTGAAAATTGACATATTTTGTAGGGAAATGTACGCACGCACGCGCACACACACACACACACACACACACACACACACACACACACACTCTTTCACTTTTATAGATACATAGATTTATTTCTTTCTTTCTACAATTTGCAATGGATTTGCCAAGTGATCTATCTATTAATTTTTTCCATTATTCACGCAGCCTTCGTTTAATCCCCCCCTTATTTTATAAGATATCACTCTTGCTTTCAACACTTTCTATTAAGATGAAGAAAAAAAATAGGATCGGAATAAAAATATCAAAATAAAGAAGTTAATCTAGTTTTGTGTAAAGATGGTCAGAGGTGACATTAAGTTTTTGTGAGCTTTGCGGAGAAGTGTTGGTGCCCTCTTACATAACAGCACCTTTTATTCCCAAATGGTTACCATCCAGTACTGATCAGGTTCAACATTGCTTAACTTCGGTGCAACGAGCACTAGTGTCACTGTGATTATGCCGTAACTTCAACTCACCATGACGATTTATAAGGTCTTTCTATAAATTGGGTCTCGTATCAATCTTAATGTTTCTGAATGCAATTTATGAAATGAACTGGAAAGAACTGAAACTGGATAAAATTTGAAATCCATAAAAAAAAAAGTGGATTCTACTAATGCATGATTGTAAAATTAAAATGATCAAACTTTTTGCATTCTGCAAAAAAAAAAAGTCGGTATAGAAGGGATTAATTGACTGAAACCTGAAATTGGTAAAATGAAATCGAATCCTTCATTTCTAGTCTGTTCGTAAATAACAATTAGAAACATTTGGGTTTATGTGAGTTCCCTTCAATTAGAGTACCATTTTTGGTGTTTGTTCAGATTCGAACTTATGGTGGCATTTAAATGTAAAGAAAATACAGAAAAGTATGTATAATGTATGTACTCATTACGGAAAGATGTCATGTTCCCAAAATTATGTAAATAATTTTTTTTTTTTTTTTTAACTAAGAAAATCCAAATTTATGATTTTTAGTGTTTGTACTACTAAACTGCATTGATCATAAAACCAATCCCCCCCCACCTCTACACTTCAATTTGAGTTATCTCCCCTTTTTTATTTCACTAGATTTAATCATGGCAGATGAAAACTCGCTCTCACTCCATTGTAAAATTTGATTTTTTTTTTTTTTTTTTTTTTTTTTTTTTTTTTTTAAGAACCCGCCTCCCCCAAAAAGAAAAATAGAAAAACTATTGGACGAAATTATGTGATTTTTGGAATATTTCATCCTGTTCCATGACTGATATGTACATTCTACTGACTCTTTTGCATTGCTGCCACAAGTACCAATCTGAATAAGCACTACATTTTTAATCACTGAAGTGTTTTGGATCAGGTTGTTAAGAGACTGGATGGTCTCTCTAAAGACTATCTCTAAATGAGTTCCTATGTTGCATGTGTAATATAAAACTTGAATTACAAAAAAAAAATCCTATTTGTAGGATTAAGAAAATTAGGCTTCTGCTTAGATACAAATTGTTGTAATGGAAATGGTTTTTACTTTAGATTTATTTTGGTTTTAAATTTGTAAAAGTATGGACAATCTTTTTAATCTTAATCCATTTTTTATTTCAGGTCGAGATTGTCAAGGAATTGGATGGTCATGTCTTGAAATGTGTTAAGGACCAGAATGGGAACCATGTTGTGCAGAAATGTATTGAATGTGTTGAGCCAAAACATCTTCAGTTCATCATTGATGCCTTTAAAAGTCATGTAAGTTTAAATAGATACTTAATTTAATTTTTTATTTTTCTTATGTATTGTAAAGTAGATATGTTTATATTTTTTGATTGACAATATTCCAGCAGCCTTTGGTACTTGGAGAATATTTTTTTTTCTTCATGACTTTCTCTGGCTTGAGAATTTACTTGGATCGGTGATGAACCCATTTGTGTACCTTATGTAAACCTTCTTGACCATTTTTCTGACAACTTTCCTTGAACAGTGCACATCTATAGGACCTTCCAATGACTGGTTTCCATTAAGATCAAGTTGAGGGAGGTTGATTGAAATAACTTTTTTAAATCATTGAAACTTGTCTGTATTTTATTTTTTTTTTTTAAAGTATCTGTCGCTTTCCTAATATATCTGATTAGTTTTTGCTGGTACTGAGTTTTTATTCTATCTAACAAAAAGAAAAAATTCAACCAAAATCAAACATTCAGTCATGGTCCACCCATGAGGGTGTTACCGTCGTTCACTAAAATCATTATTTCTGTTATCAACACAACAGACGCCTTGGAAACTACCACTGCTTTTACAACTGCTTACAACCACTTGAAATGGAAAATGCACAAATTCTTTGCCCAAGCTGATAAGTCTAGAGTTCTTGAGACTTGTCTCTCCAGAATTTTTGAAGATAAGAAATCAGATATTAAATAGATAAAGCATTCGTTAATGGGCCTGACATGATTCAACATCAAAACTTTGCTTTAAATTATGCTCTTTGTGATTGAGTCAAAATTCTCTGTAAGACTGAAAATATTTTAAGTGATATCTATATCGTTTCAGAAGTTTGCTAAACTTGTCAAGAACTGCAACTGATTCTGACAGTATTCCAGTTATTAACACACATTGGATATTATAATGTGAAACAATTATTTAAATAACTTGTATATAATTTAAGTGAAACACAAATGTCATTCGTCTTTTGTAGGTGTTCAGTTTGTCCACCCATCCTTACGGCTGTAGAGTAATCCAACGAATTCTGGAACATTGTACTAATGAGCAGACTACACCGATTCTAGAAGAGCTACACGAACACACAGAAAGACTTGTCCAAGATCAGTATGGCAATTATGTTGTGCAGCATGTCCTGGAACACGGGCGAGCAGAAGACAAGAGCAAGATTGTTGGTGTGATTCGAGGCAAGGTTCTTGATCTCAGCCAACACAAATTTGCCAGGTGATTTTTTAATTTATTTTTTATTTTTTTATTTTTATTTTTTTTATTTTATTTTTTTTTTTTTTTTTACAGCAAGTAACTTTTTAGTTTTTAATCTTAGTTTTTTTCTCATGCATGGGCTACAGTGGATTGTCTAAAATTTACATGTCTTAATCCATCTTACGTTTTCCCTTTAGCTACCAGAGATTGGTCACAAAAAATTTTTTTTTTTTTTTAAATTTAAATGCATTCAACTTCTCACTTAATATTTTTGTTATTCTATAATGTATATTATATAGCTTGATAGATTATGCTTGTTAAGCAATTATTTTATCTAGGATAATTTGCCTTTATTTTACAGTTACATTTTCCCCCTTATTTATAACTCATTTCCATGTGTATTATTACTATTTCATTTGTTTTTGTCGTTTTATCTTTACTATCATTTAATATTTTATTATTGTGAGCCTTAATAATAATTTCCAAATTATTATTATAAACTGTAAGGTGGTTTCAAATTGTTACTGAATATTTTATGTAGTGAGATAATTTCATTAATATTTAGAATTTTTTTTTTTCTAAATTTGTTTTCAGTATTTTAGTATATGGCAAGATAAACTAAATACAATTTCTATTGCTATATATATATATATATATATATATATATATATGTGTGTGTGTGTATGTAAACTTGGAAAAATCTAATCTTTTCATCTTTCTCTCTCTTTCAAAGCAATGTGGTGGAGAAATGTGTATCTCATTCCTCAAGACAAGAAAGAGCATTTCTAATTGAAGAAGTTTGCTCAATGAATGATGGGTGAGTTTTAATTTAAAAAGTTATTTGTTTATAATTAGTTACAATTGAACTTTACATTTAAAGTAAAACACTTTGATGTACTTATGATGATGCAGAAATAAGTATCCTTACAAAAAAAATTACGAAAAATGGTAAAGATTGCGTAACACTTTTTATTAAAAAGAAACTTTAGTCTTTAGTAATTGGAGTAGGGGAGATAAGCCATGCTTTCATTAAAGCAAGTGTAAATGAACGACAGTATGATAACACCAATTTATAAAAAAATTTTTTTATAATTAATCTATTTTATTCTAATTTTTGGTTATTTTATATTAGTTTAAAAAAGATTTTTTTTTTTTTTTTTTTTTTTTTTTTACACTTTAAATGCAATTTTCAATTGTGACAAAGTAAAGAACCATTTAAAAACTTTTTGGTTTTAAGCAGCTAATGTACTTCCTAACTTCCGGTGTGTCTGCTACCATTAGCGGTGACAAGGCAAATCAGTTCCTTTGCTTTGTTTTTTTCTCCAGCTTATCTCTTCTGTGCATGTTTTTTTTATTTTTTATTATTATTTTATTTAATCAATGAAAAGTTTTTGTCTTATTTTAATTAAGAATCATTGAAATTAGTTTTTTTTAAAGAATTTTTGCAAACACTACACCTTTTTTAAAGATTTATTGAAAACTCTTGAAACCTTTTAAAAACTATTTTGGGAATATTATGCATTGGATACGTTTTTATAATTTCGAAATTTTATTTTGATTTTAATTTATATCCTTTCACATTATATAAATTCAAATAAGAATTTAATTTTTAAAATATAAAAGAAAATGTACTTTTATAATTTCATAAACATAAAATTTCCTATAAAAACTTAAATTTTTTTTTTTTTTTTTATCAAAAGTGCAAATAAAGACTCGTTATTTTTATCTGTATGATTTTAATTTTTATTGTATATTTTTCAATTACGTCATATTTGATTTCAGTAAATTGCTTCACAATAGAAATACTAAAGAAACTGATTTGCCGTGTCACTGTTTTTGGTAGCAGCTACACTTGAAGTTAGGAAGTAGTTTAGCTATCTATAACCCAATTTTTAAAGTTTTTATTCAAGATTGGCTTCATTTGAGTTATGCATAATTTATGTAAAGATAAATGAAGGAATATGTACATGCAAGATTCACTCCTAAATTAACTGATCATACTGAAGCTGTTAAACTTTTTTCTAAAATTTTAACAAGTGTTTTATTTTTTTTTCACCCCAAATAAGGTATATTCAGGGTTCGCACAGGCAATAAAAGAAAGACTTTATTTTTATTTCCTTGAAAAGACTTCAAAATTGTATTTATATTCAGTAAAACTTTGTCAGAATATTAAAAAAAGAAAATTGAAACGAATACTATTAAAATATTTTTTAACTAAACATAAAATCAAAATATTATCTTCTGGCATCATAGTTCCGGTATTGTCGATTGTGATGCCCCTTTATCACAAAACTGTTATCTATATACTTTACGGATGTAACCAAAGTAAAAATCAAAATAAATACTATTAGTTTTTTTTATATATCATTTTTTATATATATCAAATTTTAAAACTTGAATTTTGTCTGGAGAAAAATGGAAAATGGACAATGATATGTATGAACCCTAATATATTGCCACTGGAAACATAAAAGGGCTACTATTTGGGACCATATTTAACAACGGCAGGTATTATACTTCAATTAATCCACAAATTGTGCTTTCTTTGGAGTACAGAGTACTTTTAAAAAAATCATATGCCCCATTTGAAAACTCAAATATTTCAAATTTGCATTGTTCTAGTCATTAAATAACAATTAACAAAATTCCTAGAATTTTAAGTTTTTAAGGCCTCGTCATTTTTTCCCCCTCTGTAATCCCCCCCTCCTCTGTAATTCCCCCCCCCTATAATTTTTTTCCCCCCTCTGTAATTCCCCCCCCCCCCCCTGTAATTTTTTTTCCCCCCTCTGAAATTTTTTTTTCCCCCCTCTGTAATTTTTTTTTTTCTCCCTCTGTAATTTTTTTTTTCCCCCCTCTGTAATTTTTTTTTTCCCCCCTCTGTAATTTTTTTTTTCCCCCCTCTGTAATTTCCCCCCTCCCCCCCCTCTGTAATTTTTTTCCCCCCCCTCTGTATTTTTTTTTTCCCCCACTCTTTAATTTTTTTTCCCCCCCTCTTTAATTTTTTCCCCCCTCTTTAATTCCCCCCCCCCCCCTCTGTAATTCCCCCCACCCTCTGTAATTCCCCCACCCTGTAATTTTTTTCCCCTCTGTAATCCCCCCCCCTGTAGTCCCCCCTCTGTAAATTTTACCCCCCCCATAACCCCCCCCCCCATACAGTTTTTCTTTTTCAATAATTTCTGTGTTTATCCGTTTTCAGTCCCCACAGTGCCTTGTATACAATGATGAAGGACCAATTTGCCAACTATGTTGTTCAGAAGATGATTGATGTGGCTGAACCGCCTCAACGTAAAAGTTTGATGCATAAGATCCGTCCACACATTGCCACATTGCGCAAGTACACCTACGGGAAACACATCCTGGCTAAATTGGAGAAATTTTTCATGAAGGCCAATTCTGATATGAATCCAATTAGTATGGCACCGAATGGGGCCCTTCCGTGAAAGTGTCAAATCGGCGTACTTGTCTCTGCCAGGCTTTATCATCACCTTGGTTATTGCCATTTGACTGGCAAAATGTCTAGAGACAATACTCTATCTTCAGAGAGAAAGATGATGTATTTGGAGAAAGGAAAAAAAAAAAGTGTGGATTGTCATTGATAAAGGTCTTATCTATGCTTGGATCGATGACAATCTCACTTTTACCTATTTAAATAGGTAAAAAAAAATATTTAAATAAACGGCCGTTACCCCCTCCATCCCTTCCGAAAAGAAAGGAAAATGATTTTTAACCAAAAATGTATTTACAATGAATTGATTTGATTACAAATCAAACCAGAATAATTACAACGGCTCTAATCTGGGCATATTTTCTCCATTTGACTGGTTTGGATCTGTTGTGATATTCTCATGATATTCCCCTCCTCCCTAACCTCTCTTTCCCAGATATTGAGATTCACTGTTAGCCATATCAGATTCACTTTACTGATTTGTTTCTTGTGCTCTATTATAAAGTAACTGCCCTTTTTATTATAATTCAGCTTATGTATATATTGTATATTAAAGTTGAAATCTCAGCATAACTTGCCTCTGACACAAAAAAAGCTGACATTTTAAATTGTACAAGATTTTCTCGATTTAAGAAAGAATGAAATCTGTAAGCAATAAATGAGTTCACTCTATTATTTCTGACTTCTAAGCTTAAAGCGGTACTCTCATTAGTTTTTTTTTTTTTTTCTCAAAGAGTTCTTATCAAATATGATCAGATTTCATGTTAGTTAATTTGAAGTTTATTTTAAAATTTCATGCCTCGTACATCTTTTACACAGCACCAGAAAACTTTGTGAATTATGATTTGGTTACAGCTCTCAATTTTGCACTTTTTTTTCCTTACTCTTTTTGTGGACATTGTTGTTGTTTAGCTGTTCTGTTTCACTGAAAAAAAACAAAAAACAAAAAAAACCTTATTTGATTTGTTCAAATATCTATTCTAGTTCTAGTCTATTCTTGTTCCTCATTAAAATAGGTAAGGAATCCAAGTTCAATAATCTCTCTTTACGAAAACTGGTAATTCTTGCCAATTCATAAGAGCCTTGCTTTTTAGGTTGAAGTATATTACTTAAGCATTTTTGAATTGATCACTTTTTTTTTTTACTCAAGAAATAAACTGAAAGCATTTACCCCCCCCCCCACCTTTAAAAAAAAAAAAAATGTCATCCTGTGAAAGCTAAACAGATCAGCTAAACAATTGAGCGTTTTAATTTCTTTTTTTTTTTTTTAAAAAAGACTTGATTTATAAAATTTACTTTATGAGCACAGTAACACCTTGCTTAACAGCAGCAGATATTTTTTGTCATATCGTTTTCCATTGTTACATAACTAGTGTATTTACAAAAATAAAAAAATTAAGATAATTAAAAAATAAAATAAAATAAAATCAGTGTTTCTAATAAAAATGAGCGCTCTGATAAGGATTTTAATATACTTTTGTTGTATTTGTAGGGAAAAATAATTTCCACATTTTAGATTTTTTTTTTTTTTTTTTTTTTTTTTTTGTCTGAAAACCTTTTAAAACAAAAATTAAAAATTCTTGATAATTTATAATTTTAAAGCAGTTTGCTCTGAAAAAAAAAAAAAAACTAAAATAGCAAATTTTTTTTTTCTTTAAGAAAAACTGAACATGTATCATACTTGAATTTTTTTTGTGACAATAATTTCTGTTTGGTTTACTGTGCTGCTGAGCTGGGGTTTGCCAAACAACCCCAACCCTCTTGAAAATTACTCCCTCACCTCTCAATATTTTCTTGTGTACAACTATTATCTTTTTTGTATAATGTATACTCTAAAAATAATTGGGCATTTATTGTATTAGCCTATTAAATAGTTAATTGGTGAAATTTACTGCCTAACCCCTCTTTCAAAAAATTCTGTTTGGCGCCCCCTTTTTTTTTCTTTCTTACCCCCCAGCCTTTTTTTTTCTCTTAACCTTTTAACTTGAAAGCATTTTTATTACTTTGGTTGTAGCAGCAGCTGTGAATGATTTTTTTTTTTCTTGTAAAATGTAAATATGTGTGTACAGGTACCATCTGTATATTCACATTAATAATCAGTCATATCAACACCTGATGGAAGTGTAGTATCTGGTGATGCAGCTGATTCAGTTACCCTCCCCCCCTATCCCTACCTCCTCTCTCTCTCTCTAACTGCCGTTAACACAGAACAGTGATGGCAGAATCTTCCATCACCGTCTCTGCTGTTCATCCATCACAGATGATTTTTCTGTTTTGCCGCTATCGTTGTCACCCTAGTTGTATTCACCAGATTCTGTAACTGATGTAAGAAAATATTATTACGTAAAAAAAAAAAAAAAAAAAAAAAAAATGTAAGAAATTGATATTCTGTAAACAACTGTAAAATTGCTGTCATCACTTTTTCTTTCATCCTCCTCCCCTACCTTCCCTGGTTGAAACAAAACTCTGCTAACCTTAATAGACTGATCATGTTCTGTTTTAGAATTTTGTTTGAATTACAAAAAAAATAAAAAAAATGAAATTTTTTTTATTTTTTATTTTTTTTTTTATTTTCAATCTTATTTTAACCTTTTTTTACATTTGTAAATTTATTTCCTTTTTTTTTTTTTTTTTTTTAGTTTGATTTTAAATATTTTTCGTATTTTCAAATCTCATTTTATTTTAAACAATTTTTGTAAATTTAAAAATGAATTTTGGCATTTAACTTGCTGACTCTATGGTTCCTTTTTCTTAGAGATGAAAATTTCATAATACTGAATTTAGAACTGAAATTGGTTCTACTTTTCTCTCCACAATGTATTCCTCTTTGGAACATTAGCCTACTTTCAGAGTTTTGTTTCACGGGGAAATATTTTGGTTTCTAAATGCATCTTGACTGTACATTGTTCTAGGGTTGATTCTCTATCGTATTATAGGAGGCAAGAGTATTGTACAGACTACTCGGTGCTACGTTTGTATCATGAAGTCTTAATTTTGATATCACTGTACAGTTTCCGCCATATTTTTGTTGTCTAAACAATCTAGCGAGCTAATGATGTCTGTCAGTTTTTAGGGTTTATACTTTGTCTCCAATTCTGTATTAAGCCTTCTATTACAGTTACACCCTGCTCACCTCTTCACACTTTTTCTTTCTCCCTCATTTATTATGTAATTAATATTTTAAGTCCATTAAAGACATAAAAAAAAAAAAGTGTGCCTGTGAGAAAATTGTTTTCAGCCATCGAATCTTCCACCTTTTTATAACTTGGTTTAAAACTTCAAATTGTACATGTAATTTATAAATCTTGTACCTAAAGTAATAAACAAACAAACAAACAAACAAACTGTGCCCTTTGTATACTCTTTTGTACATTTTCCGTTTTGGGCTAATTCATTCTTTTGTGATTAAACTCTGTAAATAATTTCACAGATTAAAGACCCCCCCCCTCCTCCTCCTGAAAGAAGCAAGATAATTTAGGCATAGAATAATGGTTTACTGGAACTAGAAGGCATCGGTGATAATTCTGCTAAATTTAAGATTATATTAATGAGGGGTATGTTTTCATCTTCAAAGTTCAGGGTGATAGTCAAATGTCGGGAGTTGTGTTCAAACCCTTAAATTCAGGTTTGCCTCATAATGCTAAGGTGTTCATTGGTTGAGACCCTAAATATGGCAACTATTCATTAAAAAGAAAGGTTGCTTATATAGGAGACGCAATTGAAATATGGCAATTCCTAATAAAACACCAGGAAAACTTTTGGATATATTTACCCATCTGCTGAAAATATTAGTGTACACAAAAGATTATGGAAAATAAACATGTTGAATTTTAATTAAAAAATGAATAAATTTACTATTCAGTCAACCAACTCCTAGCATGGTGTGTTTTACAATAGAAGATAAACTATGTCACACTGGTTTAATGTGAATGTCATTCAGAGTTCAAATAGTAAATTAATTTATTAAAATTCTAAATAATTTTTGGTATTTTGTATTTTATTTTTTTATTTTTTTTCAGCTGATGAGTATATTTCATAATATTTCCTGTTTTATGTTGAACTGCCATATTTCAGCTGTGTTACAATATAAATTCTTAAATGTTAAATATGGCAGAATTATCTCCCCTTTTTTTGTTTTTACTCCGCTAAACTGTTGTCTCGCCATAATTTATTTCTCCGGGCTAATCCTTTCAAATTCCAAGTCCATAGGTTTCTTTTTATAAAATCTTTCAATGCAGCTGACTGAGCAACGGTTTGGCATCCTCAACGGTTTCTCAGCTTTCATAATCAATTACACAATCTCTTCCCTAATTAATATACATAATATACATACACATCTATACATATATATATATAGACAACCATTCATGTAGTATTCTGTAAATGATGTATAAAGTATGTAATTTTCTGACCACCCGATTGCTCTGTAAAAAATCTGTATACTATGTATATTTATAAGCAGAGGCAGCAGATGTGTTGCAATATATAGCTTGTATCTTTTCTGGATACAATAATTATTTTTGAATCTAAAACAAAAAATCAGAACAATATTGTATAGATTTATATATATATAAAAAAACAATTTCATTTGTATAAGAACAAAATAAGTAAATTTACCCCTGTATATAGAAAAATAATACCTCGGTTCAGATCAACTTATTTCGCTCTCTCTCTCTATATATATCTACCTCTCTCTCTTTATCCATATCTCTATATCTGTCCCTATTTTCATATTATCTACCTCTCTAAATCTATCCTTATTTCTTTTGACATCTAATCTCGAAATCCTCATTTCTCTATCTCTTACCTCTCTATCTATCCTCACTTCTATATCTCTATATCTACCTCTCATATAAATAAATACCCCTCCACCCCTACACAGAAAACCCTGGCCTTTCTTAACAAAGCGGAACCCCTAGATATTGAGCTGGTTCTTATGGATCTCATGTCTTAATCCTAATGTATTGTCGTTCCTATTTCTTAATTAAAGTTAGGAATCTGTAGGATTAATCTTAGCACATAAACAAAAAGTGCCACTAAAGCGAATGAAACCGCAGGTGACCTTCTCTGCACTGGATTGCCTGCTTTTCTTTCATATCTTTTCCACGTTTGTATTCAATCAATAATAAATGCTAAATTATTTGACAATTCCCATTCTACAATTTCATCATTGTCTGCAATTATGGTTTTATTTTTTGCAGACAAAACAAAAAATGTTGGATTAAATGCAAAAAATTTTTAAGTATGTCATCTTCCATCCTCAAGAATTGATTTTAAGCAAACTCTTCTATTTTTCAAGTTTCTATGTAGCTGCCTCTTGAAATTTGTTTTAAAGTGTAGAAATTAAATTAAGTGTACTTTTTTTTTTTTTTTTTTTTTTTTTTTAAATTCTATTAAACCTGTCCAAATAAGACCCATTTAAACCTTAGTTTTTGCTGTTGAGAAAAAAATTTGCATAAAATTAACTTAGTTGACATTGTATTTTTATCTTTTCGTTGGTTGTTTTTGGTGTTAGTAATTAATTTTAATGTTTATTTTTATTTTTTTATTTTTTATTAATTCCTTTGTTGTAATTGGTTACAGCTTTTGATATATATATATATATATATATATATATATATATATATATACATATATATACATTTTCTTTTCTTTACAATTCCTTGAATATTAGTTGCAATTAATCTACCCTGCATGTTGTTTGAATGTTTCACCTTTCTGTTGTTGAACTATAAAATCTGCCACCATAGTTTTGTGACTTTGGTCAATATGTGTACTGCATTTTTTTTTTCATTTTTTTTTCTTTTATTTTTTTAAGCTGACACAATTTTGCTTAATGATTTCAAAATAAACTTTATGAAAACGTAGACTAAAACATTTAGACAAAAAAAAATGTTAGTATATGGTTGCATATTAAGTTCTAAATAGGAATACTAAAACTTCTATTTACCCACCCAAATCAGGGCTTGATTTCAAATTTTAACAAGTTCAGTCATTTAATAAAATGGCAGTTCATATGAAAGTTGTTTTGATAAAAATAATTCAAAAGAAAAAAATGATTCTGCTACTCCACTATAAAAATGGTGACGAGGGAACAAATCCTTAATGTCTTCAGTTCTATGTGAACTTTTAAGCGTCTATAAGTTCATGTTTGCATGTGGGTTTCATTATTTAAAATTAGGTTGAGTCGTTGAAAAATCATTATGTAAATATGATTGCTTTGTCTTCCTGTACTTAGAATGTTCATGAACAAGTCATACTTGAAGTGTATGTATGTGGGAGATATGTTTACATATTGTTCCCCTCTTTTTTTTCTTTTTTTAAAAATAATTATATATATTATATATATATATATATATAGGTGTTGTTTCGATGGCTATGTGTATTTAGAACTGACAGCATCAGCTCCTTGCTTTGTTGACTTTGTAAAATTGAACTATTTTTATTGCTATATAGACTTTGTAATCTTTTTGTACTGTAAAAAGAATTCATGCGAAAATAGTTTTGAAAAAAAAAGGTGGGGGAACTTATTTAGAATCACACTTTATTAAAAAAAAAAAAAAAAAGAAAAAAATACAAATCTTTATGTATTTGTCATGGTACAATGTCATATTCCAAAAAATCACATTGATAAACTTTTAAAAAAAATTTTTTCTTCAAATATACAGAACCATTTACAGTTTTAACCGATTATAAGAGTATATTGTAACCATTAGAAAGCTTGGTAGTTTGACTTGAGTTTTATGGTGGATGAAAAAAAAAATGGTTGTTCTGAAAATAGCGCTTCACTTTGTAATTTGATTTTCTTAGTTACAAAAAAAAAACGTACTTGATCAATTTGATTTTTGGAATATGACATCTTCGTTCTGGATGTGAATGTAATGAAGATTTGTATGTTATTTTTTAATCAAGTGTAATTCTAAATAAGTACCCACCAAAAAAAAAAAAAAAAAATTATAAAAAGTATTTTTGTTTCTCTCTGGCAATTGTAAGCTAATTTCAGTACGTGCAGTCAAGAACTGTCAAATGTTGGTATTGTCGTCTCTTCTGGTTTCAGAGATCCACTTTGTCATGGGTCAATTCTTCTACAAATCAAAACGTACAGTTTTATCGGACCTGGCCAAACCTTGGAGTCAGGAGATACTGTTAATGGCTAAAGAAAAAAAAGATAAGTAAATAAATTAAAACCCAGCTGCAATTTTTTTTTTTTCTTTTTACTTAGAACTAGTCCAAATAAAAAAAAAAAAAAGCTTGACTGAAATATTTCTCTCCTGTAATCGTTTAATATTTGTTGTGTGATTAGGTCTTATCTGGTTCTGATAGTCTTAAAGCCTAAAATGTCTGAATGAAAACTGCTGTCAATTTAAATCTTTGTTTAATCATATTCCAGTGTATTTATACAGTTTTCTGCAGTGTTACTTATGCTCTTGAATCAAACTGTTTCTGCTTTCTGAAAACTATTTACTGATTATCTTTGCGGATTATCTGCTCAATTCTTGCAGCCGTTTCGGTATCTCCAGTTTAGATTTTTTTTCCCTCCCCCCAACATTCATAACTTTCCTTTATTTGCCTATGAAAGGATACTTTCTGCAGCCACTTATAAAATTTTTTTTAATTTTATACATAGAAAATTATGAACCTAATTATTGCACTAAAACCTTATTGCGCTTTCTTCCTAGGAGAGATATATTTTTGGGTATTAGCAGAGAAGTTGAACACAAAAGGTAAAAAAAAAATTCAAATATATAACAAATGTTACCAAAGGCAAGATAAGTTACTCTTCTACCTATTTGGATAAGTTTTGCTTTAACTTTCATTCGGTCCAAAAAAAGAACTAGTGCCGAGTTGGTAAGTTACTCACAAACATGGCTGACTCTGAAAGTCAATGTCTTAAAAGTGCGAAAATGAACAAAATACTGGTAGAAGTTGACCCAATAAATGTTGTCGTGACACTTACTGGATTTCCATCAGTATTTTGTTGATTTTTGCACTTTTAAGACATTACTGACTCTCCAAAGATGGCATGTTTGGGGTCAGCCATGTTGTTGATTTAACTTATCAACTTGGCACTAGTTCTTTTTTTCTAACTGAATAAAAGCTTTAAAATCTAAAATAAGTTAAACACACACACAAAACTTATTTAGGTAGTTAGACGAGTAACTTATCTTGCCTTTGGTAACATTTATTTGTTATATGCTTTTTTTTTTTTTTTTTTTTTTTTTTTTTTTTTTTGTTGACTTTTCTACTAAATCCTTAAATTTTCTAATTTGAGTCTAAATAAGCATTAAATGTTCTCAATTTTTAAACATTTTTATTTTTCTACTTCCAAGGACTTCCTAAGGAGATATAGGATGCAACAACTTGGAAGAAGTGTTTACTATCTTTTCTAATCTTTGGGAATTCTGTTTAAAGTTTTTATTTGACTAGCATCAGGGGCCTCTCTATACTTTTTTTCTTTTTCTTTTTACTGACACTAAAAGATATGTTAACCACTTATTGCAACACTCAATATAGATGTGTAGTGGCACCATTTTGTATGGCATGAACTTTTAAAGCCAAAGTTCTGGTTCTTAAATTATTTAATAGCAACAAGTCCTAGTTGATTGCTCAAGGCTTCTAGATTGGGGTCACTCTACAAAATTCTCTTTGTGATTATTTAATTTGTTGTAAAAAAAAAAAATATTTTTAGTATATAAATGCTTCCATATCTATTCCCCCATTTGACTGCATTTTTGATTTGTGACTGTCCAGTTTTCTTTATATCTATATACAGGGGTTTGACAAAATAATGGAAACCCCTTGTGCATTTTGCATCAATTAATAGGTGTTTTAAACGTATAAAAATAAAACTACAAAAATGTTAATTTCATATTTTCGGCAAGATACAAGTCTTTCTGGTATGGTCCCAGGAATATCTATAGGGCCCTTGAGAGAAAAAAAAATGTGCTGGCGGAATACCTTTTCTATCCCGCTTTCCTGGTCAAGGGTCTTGTAGATATTTCTGAGACCGTACCAAAAAGACTTGCTGAAAACATGAAACAAACATTTAAAATTTTTTCAATTTTAATATCTAAAAAAACTCAATTGGTGCAAAATTCACAAGATGTCTCCATTATTTTGTCTTACTCCTGCATTTAATATTTGGTTGCAATGTTGGAAACTGTTTTCATGTTATATTTACAGCAGGTGGACAACTTTGAAATGGGATTTAAAATAGATTGAAGCTCGCGTAATGTAATTTCAATATTTTCAAGTTTTCATTGTGGAATGTAAAATTGTTTTACTTGTAACTTTATATTGAATTAAGTTTTATTTTTAAGTGATTTATGCTCAAGCTTAAAAGCATCTGATTATTATTGTAGAGTATTAACCAATATAATATCAATATAATTAGCATTAAAAAGAACAACAAAACAAATTCATTTCAAGTTTTGTCAACCTGAGGAAGAATTACCGACATAGAAATCACTTGCAACATTAGTGGTCCTAATATTATTACTTAAAAATTTTTTTTTTTTTTTTTTTTGAGGAGGGGGAATGGTAGTATCAAGCTGTTTTTATTATAAACAATAAACCCAGACCATATCTAAATATGTTACAAGTTTATCCTCTTTTCAAGTTTATTTTACAAGTTTCCCCAAATAATCCTCACATGGTTTTATTTAATACATGTGTAGATAATATCAATCCGATGCAAGGGTTATTTTGCTGTTTTTTTTCTTTTAATTTTTTTTTTTTTTCTTTTTTTCATCTGTCGCAAAAGAAAGTGCTGCTCTAAGCTTAAAAATGAACAAAAGTAGGTTCTAAGTTTTTGAAATAATATACTTAAAACGTTTGAGTTTTACATAAGTGGTAACCTTAAGGGAAGAATGTTTTGGAAATTTTGGATAATATTCTGCCCCCCCCCCTTAAAAAACAATTATGTACATTGTTTGATTTCTCTGCTTGCTGAAGTTAATACTTATTGCAAAAAAAAAAAAAAAAAAAATAGAAAAAGCAAAAAATTAAACTTGCCTGATTTTGAACCCACTTTTATTTTCACCCCCCCTCCTTATTTTCCTTCAACCAGCTATATTAGGTTGCGGAGTGGTATATATATATTATATATAAAAACTTATTTTGTAGTTCCTGTGAGAGTCAGTGTCAGCTCTCCCACCTTGAATCATTGACATTGTGTATGATATGTAATGGATTTTAGCCTTTGTGTATATTTGCCCATTTCCCATTGTATATTTATCAAGGTTTTACTTAACTGTATTTATCACTCATCATTTTACAGCTGTACAAAAAGGGTATATTCATAAATAGCCCCTGTGCTGGATTAACGTTTAGGCTGAAGTTCTCACACTTTATGATTTCAACTGAGAAGCCATCAACGCATTAACTACTTTTTAGGCTCTTCTGTCTATTGTGTTTTGGCCAAATCAAGGGTGTAGATTTTTGTAGTTGTCAAGTATAGCTTTTTCTTAATTGTACATGTTGTATAATAATAAAAATATGAAATATTCTGTTTTTTATCATTGTAACTTGTGTAGTAAAAAAATCCCCCAAATAAAGTTGCTGGTATGTGATCTATATCTTTTGTCTTGTTGTTTATAGAATTTTTATTTTTTAATTTAAAAAAAAAAAATTTTTTTTTCACCATACTGATCCGGAACCTGACACAAGGTTGCATCTGCATCTTCGGGCAGTTTGCAGTAAGTTGCTTGAAAAAGCTGATGCAAACACTCTGATAAATGTTGAAAACAAAACTAATAAATAAGTGAAATAAGATTGGCCGTAAGTTTATGACCAAAAAATCTTTTCTCTTTAAAAATTTTCTTTTGAAAGTTTTTTTTTTTTTGGGGGGGGGGGGGAGTAAACATCCTCTTTTTGCAATGAAATTGATTTGAAACTTGTCTACTTACAGCTGATTGCCAATTGGCTAATGATATTAGTTTTTTCCAGCTGCTTTTCCTGTAAACTGCCGGAAATGTCAACTTGACGTTGGTTCAAGTTCTGAATCAGTACACCCACTTTTTTTTTTTTTTTTTTCTATAATTAAAAAAAAAACAAACTCATGTCAGAACTACATTATGACTATCATTTCATGGCCTAAAAGTTTCATCTGTCTATTGGACCTTAGTCATTTTTTTTTTTTTTTTTTTTTTTTTTTTTTTTGCGCGTGGTGCAGAACTCAAATTTACATTAAGTAAAACCGCACTGTTAATTTTCACCAGGATTTGACATACCCTGGGGAGTTTTGGGACTAAATGGGTGGGTGGGTAGGGGGGGGGGGCGCAAGTGCTGAACTTAGTCTTTTTTTTATGCCTTGTTCACTGCATGCACGGGAGACCATGCATGCTCCACTTAGTTTTTTTTGAGTAGAAAATAAAAAAAATAAGCTACAAAAATAGGAGTGGCACCATTTAAAATGAGCAACTTTTTGAATCCAGAATTTCATTCTCAAGGCACTTTTGCCAGGAATTCAATGACACATATCTGCTTCTGACACATGTCCATGGCAGGTGTTGCTTTCTTAGCATCTCACACCATCAATATCTACAACAGAGATGAAACTTAATGCATAAGTTCAGTCATTGTAGCAATGCAATTTGCAATCCCTTCTAATCAATCTGGATGGAATTAAAAAGAAAAAAAAAGGGGCATTACTTTTGGAACGCCTCGTATTCAAATCCATATTCACTGTTTATATTTTCATTGTTTTGACTGCTTTAGAATTATGAGAAAAGTAATCTATACAAGTTGGATTTCCACAAATGCCTGTACAAGGTGCCTTCAATAAGTTTCTTGACTTTTTTGTGCAGTCATTTAATATTGTTGTAGACTCTGGAAAATTCAGTAAGTTATCCTTATACATCTTGTAAGATGCCTGATCAATTTTTATGATTTCAGGTTCAAATGAACAGATACAGCAGGAATTAGAATACACCCTATTTAAGCCCGATTGTCACAGCTGGTGAATTTCAAAAATGCAATCTGGATGTGAGGACATTTTAGAACAATATGCAATAAAATTGTTTTAAACTTGACAAAAAATGCAAAAACGTATGGAATTCTTCAGACTGCTTTTGGACCATCTTGCATAAATCGAGCATCGGGTTTTGAGCGGCATAAGAGATTCAAGGAAGGTAGGGAATCTGAGGTATGATGATAGGTGTGGGAGGAGTAAGGAAGTTAGAACACCAGAGTTGATTGGCCAAATAAAGAATTTCATAGAGACTGTCGTGTTTCTATAGACAATAAGTGCACATCTTGATGTCAGTGTGGGAACTGCGCACAATTATTATCAAGGTACATAAGATTTGTGTAAAGCTTGCCCCAAGGGAGATCAGGTGCCACAGTTTGACAATTTAAAAAAAAAAAAAAAAAAAAAAAAAATCACTCCAAAAGTTAAAAATACTGGAATAGTTGTTGAATTAAAATTTACTATTTTTAACTGAATTTGTTATATCTACTTATATTAAAAAGTCACTTTGTCTCTGTGCGCGAGTTCATTCCTTATGAACTCCGAAACGGCTGGGCCAATTTTTATTTAAATTTTACACAAATATATTTTGTGTTTGGTAGTGTTTTTTGGATAGGTTTTGTATTGGAATAGCTTTGATGAATATTGGTAATCGAAAACATTCAATTAAAGAAGTCTCATTTTGACCTAACACCACAAGTGCATTTGAAGTTTTATCGCCACCCAAACAGAAGGGCCTTGTGTATGAAATCAACAACTGAAGTAAATGAAGTTGTGCCACATGAATTACCTCCCCTTAAATGTAAGTAAAATCAAAAATTTGTTTTTCTGCCAACATGCAGAAATTTAAATGATATGTAAACCAACAGCTTGCGGATTAACTTCCCATCCAAGTTGCCTACCTATAAATCTGTCTCCTGCCTCATTTGGGGGCAAACAAAAGTTAATAAAATAAATAAAAACGGCACTAGTTTGAATTGCCTGTTTTATCTAGGGGAGATAACTAAAACTCAATTTTCGCTAATTGTCTTTGAAAATATTTTCAATAATAAAAATCGAAATATTGAATTTCAAGAAAAATCAATTGTATCTACTTAATTATGTCGCAGTAATTAAAATATCCAAAACTTAGGGGAAAAAAACGTTCGGAAATTATTTAATGTAAACAATTTTCGAAGACAATTAGTAAAAATTGAGTTTAGTTATTCCCCTCCCCCAAACCCTGATAAAACTTATAATTCAAACTAACGCTAAAAAAAAAATTATAAAGTTAACTGTGTACGCGTTTGTTAGTTTAGATCATACCCCAGAAGAGATGGTCAAGGGATTTGCAATTGGGTGAGGAGGGTTGCCACAAGTTCAGCAACCGATGGTGAGAAACATTGTTGAGCAGTCATGCCTGGGTCATGTTAGCCTTGGGGTTTGTATTAAAAAAACTAGACAAAATACTATTAAACACCCGCTCAATATATGTTACCGTGACATAGGTTGACATATATTAGGCGGGTTTTTAATAGTATTTTGTCTAGTTTTTTATTTATAACACCTTTTCCACAACTTACCGTGTTAAAAAGAGTCAGGCGCCATCTTGAATTTTCCAATACATCGGTAAAATACTATGGTTTTCGAGCTGAATAAACATGTTACATTGAATAAAAAAGGGGTCAAAAAGTTAAAAAAAAAAAAAAAAAAAAAAAATTGACCTCTGCAGTCTCTACCAAATTAATTTCTGGTTTAAACATTTGAAATTTTACATAAAGGGTATTCAAAGATAGGGCAAGCTTTTTTAATTGGTTTGGGTCGAAAATTTGAGCTACCAATATATAAATGTATGTTTGCATGTCTGCCTTAAACTTTTGACAAAGGCGACGAATTTTCACAAGATCAGTATTGAATGAACGAATCTCTTAGAGATTTGTTTATCTTTTTTTCATCTCATAATTTAGGACGCTCGTTGCATTGAACATGAGATGAAAAAAAAAAAAAATGAACGAATCTCTTAGTAAACGAGAGTTGTGTCCCTCTCCACAATGACAAATTGTAAAAAAAGCGCTCCTATCCTGGTGTCACAGTTTTTGCAGCGACAGAAAACTAGGTACCTTTTAATCCACCATTTTTTTTTTTTTTTTTCTTCTCAAAGAATAAAACTTTGTTTTAATGATATAACCGTATTACATTGTGATAGTGTTGAAGTGGGATAGTGGGAGTTTAAGGATTAAGGGAGGGGGTAGAGAGAAGAGAGAGAGAGAGAGACACACTGGATTGAAATTGTGCAGATTAGCTGAGGAAACCCTCTCATTTTCTTAGCTGGCAAGACTTGAACAAGGGAGGATGTTTTGCGCATGATGCCAAAGGCAGGGACATATCCTTCTTTCTCTCTGTCTGTCTGTCTCTTTCTCACACACCACACAAGTTGATGTGCTGCTTTGAATAATCTTGTAATTGGACGATTTCAGTATTTTTCCTGATTCTGAAACAATTACCGATTTCATACTAAATTCCCAATTCCGATAAAATTACAGATTTTTCGATTCTTCAGCAGTGGAAGATTTTGTTTGAAACAAAATCAAATAAAAAAAGATAATTAAAGGAATCGTTTTTGGCATCGGAAAATATCCACAATTTTTTTTTTGATTCCAATACCGATTCTGATATCCCAAAATGTTCTGATTTTTTTCCTCTTTTTGATTCCGATTAATCATCTCCAAACCAAGTAAAGTCGGCATGGTAATGTTTTATATTTTGCTTAGGTGAGCTAGAAAGGTCTGCAAATGACATTGGTCTTTATGTTAATGTGGATAAGACAAAGTTTATGACTTACAATGCCGTGGGGGAGATCCAAGCTCTAGATGGCACACCACTGAAAGAAGTTACTGAGTTTACGTACCTCGGCAGCAACATAGATTCCACGGAGAGAGATATTGAAATTTGCATCTCAAAAGCATGGGCTGCATTGGATAAGCCGCGGTCAGTAGGGACTTCAAATCTGACAGACAAACTGAAAAGGCTATTCTTCAGGGCAGTGGAGGAAAAAAAAAAAGCTTGACGGCATGTACACCTGTATGCTACAGTGTTAAATATATCTTGGCAAGGTCATCTCACGAAGCAGCAACTTTATGGCAACCTACCTGCCATATCTACTACTAAGCGGGAGCGATGTCTATGATTTATCAGTCACTGTCAGAAGAGCAAGCAAGAGCTGGTGAGAACTGTATTGTTTGGACTCCATGGCAAAGGTTGGTTGGTTGGTTGTTTTTGTTTTACGGCATATCAACCCTTTTTAGGTTATTTAATGCCGAATCCAAAGATTTTGAAGAAAATGTTTTTAATAGAATATATTTGTTGTTTTCAAGTCGGTTTCTATTTAACCCATAGTTGGGACCCTAACAGGTACTACCACTCTGGGTCAGAGTGGACCTGGGAGCAATGACAATTAAAAGGTGGCTCCACACTCCCCAAAGCCCGCAAACTGGGGCCTCACCACTGGATATAGTTTAAGGTCATATCCAGGACCACCATGACACAGGTGCATGAGCATAGGACAACCTAGATCCACGAGTAAAAAAGAAGGCTTTTGCGTCCTATTTATTATTTATTTGTTCACTTTACTATTTTTTATTATTTATTTATTTTTTTATTATTTATTTATTATTTATTTATTCAATTTAATTTATTATTTATTATCATTATTTATTATTTATTACCAATTTTTTATTATTTATTTATTTATTTATTTGTTCACTTTACTATTTTTTATTATTTATTTATTTTTTTTATTATTTTTTTATTATTTATTTATTCAATTTAATTTATTATTATTTATTATCATTATTTATTATTTATTACCAATTTATTATTATTTATTTATTTGTTCACTTTACTATTTCGCTTACTTCTGCTTCGTTTTCTTTTTACTTTTACGGGTACTTTTTAGAGTCTGTGTTCTTACATATATGGGTGTGTGTATTCTCTTACATATCTTATGTGCAGTTCACTGTTATGTGTGTGTGTGTGTTCTTATCAATACACTATCTCATGGGGAGTGGTCACTGCAGACAGATGCATCGATAAACAACAAGATGGACTGAAGCTTCAATCTTTTATTAAATGCAAGCCTATCATCTCGAACCCTGGTTGTGGAGAGCCGGATCTCCGATCTGCATTCCTCTGCTGCCTAAACCACTCTCCCCGATGTGGTTGTCAACTGGAAGCCTACGACCACAATTCCCGTGTCACCCCTAATTTCCGGTGCATTCTCTCTAGGTTGATACCTGTCAAACCTGACCTTTTGTGACCCTGCCAACTCGCTGATGGGAAATGAAAATATGCTCACATAACTTTCTATTTCTAAAACTACCTATATAGCAATTAAGCTGGGATTCCCAATACTACACATGTGCATCCATGTATCCAGCAAATTGCACATGACGGCAACTGTGATCCTGAAGATCTGCGGTGGCTGATGGAAGATAGCGAAATCTGGAAAGAGAGTCACATTGGTCTGGGCAAAGAGCCTGGCCAGATATAGATAGATAGATAGATCTTCAGTTAGACTAGATTACACATTGACATGAGCATTCTTACGACAGTTTTCTAAACCTTACTACTTCTGTCCTGGCTCATGATAAATTGGAAGTGTTTTGTTGGTGACACCATCACTTGAAGATTGCCGTACATGGTCAATGAGTTCTTTATATCCGGTTGAAATTTTAAAGTCTCTGTCCCTGCCTTTCCTAGATGCAGTGTGTTCAACTCCATGTACCCCCTTTATGGTAACTAAACGAAAAATGATAGGGTAGAAAAAAAATAATTATTAATGAAAAAGAGAAATTTGTGAAAGGAAGCGAAATAATTATATTGAACTAAAAAAAAAAGAGATAAGTTGATAGGGGAGATAATTAAGTTCTGTTGCTTACGTCATGTGATGAATGCAATTGAAAATGTCGGACAAAATTGATTCTCCAAATAAACTTTATCAAAAAACAAGTTTTTCATTAATAATTATTTTTTTTTACCTTTTCGTTTTACGTAATTTTTTTGGATATGTTACTGTTTGAGACATGAGAATTCTGTAGGTACGATTTGTTTTACTTGAAATTCGATATTTTTTCGTTTGTATAATATAGAAGCACCGTAAATTCTTTTCACAAAATACATTTCAAATATGTAGTATAAGTATTAATCCACTTTTAAGAAGCACAGGGACAATGGAATTTAAAATGTGAGGTTAGAAAGAACGATCACGTGCTAATTTGTATTTTAAATTCGCATGTGATCGTTCTTTCTAACCTCACATTTTAAATTCCATTGCCCCGTGCTTCTTAAAAGTGGAATTATACTTTTAAGAAGAACGGGGGCAATGGAATTTATATATATATATATATATATATATATATATATATATATATATATATATATATATTCCTTTTTTCTTTTCTTATGTACCATGATGTTGTCTAGCAGAGTGGTTGTATATTGTAAGTCCAGTGATAAGCGCTGTTCGTGTGCGAATGTGTAGTATAAGTGGCTTATACTACACATTCGCGCACGAACAGCGCTAATCACTGGACTTACAATACACAACCACTCTGCTAAACAACATCATGGTACATAAGAAAAGGAAAAAAAAAAAAAATGTTGTATTGTTTTTTTTTTTTTTTTTTTTTTTAATCCTGATGAAGGCTTTCTTATAAGTCGAAAATTTGAAACTTTAAATAAATAAATATCTGTTTATTTAAAAAATACAAATTCGCACGCGATCGTTCTTTCTAACCTCACATTTTAAATTAGATTTCAAATGTATTTAAAATAGTATAAAATTAGTGTAATGGTGTATAAAACGATACCCTAAGTTTCAAAGATGGCGGCATGTCTGTCAATTGAAGTATGGAAGCACAAAATGGATACAATACTTCTGCTATCCTTCAAAACTGCTTTATTATATATTTGGGCAAAATATTAAGATCTTTTTTGTTAATATATTTTTTCTAGTATATTTACGTTTTTTTTTTTCCCCCAAATATAGTCACGTTTTCTTTTTTAAATGTAGTATATTCAAATATACTTTATTTAAACCTGCGCAGTCTATAACGATCGGCGCCGATTTAAAAAAAATATTGTTTTTTGTAGTAAGCAGTTTTGAAGTATAGCAGAACTATTGTATCCATTCGGGATAAATTTGAAAATGTAAAAAAAAAAAAAAACAAAAAAAAAATTTATCTGGTTGTCACAGAATGAAGATTATATATTCCAAAAATCACAAAAATTCATTAAGTATTTTTTTATTTTTTATTTTTAATTTTTTTAAATTTTTTACGAAAAACAAATTTACCGTTTTTTTTTTTTTTTTTTTTTTTTTTTTTCCCCAAGAAGTAATAGACGAGGCCATATTTCTCTAGAGAACATAAGGGGAGGTAATCAGTGATTATTTTGATAGTTTCCACGTGAATTAGGATTGCCTGTTCTTGTCCACCGATCCGTTGATTTCATATTTTTTCATTCTCATCAAAACAGAATAAAATTTGAATTTCTTGAATAATAATAATAATAATAATAATAATAATAATAAAAATAACTGCATCTCGAATGCACAAACAAGTGGTACAAACATAAGCCGGCAACAGTACTTGAAAACAAGAATCACAAAGTCCTACGGGACATGGACATAGAAACTAATAAACCCATCTAAGCAAGAAGACCGGATGTCATAATAATTAACAAGAAAGAAAAATCCTGTCAAATCGTAGACTTTGCTGTTCCAGCTGACCACAGGGTGAATATCAAAGAAAAGGAGAAACGGAGCAAATACACAAAGCTAGCCAGAGAGCTGAAAGGGATATGGAAGATGAAGAAAATCAAAATAATACCTATAGTAGTAGGAGCACTAGGAACAATCCCGAAAAACTTTGAAAAAGAATGGGAGAAATTGGAATCAAAGGAATGATTGAAAAATACAATGAACAACAATAATGAAATCAGCTGAAATACTAAGATATATATGGAAATGTGGAAACTAACCCACAGGAGCAACAAGCGCGGCCAGACAAACTGCTTCAAAGGCAAAACATGAAACACTACATGGAACCAAGAACACTGAAACTACATATCTATAAGTTCTCTAACCCAACTCTATCCCCATCCCCCTATTGCCACATCACTGTCCCCCTCCTAAAAAGCAAGACCAAATAACCAAGCAGAGTCAAGGAGAAAGGAAAGACTGATGAACTGACTAGACCTCAGCCGAATAAGTGTGAAGAGAACTGGTACTTTGGGGAGGCTTATTGCCACTCAAATTCCAGCAAAGACCAATAGCTGCTGCCAACGAGAAATCAATGGCAAGCAACTGTATCGGGAAATGTCGACGGGGTTACTCGGGCAATTTTTTGCAATTGCAAGAGTGCCCCTTCTTTAGGGGAGCTTGCTTTAGATCCCCACTTTCTAGACCTTGTGTCAAATATTGGTGATGTGGGAACTAATTAAATAACTACTCTCATTATGGTGAGGATGATCTCCTAGTGATTTCGGCTGCAGGGAGGCAGGGTAGAATACACGTCACGGATCCATTCTTGACACTCAGCCTGACAGGTGAGGGGCCAGGAACCGGCTCAGCACCTGTCGGACTGAGGTACGCTGCCTAGGTATTACTCAGGATGTCCACCCTCCCAGGCCTTGCCACTAGGCTTTCGGGTGGGGTAAATTAATTGCTTGTCGACTGAGGCACGCCAACGGGAATAGGCGATCTTTTTAATTGCCAGGGTGCCCCTCCTTTAGGGGAGCATTGCTTAGAGTCCCACTTTCTGACCTTGTGTCACATATTGGTGATGTAATTAAATATCTACCCTCATTATGGTCGAAAACATTTTAACAAAACCCATGCAAGCAAGAAGACCGGATGTCGTAATAATTAACAAGAAAGAAAAATTCTGTCAAATCCAGCTGACCACAGGATAAATGTCATAGAAAAGGAGAAATGGAACAAATACACAGAGATAGCCAGAGAACTGAAAGAGATATAAATGATAAAAAAAAAAAAAAAATCAAAATAATACCTAGGAGCACTAGGAACAATTTCGAAAAACTTTGTAAAAAGAATGGGAGAAATTCGAATCAGAGGAATGACTGGAAAGATACAATGGATAACAATAGTAAAAACAGCTGAAATATTTAGGAAAACTCTTGAATGTGGAGACTAATACACATGAGCCACATGCGCTGACCAGACGAATTAATGCAGAGACAAAACATGAAGCGTTACATGGAACCAAGAACATTGAAGATAAGTTCTCTATCCCCTCCATCATCCTCTCCTATTACCAAATAACCCCCCCCCAAAGAATGATGCCAAATAGCCGAGAAGGATCAAGGAGGATGGCTAGACCTCCGCTGGATAAGTGCGAAGAGGACTGGGACCTTACGGAGGCTTGTTGCCACTCAAATTCCAGTGGAGACAAATGGCCGCATTGGTGAGAAATCGATAGTAAGCGACTGTTGCAATAATGCAAATTCATTTGCAAATGTTATCAGAAGAGGTGGAGAGCACTGGAAAACTGGGGAAACTTGTTGTCACTCAGCTTCCAGAGAACACCACAGGCTGTTTACAAGGAGAGATCCTTTATGACCTGTGTGAAAGCTTCTTGTAGGCAAAAAACTACTTGATCAAATTACGTGATTTTTGGAAATTTTCACCTTCGTCTCGTCTAATTTTAAATGCTGCCATAAGTGCCAATCTGAATAAGCACCGTTTTTTATTTATTTATTTATTTTTTTTTAAAGAGAAGCAAAATGCTATGAAAATTATATCTTCATTTTGTCCTCGTCAAAATGTGTGCGCGATGACCATCTGATTAAGATGACGAGGAGGAGAAGGAAGAGGAAGAGAGGGAGCATTATCAGACAAAACGTCATGTTAACCGTTTGATGTATTGAGTTTTAACGAGATGAGTAAATGGATGATAGTTCAGTGTTTTCGATAAAAAAAAACAAAAAAAAAGAATCAACAAAAAACAGGTAATAAATAATGAGGATTCGAACGACATTGGTTTTTTTTTTTTTAATCTTTTTGGTGGTGGGGGAGCGAGGGTGGTGTTGAAATGAGAGGTTGAAATGGAAGTAAAGATTGGGAAACGTTTAAAAGGTCGAGAGGAGGAGGAGGAGGAGGAGGAGGAGAAGAAATAAGATTATTGTTGAAGAATTAGAAGATGAAGAGGAGGAAGAATGAAACAAGAACAAAAGAAGAATTGAAAGAAGAAGAAGAAGAAGAAAGAAGAGAAATTGGAAGGAGAAAAAGAGAAGTCCGAAAGAAGCATATTGGAAGGGACAAAAGGGGAATGCAAAGAAGACGAAGAAAAGGAAGAAAGAAAGAAAAGGAAGAAAAAGAGAAAGGGGGAGAGGAAGTACTGAAGAATTAGAAGTAGAGGGGAGAGGAGGAAGACCAGAAGGAGAAGATAATTAATAATAATAATAAAAAAAAGACGAAGAAGAAAGATATCAAATTCGAATCGTTAATTAAGCTAACATGCTAGTAAGAGTGCCCTCTCCAATATTAACACGACTACGACGACGACACAACAACAACAACAACAACAACAACAACAACAACAACAACAAAATAACGTTTCTTGTGATCTTACCGAAGAAGAAGAAAGAAAGAAAAGAAGAGGAGGACGAAGAAGAAGAAAGTGTCACACTCAACTGTGCACTTGAGATAGTAACGTTTGATGTGACAGACGACCTCAAAAAGAAATGAAATATTTTCTATTGATATTCCAAAATTGATTCTTAAAAATTGTACTTAGAAGTAATCAATCATATTTATCGACGAAAAACGACGTGTGTTCCCTGGTTAACAAGTAACGATACAATTCCGTCAAACCTGATAAAATTTGGTCATAAAACGCGCAAGCGAACCAGGATTGTGAAGGTGTATAGCCCTGCCTCAGACATTTGACAATTCTAATAAATAAACAACAACAACAACAACAACAACAACAGAGAAACGAAATAAAATACTAACAGCTGAACAAAACAATGCGATTAAAACTAACTATATCAAAGCTAAGATAGACAGAACCCAGAAAAACAGTAAATGTAAACTCTGCGGACAGAGACAAAACGATAAGTCACGCAATAAGCGAATGCAGCAAACTTGCCCCTCAAAGAATACAAGAACAGATATAAATGCTTCAGACACAAAGATACAGTTCCACCAAACCTGATCACGTGTGATTAGTATTGTAAGAGTGTAGCAGTGTCTGCGTTTGATATTTGTTCCAGTTTGACAATGCATCTAAAACCAAGATTCTATCTTTACATCATCAACGCGCTGATCTCCGTCTGGCATCAACTGAAATGAATGGCTCTTGTCTTGGAGCTCCATATTTTGACAAATTTCTGGATCTGACCTTTACTCCTGACCTGAAATGGAACACGTACATCAAATCCGTTGCCAAGATCGCCGCTGAATGCATTTCTCTACCCGTATAATAAGAGCCAAGTACGTTCAAGAATGTTGTTGCTACATCTGGGCCGGAGCTGCTAGAAGCACCTATGCTGCCTTTTTTTTTTTTTTAAATTTTTTTTACAAGGTGTTCACCACTTATCAAGGCCCGGAAGCCACTCAGGGATAAGGGTTATTGTAAGTACAGTACGTTAGTGTGGATATTTAAAGTGTCTACTTAAGGGGTGGTTCATCAGGAATTTGTTTACGTTGGACTTGAAGACATCCAAGTTGTAGTCAGGTGGGAAGCAGGCAGACGGAACAGAGTTCCACAGGCGTGCAGTTCTAAGAAAGAAGCTTTGTTCATGGAATCTACGTTTTGATTTAGGCACAGATAAAGAGTGGGGGAAGTTTTTCACAGTGGATTCAGCTAGACGGGCGTTTTTTGTAAAAGATTGGCGAGGGGGGACCAGAGATTGGAGTTCAGACAAGCACCTGCCATGGAAATAACGATAAAACAAAGATAGGCTTGCAACGTCTCTTCTGTGGGAGAGAGGTTGTAGGGTAGAGAAAAGGGCATCGGCCACTAAACCACGAAGTCTATTTTGTACTACAGAGTTGAAAATAGACTTCGTGGCTTAGTGGGGGATGCCCTTTTCTCTTTTTCTCTCTTTCTCAGACGTTATGGCCTATCTCTGCTTTATCGTTATTTTCATGGCAAGTGCTCGTCTGAGCTCCAATCTATGTCCCTCCTTGCCAAACATTCACGAAAAACACTCGCCTAGTCGAAACCACTGTCAGTAATTTCTCCCACTCTTTATCTGTGCCTAAATCCAAAACTAGATTCCGTGAACAAAGTTTCTTTCTTAGAACTGCACACCTGTGGAGCTCTCTTTCCCTACTAATAATATATGGTCGTCTTCAAGTCCAATGTAAACAAGTTCTTGATGAGCCGTTCCCCTTAAGTAATCCAATTTACTAAATTTACACTACTAACGATTACTATGGTATTGTCCCATTGACTACCATATACTCATTAACCCTTATCCTCGAGTGGACTCCTGGCCTTTATAAATGATGACTTCTTTGTAAAAAAAGCATATTATTGTGTTGTGTTCATACTCATAAACAGAATAGCGCTGAAAACAGAAAAATTGAATTATCTCCCTTGTTTTCACAGTGTAACAGAGCGTGGACGCGAAATGATGTCGCCGATGAAGAAAAAGACTACAAAAAGGAGAAAGAGCAGATTAGAGAAGACGATCACGTTAGAGACGTGAACGACGTTCGAGATCACGTTAGAGACGTGAGTGATGTTAGAGATCACGTTAGAGATGTGGATGACCTCCGAGATCATGTTAGAGACGTGGGTGACACCACGGCCATAAGGAGAAGTCACACGTGGCTGGAGAATGAGGATCTAAATGTTGTTACAAAAAAAAAAGTCAAGTCATTACTTGTCCTATGTTCCTTGCGACGTACTCTGCTACAACGTGTTGGGTTTACGTGTGTGACAGTTCAGCGGTTCTCGTAACGTTAATGGCGGTCATCGATTCTTACAATAATAACCATGCACAAAAAATACTAATAGTAAATGTTTGATCCAATTTTGTAATTTTTGGATGCATAGCTAGTTTTTCGAGATGACAATTACGTAATTAATACTGCTTTTGCTTAAAAGGGATATATTAAAAATAATCCACTTTAATATGACAGTAAACAAGCACTGACTATTTTTTCCAGCGAATTTGATTAAAAAAGTCGTAGGCATTTAATTCTCTTTTACGTGATTTCTCTTACTAGTGTCATTCTCTGTTTTTTTGTTGTTGTTACAAACTTCCACCTGATAGTGCATGACTAATCAGTTGACATTATTTAACCGTAGCAATAAAAAATAAATAAACGCATTTTTCTTATACAATTGATGGCCACCTTGTCTAATGAGACAATAGCATTCTGCATCTGGTCTGGTGCACTGCAGCAGCTACTATGGTTATACAGTTCGAAGCTGGAATTTGCTCTCTGGATGCAAGCCTAGGCGGGTGATAAGGAGACTTAGGTTTGCCCAGTTACCAAAATCCCCCTCTTGGTGTTGCAGACAAAGTCCGACGGAAAGGCAAACCTATACAGTCAAAGCAAGAGCAAGTCCAGGAGTTTAAAAAAAAATTTCTTTATTCAATTTTCACCCCAAACAAGGCAAAGATCCACTTTGAAGTAGGGGGCTACTATCGGGGACATAAGTTGCAGAGGCATTATGAAAGGAGATGAGTAGCAAGATGTTTGTTCACATTACACTTGAACTTCTGCATATCAGTACAGTTGGGAAAGCAGAATCCCGGAAGGGAGTTCCAAAGACTTGCAGTTCTGGGGAAGAAACTATTGGCGTAAAAGGCTTTCTTACTCCTACGGATCTCTACTGTAAAGGGGTGGGACTTAATTGCTTGTCGGGTTTGTCGGGGGTAGTCACGTCGAGGAGGCACAAGTGCTTGCAGTTCGTCAGAACACTCACCATTAAAGTACTTGTAGAACAGGCAGAGGGATGCAAAATTTCATCGATGGGACAGAGGCTGGAACCTAGATGACAGTTCAGGACCTATCAGGTTGGCGACTCTCTTTTGAACTCTGTCCAGTAATGAGAGACTAGTAGCAGATGCACCAACCCAAATGTGACAACAGTATTCCATACATGGGCGAATGGTGGTCTTATAGAGGTACAGGATACTTTCAGGTGTAAGTAATTTTCTAGCATGGTAGAGAGAGCCCACCTTTTTTGCAGCAGCCTTGGCAGTGCTCTCAGTGTATCTATTCCAGTTCATGTTCACTGTAAACGTTAGGCCGAGAAGTTTAAAAGAAGTACTTTAAGGCAATGTGTTCTTGGCCATTGCTATTGGTGGTAGAGAAGGTTTTTTTGTAGTTATTGAAGGAAACAAGCTTAGTCTTGACAGCATTGAATGTGACCATCCAACTTTGTTGCTGGAAAGGTATTGTAATGCTTCACTGTCTGCCCATCGCGACTCCAAACCGTATTTTTTTGGTGGGTTTTACTGTTAATCACTAGAAAGAATATCTGCGACAGAACGAGTAAAATTACTTCCCTGAACATTTTTGCATCACTTAAGTCCCTTTATAAAGATTTAAATCAAGATATAATGATACTAAACCCGGTTTTGCAGTGCTTCACCTTCATCATTTGGGACTCGAAACCGGATTTTTAAAAAATGTATTTTATTGCAGACTATTATCCTCATCTTTCTGAGATGTTGTTTCACGACGTTTCGGCCAACTATTCCTCTGGCCATCGTCAGGTGGCTATTCCGTCGCGGTTACCACCTGACAAAGGCCAGAGGAATAGTTTGCCGAAACGTCATGAAACAACATCCCAGAAAGATGAGAATAAAACTCCGCAATAAAATAAGTTAATAAATAATACTCATCTCAATAATGAATTCCAATTAGGGTTACTCCCTTTAGCTTTTGTCTTTCCCAAGGCATCCGCAAGGCAGTGGAGCTGTTTGCCCCTAGCTGGTAAAAATTTGAAAAACTTTCTAATTTCGACAAAAATAACGGAGATCCTTATCGTAGTTATTATTGTATGAAAATGAAAATGAAATCTTTAAATGATTCTTCTTAAAAAATATGTGATACAATATTATGCAATAAACAGTTGATGGCGCCACTTTCGACGACACGGTCACATCAGTAATAATCACTTCTAACAATTATTACTTACTTGTCTCCCCATGCGGACTGTGCGTGAGATATCATCTATATATATATATATAAAAGCGAAAATGTATGTATGTTCGCTTTTAGTGTATGTCTGTAAAAGGCTTTTTTCGCTGGACTTCTCGGTTGGCTCATTCCTTCTTAAAACTTTTTATATCACGTCTAAATGATAATATCTAAGAGTTACGAACGGGGGTCGCATGTGTATTTAATTTGCCCGACTTTCACGTGCTATTTTTTCCAGATTTTTAGATTGTTGCGTGTATCTTTCGCTTTTCAGTATAAAAAAAAAAGCAAAACTGGATTCGGTGGTCTCCGGAAAGCGATGTTAATGTTTGGTCAATGTCGGCTTTTGAGCGTCATATCAAATAATTGCTTTCGTCTGGACACTCCTCTAATAAATGGGGAGCTGGTTTTCCCCAAAGTTGGGTAAAAACAAACAAACCGAGTTATTGACCTCATTAAAAACTGCCCCGCAGAAAATGTTAACTGCTGACTATCTATTGTTTACATCGTCATAACGCTCGCAGAATATGTTAACTCCACGATTTCCACTTGATCTCATTAAGTCATTAAGTGTGGGCACCTGTCAATTCTCTTCCTACTTAAATAAATTCAAACATCTTTCAGTATTGCTTTCTTGCTGGTCGATTGGTTAACGTGTCATTTTTTTTTTTCACATTTTATTTTTCAACTTCTTCACCTCAGGGCTTCGGGTTCGATCCTACCTACATACGAAAACTTTTTTATCTCCCCCCCCCGTGTTTCTCACCCGGGCAACGCCGGGTACCTCCGATAGTCATTTTTAAAAACTTAATGCGTTTTGATAGCTTTTTTTTTTTTTCATACAATGCTTATAATTTAAATGTGTTCTGATATAGACCTCTCATCTCTTTTCGACGATGTTCTAAAAGAAAAAAAATTCTGATCGATTTTGCCGATTTCCATATTTAATCCAGTAGATAATCTAATTTGGATAAGAAAGCATCGTATGCACCAGTATCAGATGTCGATGTCAAGACACCATAATTCACTACTCGCACAGCAGCAGCCGAATAGCGTAATGGTAAGAAGCATTGACTCATTTGGACGGTCGGGTTTCGATCCTGGGTTGAAGTAGTTGCCTTTCTAGCCGCGCTGATGAGCTGTGATACAGCGAAACTATCTTATATGGATGACTAATATATATATATATATATAGAGAGAGAGAGAGAGAGAGAGTATGCTTACAGCCAACAATAATTCACTTTGTCTTCGATGAAGCATGTATTTTTCTATTGGCAACTGCAGTTATAACACTGCTTATATAATTTAAAGGAGATTAGAACAATAGTCTAAAGAGCTGAGTGTATTTCAATGTAACTGAAATTACTAGTTTAATTAAAATACAGGAAAGAGAAAGTGCTCGTTGTAATTTAGATATATAATAAGCTCGATAGGTAAATATCCTAGAGCTAATTCAATATTAAGTAATGTGATTGATAATTTAAAATTTAAAAATCAAATTATAATTAGATTAAAAATCCGTTTCATAAGAAGGAACAACAACAAAATCAATTATTTGTACGATCGTTTCGGAAAACAATGCTTTTTATTGTGGTAAACATCAAGTTACGTAAAATAATTATTACATATAGTTTTTTAATAAGCAAGGTCTCCTCGTCAGCAAATTTTGAAGGGTTTTTATTAAATTTAAAGTAAATAAGAAAGGGAAATAAAGTTATAAAAACTATATATTAATATATAGAGATTTATTTATTTATTTATTCAATAAGGCTATTATACACCTATTAGGAGTGTTGGGTAAGTGAGGACTCTTTATATCATGGTATTTTGAAGCCTGATGCTTCTCAACAGAAGAGTGGAGAAGATGCTAGGTAGCATAATAGGGATGCGACGTCTAGCGATAGTTACATTAGGAGCGAAATAAAATATTGAGGCTGCTTGGGGGAGCTATAATGATCTCTGTTATATAGGAGGATTATAGCTTGTATTATGTAATGCATGTATGTATATAGCATATCTGTCATATATATATATATATATATATATATATATATATATATAAGTTGACGAAAAAGTTCTTGCGCAATTTTTAATTTTGATTTCAAATGATGTATTTTCAAATTAGTTTTTGTTATAATACCTTTACTTTATATATCATTTTAAAGAGCGTTTTTCGCCTTATTTAATCTTTTAAATGACAATCGTTTTAAAACAATTCTGTCTTCTTTTCAGAACATTTAATACAAGATAGAAAAAAAAGTAAATTCGCATAATTTTCTTATTTCAATTCAAGCTAGGCCGAAAAGCTGTTGAAGCAGCATGCAATATCAACGAAGCGTTTGACCTAGGAACCACTACTGAACGCACAGCACAATGGTGATTTAAGAGATCGACCATCAGATGTTTACAATGATCACTTAAGAGCCTTAGTCTAAGCCAATCCATGCACAACTGTTCAAGAACTTGTTTCTTAATTAGACGTAACATATACAACGATTTCCAACCACTTGAGAGAGATTGGATAGACAAAAAACTTGATAGATGGCGCCTTACGAATTGAATAACAACCAAAAGAAGTGCATTCGTCCCTTCTTTTATGCAACAAGAATGACCCGTTTCTCGACGAGGTTGTTACTTGCGATGAAAAGTGGGTTCTTTTATGACAACCGTCGACGCTCAGCTCAGTGGTTAGATGTCGACGAAGCCTCACGACACTTCCAAAACCAAAATTGCATCATGCTGATCGTTTTGTGGTCTGCAACCGGTCTCATCCATCATTTTTTTTTAATGCAGACGAAACCATTACAGCGCCGAAGTACTGTCAGCAAATAAATGAAATGCATCAGAAACTTCGACAACAACACCCAGCATTAGTCAACAGAAAAGGCCCAATTCCCATCCACGATAATGCACGACTGCACGTTGCTAAACCGACCCTGTAGAAATTGAACAGATTGAGCTACGAAACTCTGCTTCATCTGTCATACTCTTCAGACCTCTCATCCACTGACTACCACTTTTTTTAAGCATCTCGACAACTTTCTGCGTAAGAAATGCATTAAAAACATAAACGAAATAATTAAAAAAAAAAAACGCTTTCAGCGACTTCATCGCCACCAGAACGCAAGATTTTCACGTTACTGGTGTAAATACATATGTTTTGTGTTGGCAAAAGTGTGTTGATTCTGATGGTGCTTATTTCGAGCAATAATATTTTTGCTTGAACCGAGATATGTTCATTTGAATTTAATAATTAAAACCACAAGAACTTTCATGATAACCTTATAATGGAACCCATTTTGTTATTTTTCTGAAATGTTGGGATGAGAATTGATAATCGTATTATTTGGATTATTCGAACACCTGTTCTCATCCTGAGTGCTCTTCTCCCAGCGTTCCGCCGGTGCAACCTCCAATTTTCTTCAGCTATATCTTGTTCGCAGGGAGCCGAGGCGCAACGGATAAAATACTTAGTAAAATTCAGTTCTGAGTAATGCTTTTTGGGGAATTGGATGTTCAATCCTCAGTGCAAGCGATACTAAGAATACAATTACGAAGTATTTAAGACTTCTACCTGGTCATGGCTGACGAAATGAGAGCATGCTACTGCTGCGGATTGAATAAAAAGGTTTTGTTCAAAATTCCGTGCAGATTTTCCGAGTTCGACAGAAAGATTCTCGAGTTTGAGAGACAGATTCCCGAGTTCGACAAGATATACCTGAAGTAGGCCTGAGGTTACATCGGGCGTAATGTTGACAAAATAATGCTCAAGATGAGAACAGTAGTCCGAAAAAAGTAAACCTAATACGCACTCGTGCATGTAGACATACATTTTTTGCGCCCATTTCGGGTACACATTCATATACTTCATGAATTTGCATATTTTCATGAATTTGCATGTTTTCATGAATTTGCATATTTTCATGAATTTGCATGTTTTCATGAATTTGCATATTTTCATGAATTTGCATATTTTCATGAACTTGCATATTTTCATGAATTTGCATGTTTTCATGAATTTGCATATTTTCATGAATTTGCATATTTTCATGAATTTGCATATTTTCATGAATTTGCATATTTTCATGAATTTGCATGTTTTCATGAATTTGCATGTTTTCATGAATTTGCATGTTTTCATGAATTTGCATATTTTCATGAATTTGCATATTTTCATGAATTTGCATATTTTCATGAATTTGCATATTTTCATGAATTTGCATGTTTTCATGAATTTGCATATTTTCATGAATTTGCATATTTTCATGAATTTGCATGTTTTCATGAATTTGCATATTTTCATGAATTTGCATATTTTCATGAATTTGCATGTTTTCATGAATTTGCATGTTTTCATGAATTTGCATATTTTCATGAATTTGCATATTTTCATGAATTTGCATGTTTTCATGAATTTGCATGTTTTCATGAATTTTCATGTTTTCATGAATTTGCATATTTTCATGAATTTGCATATTTTCATGAATTTGCATATTTTCATGAATTTGCATGTTTTCATGAATTTGCATGTTTTCATGAATTTGCATGTTTTCATGAATTTGCATATTTTCATGAATTTGCATATTTTCATGAATTTGCATGTTTTCATGAATTTGCATATTTTCATGAATTTGCATGTTTTCATGAATTTGCATATTTTCATGAATTTGCATATTTTCATGAATTTGCATGTTTTCATGAATTTGCATGTTTTCCAATTCTCTCTCTTTGCGTTACATCTTTTCATCTATTCGAAAACTAGGCTACAAAGAGATTAGCGTCAAGAAATCAATAAAGTGCTCGACTGCAAATGTGAGGTAAAAACAAACAAACAAACAACCTCCCCCCCCCAAAGAAAAACTATGCTACATATTTCAAAGACGTATCATGGTTTCATTGATTTGAATTAAACTTTGACCATTTAAAAGGCCCTTAAAAATCCATTCAAATCATCGACTCATGAAATTAAAACAGGTGTAAATATAAGACAGAGTCCCATCACATCTTTTCCTCATTATAAGTGAACCGAACTGCAAGAATATTATTTTCTATTGATCACCATGATCCCAATTGATACAAAGATGATCTTCATCCTCTGCTTCCGGTTTTAATATTCAGCCAATAATCATATTTCCCCCTTGACTCTGGTTGTGTGTTCATAACAATTCCTTTCTTCAACTCGTTACTCTCTCTCTCAATTTATATTCTACAACTTCGCACTTGACTTTATACTGTTGTTTTTCACTTCCTTTCGATTGCTATTAGATATTTTTATTGCATTGCCCTTCATCTTCCTTCTCTAAATTCATTCATCTCACTTGAAGAATTTGTACACGGCGGAACAATAAAATTGTCACCCCAAAGAAAACAACATTACAACTTTATTTTAAAACTTTTATTGAAAAAATCAATTCAGGTAACTTGAATACGCAGTAGAGCTGACATCCATTCAATGTAGCCACCTTCAGCCTCAATCATCGCCTCGATACGGGCTCGGAACTTGGAGCATGCCTTTTTCACAAGCGCCGGCGGGAGCTCAGCAAATACTCGGCGGATGGCTATGATTAGGCTGGCTTTGGAGTTGTGGGAGGTCATGTTGGTGATGTTCTTGACGTATGACCAAACTAAGTAGTTCAACGAATTCTGGTCGGGAGAGGAGGGGGCCAGTGAGAGAAGGGTACAAAGTCGTAGCACTTCTGAAGCCAAGCCTGGGATTTTTAGGGCTTGTGGGCCGGTGCCTAATTTTACTGTTACACCCAGAATCTGCCAGCGGCCATTTGATTGCACCAGGGGGTGACCACACTCTTCAGCACTTTGGTATTGACTTTCAAGCTGACTTTGAAGATGTGAGGTGGCATGATGTGACCCTCACTTGAAACCACACCAAAGATCATAATCGTAGCCGGAACCTTGTTTTCATAACCCTGGGCACGTCCCTGTTATTCGTGGCAATCCAGTGATACATTCTGAGCAATGGCCCTGTTATCATAACTTGGATAGGTAAAAAACACTTTCAGACATGATAGAAGGCTCCTATCGCTCTTAGGACTTGTACACAACTCGCCAACTAGTAGATCGTCTGCAAAAAAAACAAAAACAAAACAAAACAAAAAAACAAAACAAAAACAAAACAAAACAAAAAAACAAACAAAACATATATAAAAGCCAAGTACGTCCAAGGATGGAATACTGCTGCCATATCTGGGCAGGAGCTGCTAAAAACAGCCTATCCTGCCTTGACAAAGTACAAAATAGACTTCATGGCTTAGTGGGGGATGCCCTTTTCTCTACCCTGCAACCTCTCTCCCACAGAAGAGACGTTGTGAGCCTATCCTTGTTTTATCGTTATTTCCATGGCAGGTGCTCGTCTGAACTCCAATCTCTGGTCCCCCCTCGCCAATCTTTCACGAAAAACACCCGTCTAGCTGAATCCACTGTGAAAAATTTACCCCACTCTTTATCTGTACCTAAATCAAAACGTGGATTCCATGAACAAAGTTTCTTTTTAGAACTGCACGCCTGTAGAACTCTGTTCCGTCTGCCTGCTTCCCACCTGACTACAACTTGGATGTATTCAAGTCCAACGTTAACCGATTCCTAATGAACCGCCCCCTTAAGTAAACACTTCATCAAATCTCCACACTAACGTAATGTACTTGCAATAACCTTTATCCCTGAGTGGCTTCCGGGCCTTGATAAGTGGTGACCACTGTGTAAAAAAACCAAAAAAAAAACCCAAAATAACAAAAAAACAAAAACAAAAAAGAAACGGTTTTCATCAAACGGAAATTGAATCGTCGTCTTTTCTATGGCGACAATTTTATCGTTCCACCCCGTATTTTCTTAATTCTCTCGACTTCACAATTCTTTATCTACCTTCATCAAACATTATGCAAACGGATCCTCCATATCTGATCAATACACATTGACCCTTTTTACCCAACATTTTAGCAGGGCCACGCCATCATTTGTGGTTTTGTTGTCCATAGTAGACACAGTCACCTGTCACGAACCCGTTCATCCGCATAAACCCTTACATTATATCTCAATGCTCTCCAAATATAACATAGTCGCTGCATGTCAACACTCGGGACCCACACGTTGTATGCAGACAGTCGCAAGAAAACAACAAGGAAAGAATTCGACTCACTTTTTTTCATTTGAAACAACAGACATTTATTTACAAGTGCTTCCAGAACAACGCTTTTTTTCTTATCAAGAGTCTTTTCGTACTGTAATATGCTTAACGAGAGTGCCATGTTGAACAATGGTACTCTGTTTTTGTCCGGCCATATTTAAGAACATCTTTCCCTGACGCTTTCGGGCCACGTGTGTAACGCGGTTATTTTTCTCCATCTGTCTTTTTATAATCTTTTTCTTTCCTTCTCCCCCGTTGTGACGTCACCTCAAACACGGCTCGGTCATTTTCATGCGTTGGCTATTGCTGCTGTTGCATCTGCGCTCTGCTGTACAAATTCTTTTCTTTGATTCCGATCCCATGAAGCTTTCATCTTGCTGCATGTATTGCATTTAAATTCATTCGAACCATATCCCCGGTTGCTGCAATTTCCAACGCAGGTAACCGATCATTCAAAACTGTAAATTGTTGTTTCTTAATACTTCGGTATCTGCAGTAAATTACTCTTCTTACTAGCGGAACGTGTGGAAATTTCATGGCGGGTTCTTTCAAATTTTAAGTAATTATCTCTATACAACTGGACCGTTTTTTTTTGTTTTTTTTAATAAAGATATAGAATTACTGTTGTTGTCACCCTGTTTTCTAGAAACTTTCCCATATCTGAAAGTAAACAAAAACAAAAGTTTCTATTTTTTTCATAATAAAAACCTTAATTTACGACACCTATATATATATATATATATATATATATATATATATATATATATATATATATATAGTCACCATATATATATATATATATATATATATATATATATATATATATGGTGACTGCCACTTCTTTACAGAAGACGGCCAACCCTCACGATGCGATGGCGTGTGAGTGAGTTCGCATATGATTCCACATAGCCCCACCCGGCCTGCACAGTTTGCCGCATATTCTGCAGGATAACCTTGTTGGTGACCGCCCCCCTCCCTCCCGTGCTCCCAGTTCATGTCCCGCGTGCGTAGTTCCATGACTCTTGAGGCCTGCCTTTGACAGGCACACCCTGCCGCATATCCCACACGAGTACGCGGGGTCGAGATCAAAGTCCCTTGTATCCTCTCGCTTTCGTAAGGCTCGCTTTATAGTGGCGTGCTCAACTCTCAAAACCTCAATATATATATATATATATATATATATATATATATATATATATATATATATATATAATATATATATATATATATATTGACTTTAAAATAATATATACGAAATCTGCATGAATTAAAATATCATATTTAAGCGTATTTTACAATCATGCTATGTTAGCTTAGATGATTTTTTAGCTTAGATACTTTTGTGGTTTTAACAAAAGAGCTACAATAATATCAGTAATCTCCATTCACATTGAACGTCCACAGAATGCCTAGCACCGAACCTACAACCGTCGCATTGACAGTCGGCAGCTCTCACCATGAGGCCACGAATCAGTGCTATAAATATTTCTCCTCCAGTGTGTATTAAATCCACACCCACCCGTCGCAACAGTGCTCTAACCATCAGTTTGTTTACAAACAAATTAATAGTGGGCTTCGCTTAATAGTTTAAATACGCGTCGGGTGAAAATATATTTACAAAGTGCTCAACCCAAAGAGGGTTTTTTTTTTTAATTGTCATCCACATACAGTACTGTTTCGTTGTATCACAACTCATCATTGCTGTTTCGTTGTATCACAACTCATCAGTGCGGCTAGACAGACACCTTTCCCCAGTCGTGGATCGAACCTACAACCGTCGCATTGACAGTCGGTAGCTCTCACCATCAGACCACAAATAATATATATAGATCAAACAAACGGCTACATATGTGCATACATGTTTCTGTAATTTTTTCGTTTCAGAGAAATCACGTCGTCAGGCCAAGAATATCGCTGTTAACACATTGAGCACTTTTTTGGTAGACACATGTTGTTTCAGGAAACGAAACCAAAATCTCATGATTCTATGGCGCTACAGAATTTAAATATTGCAATGAAGAGAAGACTTTTATAATTTATGATTCATAATTAAAAGTAAAATGCATTTTAAAATAAGGAAAAAGAGGCGAAGAAGAGGAAAGAAAAATAAAGGGAGGGGGTGAATCAGCTGACCGGTTTCGCCCTCGCCCCCCCCCCCCAAAGCTGCATCGAGGGACTTAAAAGGTGAAATCGAAAATATGTACATTTAAAATAAAATAAAATTACGTTGCGTTCGATATGGATAAAAAAAAAAAAGAGGGAGGGGAAACGATTAAAATAAAGCAACATTATGATATTTTTCTCGAAGATTCTAGAGACTAATCACACTCAAACCTAAGAGACATTCCCTCTGTTTACAGAGAGAAGGTCTTCTTCACCGAACGTGAACGGTCCCCGAGATCTTTAAATGGAATATTGAGTGAGCACGACGCAGAATTGAAAATGAGTTCGCGCTGAAGTTCGCAGCACATAACGAGTTTTTAACGAGATGGTCAGTTATTGATGACCCGAGTGTGTTGGCAAGTACGTTTGTTGCTCGGTATGCCCCATTTATGATTTTGCTAGGTACGTGCTGTTGGACTCTTCCACCCAATCTCAATGTTGTTCAACTCACGAAGTTGGCACCGCAACTACATTCAAAATTCTAAATTACATTATTATAATGATGAGGGGAGTAGAACATATTTTCGAGCGGATTGCATGAAAGTTTTTGTAGAGAACGCAACACGCACATTTGAAGCGAAATAACATTTTGCACCGTTGAGCTGATTTGTTTGTCGACTCTCTCACTTACTGTCCCCAGCCACGGTAAACGAAGATATATTGGACATTTATTTACTGTTTGAATTGACAGTTATTTTCCTTTGCATAACCGACCTAATCACATCAAGAGGGTACCCCTTCTTGTGTAGGGTATTAGTAATTATATTAAATTCCTCATCCAATTTTGATTTTGAATAAATCATAAGGACACGATGCGTTAAGGTTCAAATTAAATTGCTCTTACGATTTTGGGGGCAAAATGCTCGGATTATAGTCTCTAGTCTCGTCAAATCTCGCTCAACGAGAAGTTGAGTACATAGCACGCACTACACTCGGTTTCTCTTGGTAAGATTTTCTTTGGTTTTTAGACAGAAGACGTGTGTATTAAATTCGTCTACGTTACCAGTTTATTACCGTTACAAGAAAAGATTGCTTTAAGCAGCGACGCCATTTTGTTGCAAGATTAAACGCCTTTTCTCTCCCCCTCCCCCTCTTACTTGTCGGTAAGATAATTCCGTGCAGATTTTCCGAGGTTCGACAGAAAGATTCTCGACAGAAAATTCCACAATTTTAAAATTCCAGGAATTTAAAATAATTACTAATACTACCTCTTATCACTAAATTCGAAAAACATCATGTCCGGACGAGTCTGGATGTTATGACGGATGGATCAATGAAAAACAGAAATCCGTATTTGTATTTAGATAATTCTTATCTTACCTTGTCTCTCTGTAGGATTCGTTTCATCTCCCATGTATGGATAAAAAAAGAGGGAGGGGAAACCTCAAAGCTTGAGAAATACAATCCTTTTTGAGATTGGTTTATGGAGAATAGTGAAATAAAGTTCTGTTGATCAGGAGGCGGCGGACTAAGCCTATCTGGTTCTGAATATAATGAAAGGCAACAATAGCCTCGAGGACACCTCGGCCCGACCGCTGGGATACCCGGTCCTTTGAGAGAAAACATATTTCACTTGGGCCTCTCTCTGCATCAAATTACTGAGTCCACACTGTGAAGAGACATACCCCTCAGACTTAGGGTTTGTCGCCCCGACTTTACTTACAAAAGCCACCAGTCCCCGAGTATTTGTACGTGGAGTCAGAAACGGCCAGAATTTGTAACTGCCCCTGAATAATTATCTTGTTTTTGTTATACAATAAGCCGAGTTGTCGAGTTGTATTTCTTTTCTTCCTTTGTTTTGAAATGTCCTCGATTTTCCAGTGATGCTGACTTTGGAGACCAGAGCTGAAAGAATTGAACACTCTATCAAAAGCAATGCGGGGAGAGTGGCAACATATGCGACTGAATCGTCTTATTAGCCAGGACCCTCGCCAAAGAGAGAGAGAGAGAGCATAGTTCCAGCGGACACCCGAGACCAGAGCAGACAAGTCAGTTAGCATCACTCGCAGGACCTCGTTTGGAGGTGGAGGGTACATTTGTATTTATGTAATTCTTATCTTACCTTGTCTCTCTGTAGGATTCGTTTCATCTTCCATGTAATGTCTTTATTTCTTCGTACTTCTGCATCCGTTGCCATTTACTGCTTCGGTTTCTTATTAGATAGAAGGGATGGATTTATATTCTGTTGATGAAATATCAGATAAAAACCCTACAGTGTATCATTCCCCTTTATAAACACGTCATTAAACGGCGTTTCAAAAAACAAGCCGAGTGAAAAATTTACTTTCACCATGACTAATGTTTGTGCAAAATTGAAAACAAAAATCCAAAGTGTAGTTATTGAGAAAAAATACGAACAAATGAACGACTTGGAGGCAATTGTACCCCTATAACGCCATCTTGGGGGACAACCAGAGTTATCCCGGAAAATCCGTTCTGGCAAAAATTTACTTTCACCATGACTAATGTTTGTGCAAAATTTAAAAAGATTTTCAAAGATTAGTTATTGAGAAAAGTGCGAACGGATGAACAGAGGAACAGGAGTGAATTACTAGGAAAATTACTCCTTTGTAATCATCATCATATCGAATGTACCTAAATATTCTATTGTTGGCATTGGTTTCACCGATATTTTTCTTGTCAGAATTCTTTCTGGAAAGACATTGAAGATTCCGAGAGAGACCACATGAAGGTTGCCAACATCCTCAGTGCAAGTGATTTTTGTGGAACAAGCTGGATTCGAACTTGGGATCCTCAGGTCGTCAGTCCGTCTGTCTCCAATCAATGAAAGAGAAATCTTTCTAGACTGAAGCAATTTAAATTTTTGGTCCTGTCAAAAAATGTCCCTTTCCAGGAGCTGGACCCCCCTTCACACACACATAAAAATTCATCCTTATGTTTCACTTTGTCCTCGTGGAAAGGAATAGGAACAATGCTAGAGACATTACTGCCGATAATACTGACACTGAAGTGAAGATGATAGACTCCTACGAGTGGTGTGAAATGCTTCAGTTAATAAAATACTTCAAGCTCATTCATATATTCAACTTTGGTGTATTTATTTTTCTCCCACCGCGAGAAATGTGACACAAGGGTCGGAAAGTGGGAGTGACAAGTCAGCGCTCTTGAAGGAAGGGCACTCTGACACTGCAAATGATGCCTGGATACCTCATCAGCATTTGGCGACATAGGTTCCTCAGGCGATTAGCAATAAACTAATCCCTTCTCAATCAGAGAAGGCAACGCATGTGAAGGTGGACCTCCTAGAACTGAACAGGACACTAGCATTACACCGCAATCAACATGGAACAAGTCATTACAGGAATGCTCTAAGCTCTGTTGATTTTAACTAACTCTGAATCTGTCTCGGAACATATTCTAATGTTTTTATTACGAACTTGGGACTTAATAAAAACAACTGATATAAACAAAGTACTAGATGTCTTCAATAAGTTTCCAGACTTTTCTTTTTGTATTGGCATTTAAAATTGTCGTAGACTCTTGTAAATCCAGTCTCTTGTTGCTATACATCTTAAGAGATGACGGACCAATTTTTTATGATTTCAGGTTCAAATGAACAGCTACAGTGAGAATTAGAATACACCCTACTAAAGCCTGATTGTCACAGCTGGTGAATTTCACAAATGCTATCTGGACATGATGACACTTTAGAAGAACGATATGCAATAAAATTCTGTTTTAAATTTAAAAAAAAAAAAACGTATGGAATGCTTCAGTCTGCTTTTGGACCATCTTGCACGAATCGAGCATCAATTTTTGAGAGGCATAAGAAATTCAAGGGAGGCAGGGAGTCTGTGAGGGATAATGAGAGGAGGAGTAAGGAAGTCAGAGAACCAGAGTTGATTTACCAAATAAATAATTTCATGGATGTCGTGTGTCTATAGAGATAATAAGTGCACAGTTTGATATCAGTGTGGGAACTTTACATGGAATTATTCGTGAGGAAGTGAAGATGCGGAAGATTTGCGCGAATTTGTCCCAAGGGTGCAATCCACAACTCCATCCTTTTCACAGACTATTTGACCAAGATGAGCATCAAGACGGTTCCTCACTCTCCCAATAGTCCATACCTTGTTCCCTGTGACTTTTGGTTATTTTCCAAACTCAAGGAAAACCTTAGAGTCTTGTCGTTATGAGACAATCGAGGAGATGAAAGACGCTGTAATGAGGGTCATTAACACGCTCACACAAGAGGACTTCCTATTGGATCTTCAAGAAGTTGTTGGAACGGTACAAGTGCATTGCAGCCGGAGGAGATTACTTGGTAGAGGACTAGAATTTCATGTATGTACTATCAATAAAAGTGCCTATACGAAATAAGTATGGAAACTTATTGGAGGTACCTCGTACAAGGAGAATTTTTCAAGTACGAATTAAAAGAAGCAGGAGTACACAACGTTGAACTATTAGGTTGGTGCAAAAATAATGTCGTTTTTTGACTTTCACGTAAAAAAAACGACATTATTTTTTGCACCAACTATGTAGCACAATATTACTTTCTGAGTATTTATTGGTACTAATAAAATAAAAAAGTTATTTTATTGAAGTATTAAACGTCGTTTAACATTAGTTTCTCCGATATTTTTCTAGTCAGAATGTATTTATTAGTCCTCCGATTTATCGGAGAGGGACCTATGTTTTCAGTGGCGTCCGTCCGTCCGTCCGTCCGTGCGTCCGTTATTCCGAACGATTGCAAGATAATTGTCCATTAGTTTTTTCAAAATTTTACCACAAATTGTATTTCATTAAATAGATGTGCACAGTAAATTTTTTTTTCGAAAATTCCCGTTGTGTCCCCAGGAGGTCAAAGGTGGTTAAAAATACCCCAAAATGGCCAGAAATGACACCTTCTGCCCCATAACTTTTGATCCATACATTAGATTTTTCTGAAACTTGGCCAAAATGTAGATCCCATTGTTCTTAATATAAATCCAGTATTGGTGATCCTGGCTAAATTCTGGTTCGCGTCCCCGGTGACTTTCAGTGCTAAAAACGCCCCTTTTTGTGGCTCTTTTTCATATTTCTCAACAAAAACTTGATATGTCTGACTATATAGTGGTTTTCCACGGTGGTCAACTCAAATATACATGTATTAAGGCGTGAAACTGCACCGTTATCCATTTACACTGGGATTTGGCGTCCCCAGGGCTCAAAAGATGTAAAAAATGCCCCCAAATGGCAAAGAATGACACTTTTTGCACTACAGCGTTTGATTCATTCATTAGATTTTCCTGAAACTTGGCCAAAATGTGTAGACCATTGTGCTTAATATAAATGCAGATAGCCTGCCAAAATTCTGCTTCGCACCCCTCTGGGACTTTTAGGGCTAAAAAACATACCTTTTTGGAGCTCTTTTTTCATATTACACAAAAATTTGATATGTATGTCTATACAGAGGGGTTTCCATAGTGCTGAATTCAAATATACATGTATTAAGGCGTGAAACTCCAGCGTTTGTCCACTTTCACTGGATTTGGCATTCCCAGGAGCTCAAAAGGGGTCACACATGCCTCCAAATTGCAAAAAAATGACACCTTTTATCCCCATAACTTTTGCCCCTTTCATTAGATTTTTCTGAAACTTGCGAAAATGTGAAGGCAACGTTGGCCCTTCACACTTCTCACATTCATCATTTCTTCACTATTATTTGTGGCGTCATCTCACATGCAGCACCAGAGGGGGACCGCACACGCGCGGCTTGTTATTATAGAACCTATTCTCTATCCTTTGTAAAGAATATGTCATATTAACAAAAACACAATTTATCTTATTTGGGTCAGTTGTATATTTTATAATACAATGGACACTAGTTGCATCGAAATGCTACCGAACTTATTGGCTACGTGTTATTGTTTTCTCTGTCCAAAAGACTATTTCGTTTTGCCCTAGCAGAAAAATATCTGCTTTAATCAAAACAGATTTGTTGATTAACTATATTTCTCATTCGTGGAATTTCCACGGGTCCTGCTAATAATAATAATAATAATAATAATAATAATAATAGACCACCGTTTAAAAAACTCATTGAATAAGGTAGGTATTGTCCTAAATTAGCGTCGCTAAGGCATTTTCAATTTTACGAAGGGCAGATAACTCTGTCTGTCCTAAATTAGGATCGGGTTTAAATTCAAGCAAAGTAAAGTTGAAATAGGATAGTGAAAGACAATATGGAATCTCAGACGATCTGTTCCAATCTTACATAATTGAGTTTTTATGGCGAAATATGTATAAAATGCTAACATTCTTGGACGGTTTATTTGTTGTATTAAACAATCCTATTCTGTTTAAACATTTTTTTGTTGATTTTTATAGAAATTAATGTTTATAGTCAACTTTTTGCTACAATCTTGTTCAAACTTTTGTGATTGCTTTTTATAGAAATAAAAGTTTGTATTCAATGCGTAAAACTTCTTTTAACTATTAGAGATAAAACATTTTTTTGAACACAAATAGGTCACAAATGGGAAGGAAAAACAAGTTGCATAAGTTACACAAAATTGTTTACAAATAATTTCTGAACGATATTTCCTTTTAAATAATTCGTCAGTAATAATAATAGATTACTGAAAAGTTTAGTATTTTTCAAATGAAGTCTACCTTATATTTTGAATGAAAAAAAAAAGAAAAGAAAAATAATAAATTATATATTAGTATTACAATACTTGATTTAAAATAACGACGCTATTTTAGGATAGAGTAGGAGTTATTTGCCCTTCCTAAAATTGAAAAATTCTTAGCGACGCTAATTTAAGACATTACCATAAGGTGATATATTGCTATTATGTATGCTGAGTCATTTAACGATATGTTTTTCTGATAATTCTTGTAAAGAACATGTCATATTAACAAAAGCGCAATATCGGCCGTTGATTTTGGTTGTGTCATATCTTTTGTGACAGAACTGATAAATGAACATTGTCGTTCAGTTCGTTTTCTCGCAACACCTTAAAGCGACCCTTTTCCATTTAAATCATTGTACCGATTTCGATCGCCCCAAAAGTAAACATGATCGTGAGTATTAACCCCCCCCAAAAAAAAACCAAACAAACAAATAAACAACAACAAAATAAAACAAAACAAGAAAAAACAAAACAAAACAAAAAACCCAAAAATTATTTCCAAGCGTAAATCGATTTGTTGGTGTGTCGGTCGGTGTCGCGTTGGTGGCACTTTATCTCTTCGGTAACTATCGAGAAACCAATGAAGCCGGGTGAAACGAATGCAGTCAGAAATGAAGTCGCCTGGATGGCAACGGCAGTGACCAGACGCCGACCGTTCAATTGTTGTCGTGACTCCCGACTTCAAGGCAAATTAGATCACGCGAATAAAGGAGCTTGGATACGTCGTACAGAAATATAGCTGGCAAAAAACGCAACGCCCCCCCCCCACATACGTAGGTAAATCCCGCACGCATGCACACACACATACACACACACTTTGTAAGATTAGTGAAATGCATTTCAACATATTTGAAGAAATAAACGGTAAGATGGCCAACATCTTGAAATTTGGAAGATAGACTTTTGTAATTTATTAGTACACACACGCACACGCACACACACACACACGTACATACGCACACACGCACGCACACACACACGCGCGCACACACATACACACACACATATATATATTAGACAGACATTGTTGAATAGTACGAAGTGTTTCTGCTTAATCGTCTTTTTTTTTTAATTTCTCTATTTTTCGTATGGTCGTTCTAATATTTCAGTTGAATTTGTGTAAGAAAGTTCCATAGTCGTTTTAGTCCATTTAGTTTATTTTACAAGTACTTTCAACTGATTTTCTTCTTCAGGCAGTATTTGATTATTGTTTCCTTTGAAATCTGTATGCTTTTATATGCTTCAGTTCAAATTGCATTTAAATTACTTAAAATAGTGAAGAGTCTTGTGTGTAAAAAATACATTTTAACGTGTTAAGAACCTGACTAAAATAAATGTACAATGGTTTAAAAGTGTGATTTACAAAATGGTATGGAATTTATAATTTTCTTAAAATTAATTTATAAATTTACATTACAACATATATATAGATATACATATGTAACTATATCAAAATTTTGATTTAGTAGAAAAAATTAACTCGGACAGCAAATCCATATGTGATAAACTAGAAATTAGTAATAGAGTCAACATATTAGTAAATATGGACGCCTACTTTCTCGTAAAGGACCATAAACAAAATTTCAACAACAAACCAACCACAAGACTCATGAACCATACAAAACCTGAAATCGGAAAAAATCAGTAAAAGAATCTTGGAAAGGATTTATTCTCAGATCAAGAACACATATAATCTAAACCAATGGATCAATACGGCTGATGCAATTAGTTGGTTCTCTAAGATAAAAAACAAGGATAAACGTTCATTCATACCATTTGATATCGCAAATTACTACCCATCTATTATTAAAGAACTGTTCAATGACGCAATGAAATTGAAATGAATTCTCCTTACTGACGTCTGCAAGAACGAGATTAATATCATTAGAAAACGCAGAAACACTCTCCTGAACAGTGCACGACAGATCAAGCTGAATCATTTGATATTTTTATGGAATTTGGACTCTGCAGAAATTAGGGACTAAGTCGGAATATATATCCTGTACAATCTTACTAAAGATATAGAAGTTGGCACGATTGGCTTATATAGAGATGATAGTTTTCTTCCAGTAAAAAAAAAAAAAAATGCTGAAAGCCATCCAAAAAATTATCATAAAATAATTCAAAAGAATAAATCTTAAGGTGGAAATTACCACGAACATAAAAATAGTTCACTTCCTAGATGTTGCGCTAAATCTAAACAAGATAACAGTAACTCTATATATGTCCATTCTCTCTCCAATCACCCTAAAGCTATCATTAAACATATCTCCAAATCCATTAGCAGAAGAATTAGCTTTAACTCATAATCCAAAGAAATATTTGATAAACATAATTATTTTACAATAATTTCATAGTAAACAATGGATATAAAAAACTAAATTAGTGTATATAGAGCCTGTTAAGAAAACGCCTACATAAAAAAATCCCGTAAAAGGAAAATCATTTGGTTTACTCCCCCTTCACTCAAATGGTTAAAACCAACCAAATGAAGAAATTCTTAAATCTTATTAAGCTACACTTTCCCTCCAACAATATCCTTCACAAAATATTTGATAAAAATACAATTAATTTAAGCTATAATTGCTATAATAACTTGGAAGAAATAAGAAAATATCCATAACAATGAAATTTTAAATAATAATAATGTAATCAGAGTAAAAAATAAAATAAAAACATGTAGTTCCTTTTTTCTTTTCTTCTTTTCTTCCTTGCGTCTTTCACCCCCCCATCTCTTTACAAATTATTATGTTTGACGATCATCTTCGTCGCCAACTGTTATGTTTGCAGATTGAAACAAATAACGTATAAGGCAATACAAATGAAGACTCAACAAACAATGGTAGATCAATAAGAAGTGTATTAGGAAAAGTATATTTACATAATGGTTGTCAGGTAAGAGAGTCTTGGCTGGAGAACATATCTGCTCTCGGCTCGGCCTTCGGTGGCTTCTGGTTAACACACACTCAGACTAACCAAGTCTTGTTATTTATGTGTAATATTATCCACATATGTAAATGAGTGGGTGCCACCACAACACAAATGCATGTAGGGATGGTAGGGATGAGCTAGGAAGGGAAAGAGGGAAACAATCATCAATTGCTTATCATGAAACACTGTTCCGGGACTCCTTGGACTTTAGCCTTCTAACTTTGTTCCGAGCTATCCGCTGCCATGTGGGACCCATGTGCTGTATCAGGTCATCACTCCATCTCATTCTTGGTCTTCCCTTTGGCCTCTTATATTTACGAGGTGTCCATTTCACTGTCCTGATGGACCATCTGTTGTCATGTTGTCTGGCTATGTGCCCTGCCCATCTGTGTTTGGATGTTTTGATGGCAGCATTTATGGCAATAACCCTTGTTTGTTGGCGGATTCAGATGTTTGTCTTTCTGTCTTGTAGAGTGATGCCCAACATTATCCTCTTAATCTTCCTTTGTGCCACTGCCAAGATTTCACTTTGGCGAGTTGCCAGGTCCCATGTTTCAATATCGTAGATCATGACAGGTAGTACATATTCATTGAAGATCCCTTTTATAAAAAGATGACAAAAGTTTATATCAGGTAAACACTACATCTTTTGAATTCTTTACTATATATATATATATATATATATATATATATATATATATATATATATATATATAATGCTGAAATATATTTAATAAATTATATTTCATCTTTTATTTATACCAATTCTTTACTTTATGAAGTCCGATGTAATTAATAAATAAATGATAAAATCTATATTCCAAATTTCAAGATGTTGATCATCTTACCGTTTATTCTATATGGTCAACTTACTTAAAGAAATAAACAGTAAGATGGTTTACATCTGGAAATTTGGAATATAGATTTTATCATTTATTTATTAATTACATCGGACTTCATAAAGTAAAGAATTGGTATAAATAAAAGATGAAATATAATTTATTAAATATATTTCAGCATTATATATATATATATATATATATATATATATATATATATATATATATATATATATATATATATAGTAAAGAATTCAAAAGATGTAGTGTTTACCTGATATAAACTTCAATCTAATATAAATAACAGTATTTATATATAGATAATTTAATTCCAACCGAATAAAAAAGCTCAATACACAATAGAGAGTAGAGCTTATTATAAGAGAAAGAAAATTAAATCTGTAAAACTTATGTCAGTTTGAAGGTAAAACTTATGTCAGTTTGAAGTTTGATAGTTTCCAAAACGGTTGTTCTGGAGAACGTCCATTCTTGTTGAAAAAAAAATTAGGTAACAGAGGTAAGAGGAACTGTTTTCATTCCTTTTCGACCTTTTCTTCGCCAAGGTTCTTTTTTTTTCTTTTTTTTTTTTTTAGTGTTTATATATAGCCTCCCCTCAAGTAACAGTGGGCAATTTGCATAAAGTCACTTATGCAAATTGCCCTAAAAATTATTTTAAGAATATTTCCAACATTATACATAATGTGTGAGTGAATGTATGTGTGTATATGTATGCATATATCTGTGTGATGGACTCTCCCGTCGATTTCGACGTATGAGGTTCGGATAACCCATATTTCTAAAACTCATTTATGCTTTTGCCTCTGATGACTTTTTATTCCAGCAAGGGACTTGCGAACAAGGCCACAAATAGAACATGAATGTGGATTTAACGCTGAAGATATTGGTGCGGCTGCTAGTCGTTTTGCTCTTACTCTGTTTTCTTTCAGTTGCCTTAAGCTTTCAGATTGAAACCTCTGGAGATCATCAAAACACCTTGATCTCCATCCTTTTCGGTCATTCACCTCATCTTCAAGACTCCTGTATGTATGCATTATATACACTCTGTGTATATGTGCATTATGCATGTATAGATATGCATCTATACATGCGTCTGTACGTTTGTATAATTGCAAGTGTGTGTCGCTTGTGACTGAGTTGGCTCCTTTAGTCACACTACTTATCCTATATTATTTTAAATTATTTTATTTTATTTTTTATATATATATATTTTTTTACATGGAGGTCACAACTTATCAAGGCCCGGAAGCCACTTGGGGATATGTGTTATTGCGTGTACAGTAATCAATGGGATAGTATCGTAGCAATCGTTAGTATTGGAGTTTTGATAAAGTGCCTTACTTAAGAAGGCGGTTCATCAGGAATTTGTTTATGTTGCACTTGAAGACATCCAAGTTATAGTCAGGTGGGAAACAGGCAAACGGAAGAGAGTTCCACAGCCGTGCGCTTCTAAGAAAGAAGCTTTGTTCATGGAATCTACGTTTTGATTTAGGCACAGATAAAGAGTGGGGAAAATTATTCACAGTGGTTTCAGCTAGACAGGTGTTTTTCGTGAAAGATTGGTGAGGGGGGCAGAGATTGAAGCTAAGACGAGCACATGCCATGGAAATAACGATAAAACTAAGACAGGCTCGCAATGTCTCTTCTGTGGGAGAGAGGTTGCAGGGAAGAGAAAAGGGCACCCCCCACTAAGCCAGGAAGTCTATTTTGTACTCTTTCAAGGCAGGATAGGCTTTGGGTGTACTTGGCTTTTATATAGATAGAGAATTGCATGAGTAGTGAGATATCTTCCGGGGCGGTAGAAGGACCCCACCATTTTCCCAGCGACCTTGGCAACAGACTTGATGTACGTGTTCCATTTCAGGTCAGGAGTAAAGGTCAAACCCAGAAGCTTGTCAAAACATGGAGCCTCCCCAAGACGATATATGTGTGTATATATATTTATACATTTGTATATGTATGTATGTGTATGCGTGCAATTATAATTATGATTATACATGTATTTATTTAACCATCAGTAAACGTCTCATCCATTTCAACTTATTTCCAAATTTAAAGTAAATAAATCTGAATTATCGTCCTTACTCAATTATGTTCCTGTCTGGGTCAACTTGACCTCAATTGACCTATATTTATGTTCTAAAAATTGACTAGAACGATGTTTTCCCTTTTTGTTACTCTCCTCCTATCTCAGCTATGTCTATCTCTCTCACCTCTTTTTCGACTTCTTAATATTCTTTCTTCCTTTTCACTGTTCTTATCTCTCTTTTTCATTTTCCCTCTCTTTTTCTTACCACACCGTTTTTCAATTTCAATTTGAATCTTCACTTTAATACTTCCATTTGCCTTATCCGTTATTAAAAAAAAAAAAAGTTTTATATAAAAAATGGAACTTCACTTCTCAGTGATCTGATGCTTTTTCTGGGATCTGTAATTTACCCTGGACATTGATAGTTCTATTTTCTTATGGATTACCAATGGATTTTCAATGGACTCATTTCGGATTTATCCTGTTCTGAATTTTACCTTCTTTCTCATTTTTTCTCCCTTTTTCACGTTTCTTGCTTTCTTAATATCATTGAATCCCTATAAACTGTCACTAACTGTTAAATAACTTTTTGGATGAAAGAATGATTAATTTCATAATTGTAGTTTCCTTTAATGCATTAACTTGCAAAACTCTTCTCTCTTATGAGAAGAATTGCATTTTTCGGAACTCCATTGAATAAGGTTGTTCTTGTTTATTTATACGTCTTGTTGCATAATTAAAAATTTGTATACCTTGCTTATAGGTTTATAATTTTTTATTGGAAAATTTGGATATGTTTATATATATATATATATATATATATATATATATATATATATATATATATATATATATATATATACTAGCAAAAGTACCCGTCGTTGACTGGGTTCAAAAACAGCCTACAGAAAATGGACTCTGATTTATGAAAGTATGATAGGTTATGAAAAGGAAGGCTTGTAAATTTGGGTTGAATTTGGGGGTATCAAAACCAAAGCAAAATATGATGAAAATAAAAAATATAATAGATAAACCTCATAATTTATTATACCTGTTCACACTGAAACACTTATCACAATATTCTGTGGATTTATATTAAAATCCTTGTTAAACTTTGTGACATATCTCCATTCTATGGAGGTCAGGTGCGAACGAACACCCCATAATTTTATTATACCATATTTCTTCAAACTGAAACATAATTATCAAAGTATACTTCCGCAGGTAGATATAAAAAGTCTTTATTAAAGTTTGTGCCTATTTCCATTCTATGGAGGCCAGGCGCGGACGCAGACCCCACAATTTTATTATACCATCCCTATTTAAGCTAAAACATACTTATCAAAGTATTATTATTTACATCTATATCTAAAACACTTGTAAATGTCTTTTTTTAAATTTTAAATTTTTTTATTTCCATACTTTGTGGACCAGGCGCTTACGCAAACCCCACAATTTTAATAAATCATCATTATGCCAGATCAATCATACCCATTCCTGTGTCTCGATACATCTTTTATCATTATATGTAATCCGTTTTTTTAAAATAGTCAACCATATAGGAGTCTATTCGTGACCCGACACACACACACACACACACACACACACACACACACACACACACACACACACACACACACACACACACACACACACACACACACACACACACACACACATTCAGCTTTATATTATAATATATATATATATATATATACATAGAGAAAGAGAGAGAGAGAGAGAGAGAGAGAGAGAGAGAGAGAGAGAGAGAGAGAGAGAGAGAGAGAGAGAGCAATGTTTTTTTATAGACTGAATCAAATTCATGTGCTCTCTTTGAAACGAAAATAGCAATTTTGGTAAGATAGAGTCAGTTTTTAGTGTTGGTATATCGAACGTCGCCGCCTTCGTCATTGCTGCTGTTGTTTTCTGAGAGAGATAAATTCAAATAAAAACAAAAACGCACCGAAAGATCAACGTGACCTAAGCACGACGGAGATTTATCACTTTTGTTAAAGGGCGGTCCTAAAATTATACTGAAATGAAATAAAACACACACACACACACACACACACACACACACACACACACACACACACACACACACACACACACACACAAAACTCCTCTCCACCACCACCAATAAAACAAAAAAGGGTAACCCTTCTCTTACGAGATGCGTTATTGTATCTCAAATAAAAAAAAATGTGGGCCGCCATTTCTCATTAGAGTCAAAGAGATGACGTCATCGGCTGGTGACCAATCAGCTAGAAGATGTTAACTCTTTATCATTCAAAATGGCTTCCGGAGAGAGAGAGAGAGAGAGAGAGAGAGAGAGAGAGAGAGAGAGAGAGAGAGAGAAGGGGGGAAGAAAAAGAAGAAGAAGAAAATTAACTAAAAATAAAGAATTTAAATAAGTAAAAAACAAATAAATAAAACAAAACAGAAAAGAAACAAAAATGTGTCAGTAGGTCATCGTTGTAGATCGAGCTTCGTCACTTGACTCTACCCGTCGACAAGTGTTTCGGCTATTTATGTGAACGGCCTTGACTGAATTGGGGTGAATACTTATTGGCTCGAAAGCATTGTTTCTATTCACCTTTATTTTCTAACCCCCCCTCCCGATTTTCCGCCACCTCCACCACAAGTCAAAACCAAAATTTAGTATAAACTTTTTTTTTTAATTCTTGTTATTCAATAGAGGCATTCTAAATAAACAAATACGTTTTTACACAGTAGACTCACGTGTAAAATAACCATGCCTCGTTTACGGAGAGAGAGAGAGAGAGAGAGAGAGAGAGAGAGAGAGAGAGAGAGAGAGAGAGAGAGAGAGAGAGAGAGAGTCAAGCCTAAATAATAATAATAATAGAGAATTATTTGAGGATAGCCTGTGTGAAAGCTGGTGCTACCAGATTAGGCTGTCTGAAGATATTGGCTTCCTGAGATGAAATGCATCTAACATTGATGCTTTTTTTTTTCTATTTCCTTTTGTAAAACTGAATATGTTCCGCAGAACCAAAAAACAAAAACAACAATCTGCCGTTTCTACCTTTTCCTCCTTCCCATCCCCCCTTTCTCTTTCTATCTCCCCCCCCACACTTCCTGACTGGTTTCCTAAGGTAAAAGTTAATAAACATTAATGCTGTAACCCTTTTTCCTCTTCCATTGCAAAACTCATTCATGTTCTGCAGGGCAGGGAACAAAAAACTTTAAAATCCACTATAAAACAATCAAACCAAACACAAAAAAACTAGCGATTGAAGATACAAAGAGCTTGAAGAATAAAAACCTTCTAATAAAATAACTGGATGCAACATGAATACTATTTCCAAAATAACTGGATTCGGTATCAAATAATCCGAAAAGGCTTGATATGCCGTAAAACAAAACCACCAAATCACCAAACCTGTGTGAAAGCTCCTACTACTAAACGCTTTGCTAAAGTCCAACGTAAACAAATTCTTCATAAACTGTCGCCTTAAATAATCCAATTTACAAAATTTCTACTACTAACGATTATTACGAAATTATCCCATTGACTACTGTACACTCAATAAGCCTTATCTTCAAGTGGCCTCTGGGACTTGATAAATGGTGACCCCTATGTTAAAAAACAAAACAAAACAAAAAAACAAACAAACAAAAAAAAACAGTAGTATGGAAATTAATGTATTCATTCTTATTTTTGTTTATATTTTTAAATTTTAATCGTTTTATTCACTAGTTAAGTATTTTAGCACGCACTTTTACTTAGGATTATTAAAAAAAATGTTTCTTCACGATAATCACATGGTTTCACAATGAGATATAAACCTGTGCTTCAAGTATAAATATGCAAGTTATCGGTGCAGAAAGTAACAAATCTGCTTTATTGACATTAGAATACAAAGATGGAATATTCTATACTAATGAGGAAAGTAATTCATATATTTGTGAATTTCGAAGGAGGGTGACATATCCTCCTTCAACATTGTTTTTAAAAGAATTTTTTGTCCTTGTATTTGTACCGTCTGTTCATGTTCTTTGTATTTGCACCGTTCTTTGTATTTGTACCGTCTGTTAATGTTCTTTGTATTTGTACCGTCTTTTCATGTTCTTTGTATTTGTACCGTTCTTTGTATTTGTACCGTTCTTTGTATTTGTATCGTCTGTTCATGTTCTTTGTATTTGTACCTTTCTTTGTATTTGTACCGTCTGTTCATGTTCTTTGTATTTGTACCGTCTGTTCATGTTCTTTGTATTTGTATCGTTCTTTGTATTTGTACCGTCTGTTCATGTTCTTTGTATTTGTACCGTTCTTTGTATTTGTACCGTCTGTTGATGTTCTTTGTATTTGTACCGTTCTTTTTATTTGTACCGTCTGTTCATGTTCTTTGTATTTGTATCGTTCTTTGTATTTGTACCGTCTGTTCATCCTCTTTATATTTGTACCGTTCTTTGTATTTGTGCCGTCTGTTCATGTTCTTTGTATTTGTACCGTTCATTGTATTTGTACCGTCTGTTCATGTTCTTTGTATTTGTACCGTTCTTTGTATTTGTACCGTCTGTTAATGTTCTTTGTATTTGTATCGTTCTTTGTATTTGTACCGTCTGTTCATGTTCTTTGTATTTGTATCGTTCTTTGTATTTGTACCGTCTGTTCATCCTCTTTATATTTGTACCGTTCTTTGTATTTGTACCGTCTGTTCATGTTCTTTATATTTGTACCGTTCTTTTTATTTGTACCGTCTGTTCATGTTCTTTGTATTTGTACCGTTTTTTGTATTTGTGCCGTCTGTTCATGTTCTTTGTATTTGTACCGTTCATTGTATTTGTACCGTCTGTTCATGTTCTTTGTATTTGTACCGTTCTTTGTATTTGTACCGTCTGTTAATGTTCTTTGTATTTGTATCGTTCTTTGTATTTGTACCGTCTGTTCATGTTCTTTGTATTTGTATCGTTCTTTGTATTTGTACCGTCTGTTCATCCTCTTTATATTTGTACCGTTCTTTGTATTTGTACCGTCTGTTCATGTTCTTTATATTTGTACCGTTCTTTTTATTTGTACCGTCTGTTCATGTTCTTTGTATTTGTACCGTTTTTTGTATTTGTACCGTCTGTTCATGTTCTTTGTATTTGTATCATTCTTTGTATTTGTACCGTCTGTTCATCCTCTTTATATTTGTACCGTTCTTTGTATTTGTACCGTCTGTTCATGTTCTTTGTATTTGTATCGTTCTTTGTATTTGTACCGTCTGTTCATCCTCTTTATATTTGTACCGTTCTTTGTATTTGTACCGTCTGTTCATGTTCTTTGTATTTGTACCGTTCTTTGTATTTGTACCGTCTGTTCATGTTCTTTGTATTTGTACCGTTCTTTGTATTTGTACCGTCTGTTAATGTTCTTTGTATTTGTATCGTTCTTTGTATTTGTACCGTCTGTTCATGTTATTTGTATTTGTATCGTTCTTTGTATTTGTACCGTCTGTTCATGTTCTTTATATTTGTACCGTTCTTTGTATTTTTGCCGTCTGTTCATGTTCTTTGTATTTGTACCGTTCTTTGTAGTTGTATCGTCTGTTCATGTTCTTTGTAATTGTACCGTTCTTGGTATTTGTACCGTCTGTTAATGTTCTTTGTATTTGTATCGTTCTTTGTATTTGTACCGTCTGTTCATGTTCTTTGTATTTGTATCGTTCTTTGTATTTGTACCGTCTGTTCATCCTCTTTATATTTGTACCGTTCTTTGTATTTGTACCGTCTGTTCATGTTCTTTATATTTGTACCGTTCTTTTTATTTGTACCGTCTGTTCAGGTTCTTTGTATTTGTACCGTTTTTTGTATTTGTACCGTCTGTTCATGTTCTTTGTATTTGTATCGTTCTTTGTATTTGTACCGTCTGTTCATCCTCTTTATATTTGTACCGTTCTTTGTATTTGTACCGTCTGTTCATGTTCTTTGTATTTGTATCGTTCTTTGTATTTGTACCGTCTGTTCATCCTCTTTATATTTGTACCGTTTTTTGTATTTGTACCATCTGTTCATGTTCTTTATATTTGTACCGTTATTTTTATTTGTACCGTCTGTTCATGTTCTTTGTATTTGTATCGTTCTTTGTATTTGTACCGTCTGTTCATGTTCTTTATATTTGTACCGTTCTTTTTATTTGTACCGTCTGTTCATGTTCTTTGTATTTTTATCGTTCTTTTTATTTGTACCGGCTGTTCATGTTCTTTATATTTGTACCGTTTTTTGTATTTGTACCGTCTGTTCATGTTCTTTATGTACGTGTGATCGTACACAATGCTTCGCATCTACGTGAGGTGTAAACACTGTCCCTGTGACAGAACCACAGGTAAAACAATTCGGGGCTTGTTGTTGCCACAAATACCACACCATGAAATATGCATCTCACAAATAATACGCAATATGAGACCCAGAAGAAATATCTGGGTGTCATGTACTCCCTCGGTGGCCAGCATGGTCATCATCCTACGAATGTTGGCTCCTCTTGTAATTTCAGAAACAACGATATCACCGACACAGAACACGTAACTATCCCCTCTAATGACAGGTACCAAAAAACAATACAGATAAAACACAGGAGAACTAAATTAACGAACATAAACCAAAAATCCGAAGGAAGAAATGGGCAACAAAAGAGAATAGACTGGTAATAGAATGCTATTACAGAAGTCACCCAAAGACCGAGCGTATCGCAAACAAATGAAAGAATTGTGGGATATGTCCAGTGACTACCATACGTCAAAACAACAAAAAAATGTACAAGCGAAAGTTATTCTTTTTTTTTTTTTACATGGAGTTCACCACTTATCAAGGCCCAATGGCCACTCGGGGATAAGGGTTATTGTATATATAGTAATCAATGGGATAGTGTTGCAATATTATTGGAGAATTGATAAGGTGTCATTACTTAAGGGGGCGGTTCATCAAGAATTTGTTTGTGTTGGACTTGAAGACATCCAGGTTGAAGTCGGGAGGGAAACAGGCAAGCGGAACAGAGTTCCACAGGCGAACAGTTCTAAGAAAGAAGTTGGTTGGCTTTCAAATTTAGAACTGAATGAAATACAACAAAAAACAAATTACAGAACAAACCAAAAAACACTCCGTTGCTGAAGTCCCAAACATAGAAACTCCAGATGCAGAAAACCTGCAAAATTCGGACACAAGAAACATGTCGGACGAGACCTATGAAGCAGCAGAACTTAACGAAAATGAAGTAGCTGAAGTAGAACACATCAGACAACGTATGAACGAGGAAAAAACAAAGCTCTCATCCTTAAGGAATAAACAGTGGAATAAATTAAAAGCTGAAACAGAGAAATTAAACAAACTCCTCACATACATTCCAACAGATATTATTACAGGCCTAAACAATTTAAGTTATGCAAGTGCCAAGACAGTAAGTATGAAGTTTAATATAGAAAAAAAAAGAGAGGGGGAAAAAATGGACCCACAAAACCCGGATGGAAAGTGAGGCTGTGGAAATAATTATATCATCTCGCATTCTGAAAATTCAGATGTAGATACGAGGTATGCTCAATATGTAATGGTAAAATGTCAGGGGAGACATTAAGTGTGATTTGATAAAACTACTACTTTATGGTGAATAATATATAATCTACAAAATGATTTACTGACAACTTCCTCTCATTGTAGGTTTGGGCACAGCGGTGTTCGTTTTGGGACCAGTCTGACAAGGTTTGCCAATTTGTGAACTCTTGACAAGATGCAGGGAAACAAGGAACAACGTTATGCCATCAAATTTTGTGTTAAACTTAAAAAAAAAAACAACAAAAAACAAAACAAAACAAACAAACAAAAAGCTTATAGAATGTTAAAGGATGCCTATGGGGATGAACAGATGAGTCAAGCAGGTTTCTATCGGTGGTTTAACAGATTTTCTGAAGGACAGGATGAACCCAGATCTGAAGCACTAAACAGTGCTCGCAAGGAGGAAAACATTGAGGAAGTGCGAAGATTAGTGACGGAAGACCGTTGGATAACTGTGAGGATTATATCAGAAGCTGTTGGTATTAATATTGGCATGTTGCAGACAGTTATAACCGAAGATCTGGATCTCCACAAAATCTGTGCCAAGTTCGTGCCAAAAATCCTCTCCGACGACCAGAAGCAGTTTCGTGTGGAATGCTATACTGACATTCTTGAAATGATAGAGGCTGATTCAGGTTTTCTGAATCAGTTAGTGACTTGCGATAAGAGTTGGGTCTTCACATACGACCCTGAGAGCAAACGTCAGTGCCCAGTGGAAGCACCCATCCTCTCCCAGGCCTAAGAAGGCAGAGATGAGCAGGTCAAAAAAAGAAGGCAATGGTCATTCTTTTCTTTGACTCCCAGAGCCTCATTCATTTTTTTTGTTTTTTTTTACACGGTGGTCATCACTTATCAAGGCCCGGGAGCCACTCAGGAATAAGGGGTTATTGCAAGTACAGTACGTTAGTGTGGAGATTTGATGAAGTGTTTACTTAAGGGGGCGGTTCATTAGGAATTTGTTAACGTTGGACTTGAAGACATCCAAGTTGTAGTCAGGTGGGAAGCAGGCAGACGGAACAGAGTTCCACAGGTGTGCAGTTCTAAGAAAGAAGCTTTGTTCATGGAATCCACGTTTTGATTTAGGCACAGATAAAGAGTAGGGGAAATTTTTCACAGTGGATCCAGCTAGACGGGTGTTTTTCGTGAAAGATTGGCGAGAGGGAACCAGAGATTGGAGTTCAGACGAGCACCTGCCATGGAAATAACGATAAAACAAGGATATGCTCGCAACGTCTCTTCTGTGGGAGAGAGGTTGCAGGGTAGAGAAAAGGGCATCCCCCGCTAAGCCATGAAGTCTATTTTGTACTCTGTCAAGGCAGGATAGGCTACTTTTAGCAGCTCCTGCCCAGATATGGCAGCAGTATTCCATCCTTGGACATTCATGTTGAATGGGTTCCTCAGGGTAAAACTGTCAATAAGGAATATTATCTTACTGCTGTGAAAAGGTTCAGGGGGAAAATGAGGAAGAAGAGGCAACAGCAGTGGAGGAGTGGTCAGTGTTGGTTCCACCAGGATAACGCCCCAACGCTGGCGACCACCTTGATGACCGACAGGGGAATGAAAGTGGTACAACATCCACCCTATCACCCTGACCTAGCCCTATGCGACTATTTCGTGTTCCCACGCATGAAAGACAGCTTCAGGGGAATCAGATTTCAGTCAACAGAGGAGCTGAAAGAGGTATCGAAAAATTACCTGAAGGGACTACCGAAGAAGGACATTGAGGAAGTCTTCCAGGAGTGGAAAAAAAAAAAAACGCCTGAAGAAGTGTTTAGATGCGGGAGGCCATTATTTTGAAGGGGACAAAATTTTGTAAGCTTATGAAAATAAATATTATCTCTTCTGACAGTTTTTCATTGATTATTGAACATACCTCGTATATACACACGTACGTGTGATTACATAATTGCGGAAATAATGTCGGAAACGATCGTGTGGTTAATACTTAATTTTGTTGCCCCCACCCCATCTGCAAGAATCTTTAAAACATTCCCAAACATTGTCAAGAGGGAAAAAATGGACGGAAATACGTAAAGTGTGAGCAAAACGTTAAGTATTAGGCCTCGAAGTCAAAGTTATATTCAATAGTTCCAAGACTAAGCTCGGTTTCTTAACTACAAGAAACCTGCTCAACCACTAATAGCCATGGATATTGATACATTATCTGAAAGTACTTCGCTCAAACTTCTCGGCTTAACATTAACGGGGAGCATGAGTTGAAACAGATACACTGAGGGCATTGCCAAGGCTGCTGCAAAGAAGGTGGGCTCTCTCTACCGTACTAGAAAGTTATTTACGCCTAAGAGTATCGTAGATCTACCAGGCCATTATTCGTCCATCTATGGAGTATTGTTGCCACATTTGGGCTGGTGCATCTGCTACTAGTCTCTCCTTCTTAGAAAGAGCTCAAAAGAGAGTCGCCAAACTAATAGGTCCCGCACTATCAGCTAGGCTTCAGCCACTGTCCCATTGATGAAATGTTGCATCCCTCTGCTTGTTTTACAAGTATTTTAATGATGAATGCTCCGACAATCTACGAGTCCTTGTACTCCCTCGACGGAAATATACCCAACAAACCCAACAAGCAGCAAACTCCCACCCCACACAGTTGAAATCCCTAGATGTACGAAAGTCTTCTACTCTAATAGTTTCTTCCCTAGGACTGCTAGACTTTGAAATTCACTTCCGGGTCCCTGCTTCCCTGACTGTACTGACATGCAGAAGTTCAAGTGTAATGTAAACAGACATCTTGCTGCTCAACTCCCTACATAGTATCCCTATCAATTATGTCCCTGATAGTAGCTCTTGAATCAAAGTGTCACTACGCCTTGCTTGGGGTTAAAATGCAATATAAAAAATTTACCAGTCAGTGAGATGCAACCTCTTTATTTATTTAAGGATATTAAGAACAGAATAAATATGGCCAATCTTGAAAGTGATGCATTCAGTGGAAATGAACAGTTGTGTAGTGTCCTTAAAAATAAGAAAAAACACTGATAAAACTGTAGTGTGGTCATATTAGAATAATGTGTGGCTACTTCCACTATATATATATATATATATACACTATATATATATATATATATATATATATATATATACACTATATATATATATATATATATATATAATATAAAGCTGAATGTGTGTGTGTGTCTGGTCACAAATAGGCTCCTATATGGTTGACTATTTAAAAAAAACTGATTACATATAATGATAGAAGATGTATCGAGACACAAGAATGGGTATGTTTGATATCGCAGAAGGGTGGTTCATTAAAATTGCGGGGTCTGCGTACGTGCCTGCTCCACAAAGTATGGAAATAAAAAATTAAAAAAAAAAAAAACGTTTACAAGTGTTTTTGATATAGATGTACATTAGAATACTGTGATAAGTATGTTTTAGCTTAAATAGGGATGGTATAATAAAATTGTGGTGTCTGCGTTCATGCCTGGCCTCCATAGAATGGAAATAGGCACAAACTTTAATGAATACTTTTCATATCTATCTGCGTAAGTATACTTTGATACTATGTTTCCGTTTGAAGAAATATGGTATAATAAAATTATGGAGTGTTCGTTCGCACCTGACCTTAATAGAATATAAATATGTCACAAAGTTTAACAAGGTTTTTTAATATAGATCCACAGAATATTGTGATAAGTGTTTCGGTGTGAACAGGTATGGTATAATAAATTATGAGGTTTATCTATTTTATTTTTACTTTCATCATATTTTGCTTTGGTTTTGATACCCCCAAATTCGAAGCTATCTATTTACAACCATTCTTTTTCATAACCTATCATACTTTCATAAATCAGAGTCCATTTTCTGTAGGCTGTTTTTGAACTCAGTCAACTACGGGTACTTTTGCTAGTATATATGTATAATAAAACAGGCACGATTCATTCCGTCTATAAAAATATAGTGTAAGTAAGTAAGTAAGTAAGTAATATATATATATATATATATATATATATATATATATACACACATATATATATATATTGTCAATAACTATATTATATATGTATATATGTATATGTATATATATACATATATATATATATATTGTATAGTTATTTACAATATATACATATATATTATATAGTTATTTACAATATATATATCTATATATATGTGTATATATATGTGTATATATACACATATATATACACATATATATATTGTAAATAACTATATAATATATATGCATATATTGTTAATAACTATATTATATATATGTATATATGTATATATATATATACATATATATACATATATATTATATAGTTATTTAGAATATATACATATATATTATATAGTTATTTACAATATATACATATATTATATAGTTATTTACAATACATATATTAAAATATATATATGTCTGTAGAAATATATTTTTATCATATATCAATCCTTATATAAGAAGCTCATTGTGAATACAGAGCAATATATAGAATAAATGACAAAAATTTATATTCCAAAATATATGATGTTGACAATTTTACAATTTATTTGTTTACATCAATTGATACTTACAGAACTTGACAAGTTCTGTAAGTTTTAAATAAGGCAGTAGTCACCAACAATGTGTATTTTTTAACATTATTTTATTATTCCGTGTCTTGGTTTTTCATTGAGAATTACGTTTGGATCATTGTAATAATGTTTTTAAGTCATTGAAATCATTTTTACGCGCGCTTCAGACGGTCTGTGATGCGTCCTCGTCAGAAATTATTTTCAAATGTGTTGGAGATGTAAAAATGGCGATTTTCGTAGTTAATTTGAAGTTTTTCCAAGGGGTGGAGGCTTGTAAGTGTTTATTATTCATTGGTATGCTCAATTTTTATTTCTCTTTTATTGGGCTTCTCCAGGGAGACATTGACCTGGCTGTAGTCGCTATCTCTTTCTGCTAATGTTTTTTTCTTTTCCTTTAGGGTTGGGTAGGGTGTGTGTGTGTGTGTGTGTGTGTGTGTGTGTGTGTGTGTGTGTGTGTGTGTGTGTGTTTATGTGTGTGCGTGCGCACGCGCGTGTTTTTCCTAAAATTTTTCCAAACTTAACGTGTCTGATACAGTCTGCTGCCATTTGTATTTTTCAAATATACCGATAAACACTGGATGTTTTTGAACCGATTAAACATTATACAATATATAAAAACACTACAATCTTATCCAGTTAGGTAGAACATTTACTTTTCTTGCCTTTGATAACATTTATTTGTTATATATTTATTTTTTGACAACTTCTTTGTATCTGTGTTTAGTAATACAAACCCTTTTCATTTAATGTAACGTTTAGTCGGCTCGAAAAACAGTGTTTATCGGTGTATTTGAAAGATACAAATGGTGGCGGACACTGTTGATTACGTTAAGTTTGAGAAAGTGAGTTAAAACTAAAAAAACTATTCAAAATACTGTCACAAACCCACCGATTATGTCAGCCTATGTCGGTGGGTTTTTGACACTGTATTGTATAGTTTTTAGTTTTTAACTTACGTTCCCAAACTTAACGTATTCAACAGAATCTGCAACCATTTCTGTTTTTCGAGCCGATTAAACATTTTACATTACATAAAAACACTAAACAATTATCCAGTTAGGTAGAAGCATAACTTACCTTACCTTTGCTTTCGTTTATTTGTTTTTGACAACTTTTTCGAATCTGTGTATAGTACTCCCCACCCCCCATCACTCAAATATCAATTACTAACTCACATTTTTGTATACAGAAAAAAAAACAAACATTTAGCGTTTCAACATTTTTACTACGTTCAGATTTATCCACTGATTGTTGGTGGAACCCAAGCCATGATTGACGGTAATCCCGAGGATCAGGATCCAATTCTGCAAGAGTAACATTTTTTTTCATTTTCGCCTTTTTTTTTTTTTTACTTTTTGGAGTGGATTGCTGTACTAAGAATATAAGAAATATGCGTTTTCATTTTTTATTAGAATTTTCCATTACATCAAATTGAGCCGCAGCAACGCGTGGCAGGGTACAGCTAGTATATATATATATATATATATATATATATATATATATATATATATATATATATATATATATAGTTTGGATGGATGGATGTGCGTGTACACACATGCGCTTGAGTATGTAGGTGGGGTGTTGTGTAAGAATAATAATAGGTTTGTATATGTTTTAATGGACAAGTTTATGTGATTATAAAAAGTTATTTATTTTCTTAAGGAGATCAAAGTTCTCATATAACACGTGCGCACAGTTCGTGCATATTTTTAGCACATGTTTACAGCTTGATTTATTTGCGTGTTTTGTCTGCTCTCGAATTGCAAGCTGATGCTTAATTATCCATAATCGGTCAAGCGAGAAAAAAAATTCGTTATGAAAAATAAAATAAACATGTCCGTTTTTTTTTCTGCAATTTTAAAGATATATAAAACAAGGACGCGCATACAATGAAAACAGTTTAGATGCGTTGTTAGCGCAACGTTCGATTGAACAACAACAAAAAAGCAATAACAAAATGGCCGGTTTCTCTGCTAGCAGACTTTGTTACGTTAAAAAATAAAGATATAACGAGTTCTTGGTTTGTTTATAGACGACAGAAATGCGCGAAGAAATTAATTATTTCCTTTGGGTCCAATTTATTTTAGCCACAAATCTTGGCTGTTATTATTATTATTATTATTATTATTATTATTATTATTATTATTATTATTATTATTATTATTATTATTATTATTATTATTATTATTACTATTATTATTATTATCATTATCATCATTATTATTATCATTATCATTATTATTGTTATTATCATTATTATTATTACTATTATCATCATCATCATCATTATTATTATTACTATTATTATTATTATTATTATTATTATCATTATTGTTATTGCTATTATTACTATCATTATTATTTATATTATTATTACTGTTATTACTAGTACTATCATCATCATTATTATTATTGTCATCATCATCATTATTATTATCATTACCATTATCATTATTATTATTATTGTCATCATCATCATTATTATTATCACTATCATTATCATTATTATTATTATTACTATCATTATCATCATCATCATTATTATTACTATTATTATTATTATCATTATTGTTATTGCTATTATTACTATCATTATTATTTATATTATTATTACTATTATTATTACTACTACTACTACTACTACTAATACTATTATTATTATTATTATTATTATTATTATGTTTGGCTCACAAGAATCTTTCACATAGGCCATCAAAGATCTCAATACAGCCTGTGGTGTTCCCTGGAAGCTGATTGACAACAAGTCTCCCCAGATTTTCCAGTACTCTCCACCTCTTTCGATAACATTTGCAAATAAATGTGCATTATCGCAACAGCTGCTTGCCTTTGATTTCTCCTTGACAGTGGCCGTTGGTCTTTACTGGAATTTGAGTGGCAATAAGCCTCCCCAAGATCCCAGGTCTTTCCATCCTCCTTAACTACTTGGCTATTCGGTCTCACTCTTTTTTAGGGAAGGGGGCAGTGATGTGGTAATGAGAGGATGGGAATGGAATTAGAGAACTTATATGCAGCTTCAATGTTCTTGGTTTCATGTAGCGCTTCATGTTTTTTCTCTGTAGCAGTTTGTCTGGTCTCCGCATGTGGTCCGTGTGTATTATTATTATTATTATTATTATTATTATTATTATTAATTAATTTTTTTACTTCCGGTTGAAGTATGAGTAATAATAGAGCGATTCCAATATTTTTTTCCGATTTCCGATACAAATATAGATTCTACTCTAAATCTTTGATTCCGATACAATTACTGATTCTGATTCCGCGTCTTTTAAAACCTCTAAATGTTTAACTAAAGCAAAGCTTTTTTTTCCGGGTTACCGTAAAAACCTATGTTAGTTGTTAGATTTTCGCAAACGTAAATAATACACTTGTGGATGGTGGCATACCTAGAGAGTTTATTTTTAACCGGTAGTTTAACATCAATAAACATTTACCATTTTAACATTAGTACAAGCAATGGTAAAGTAAGTTTTAAACTAAAACAACAGCAAAATAACAACAAGACCCCCCCCCCAAAAAAAAACAAAAAAAAAACGAAAAACCTAAAACAAACAATAAATAATAACAAGCCAAAAACTACATGATCCCTCCGACTGATGCCTTGAATTTAAGAAGAAAAATAAAAAAATTAGCCCCAAAAGGTGTGTATTTCATCCCTAAAACACACTGGGACTCCAGCCCCAGAATTTTCCCAAGGTCAAATATTACGTTTCCAGATGTATATCCATGTGTGCTTGCTTTTGGGTAATTATCAGCAAAATCTAATGATCGGAAAATATTCTATCTTCCGAAAAGTGCTAGTTTTGGCCATTTTGATCCCCTTGTTACGCAACTAGAATTTTTATAAAAAAATCCGAGAATGTTACGTTTCTTACCTCGGGTTGTTGTAACTTTCAGAAAAAAGTGTTTTGGATTTTTTTGTTGTTTTTGTTGGTCTTGTTAACAATAAAGCAGAGACAAACTCGCAACATCTCTTCTGTGAGAAAGAGGTTGCAGGGAAGAGAAAAGGACATCCCCTATGAGGCTACGACGTCTATTTTGAACTCTATCAAGGCAGGATAAGTCCTTTCCAGCATCTCCTGCCCAGATGAGGCAACAGTACTCCATCCTAGGACGTACCTGTCTCTTTACTTTATTTTTATACTAGCAGTTCAGCCCGGCTTAACTCGGGTTCTATGTACTGTTCATGACTTACCCTACGTGTGAATACACTTTCAAATGTTTAGACTAAAATTTGTCTTAGTAATTTCGTAGAAACCGCAAAGATCAATTCTTTTTAACTTTGACCCCTTAACATTTATTATTTTTGGTCTCAAATCAAAATAAAATGTTTTATCCATGTCCAATTTATCTACATCTAAAATTTCAAGTCTTTAGACCGAAAAATGGCGGAGGAGTTTGGCTGAATCTACAAAGGTCAACTCTTTCAACTTTGACCTTTTGGAAGCCAAATGTCGCCCCCAAAACTCATTAAAATGATTGCTGCATGTCTGAAGACCCGTTATATAAAATTTCAAATGTTTAGACCCAAAATTGGTTGAGTAGTTTGCTAGACACCGCAAAGGTGAAATCATTTCAACTTTGACCCCTTGCCAGCTCAAATTTTCGACCCAAACCGATTAAAAAGCTTACCCTATCTCTGAATACATTTTATGTAAAATTTCAAATGTTTAGACCAGAAATAGGCTAAGTAATTTGATAGAGAACGCAGAGTTCAAATTTTTTCAACTTTAACCTCAATTTTGACCCCCTTAACATTTATTTTTTGGGTTCAAATCAAATTAAAATCTTTGATCCATGTTCAAGGAACCTATGTCTAAAATTTCAAGTGTTTAGACCTAAAATTGGCGAAAGAATTTGGTAGAGTTTTCAAAGGTCAAATCGTTGAACTTTGACTCCTTGACAGCCAAATTTCTTGCCGAAAACCGATTAAAAAGATTTTCCCAAATCTCAATACACCTTCTATCAAATTTCGAGTCTGTAGACCGAAAATTGACAGAGTTATTTGGTAGGGAAATGTACACATACATACAGACAGACATACATACAGACAGACAGACATTTTCACCAACCTTATTTACTACTTGCATTTCTGCCCGGCTTTGCTCGAACCCTTTGTACTGTTCATAGCTTGCCCTATGCGTGAATATACTTGTATGTAAAATTTCAAATGTTTGGACCAAAAATTGTCTGATTAATTTCGTAGAGACAGCAGAGGTAAACTTTTTAAAAACTTTGACCCCAATTTTGACCCCTTAACATTTATTGTTTTGGTTTCAAATCAAAATAAAATGTTTCACCCATGTTTAAGTTACTTACATCTAAAATCTCAAGTGTTTAGACCCAAAATTGGCGAAGGAGTTTGGTAGAATCTGCAAAGGTCAACTCTTTCGACTTTGACCTTTTAGCAGGCAAATCTTTGCCCCAAAACATATTAAATGCTTGCAATATGTCTGAATACCCGTTATATAAAATTTCAAAGGTTTAGACCCAAAATTGTCTGAGTAGTTTGCTAGACACCACAAAGGTGAAATCTTTTCAACTTTGACCTCTTGGCATCTCAAATGTTCGACCCAAACCGATTAGAATGCTTGTCATATCTCTGAATACCCTTTATGCAAAATTTCAAATGTTTAGACCAGACATTTGCTGAGTAATTTGGTAAAGAACTCAGAGGTCAACTTTTTTTTTTACTTGGACCGCCATTTTTAATCCTTTACATTTATTTTTTTGGGCTCAAATCAAATTATAAAGTTAGACCCATTTTCAAGTAACCTACGTTTAAATTTTCAAGTGTTTAGACCCAAAATTGACGGAGGAGTTTCCGTAGAGTTCTCAAAAGTTAAACCGTTAAACTTTGACCCCTTAACAGCCAAATCTCTAGTCGAAAACCGACTAAAAAGATTTTTCCAAACCTCAATACGCCTTATGTCAAATCTCGAGTCTGTAAGCCGAAAATTGACAGAGTTATTTTTAAGGGAAATGTACACAGACAGACAGACAGACAGACAGACAGACAGACAGACATTTTCACTTTTATAGATATATAGATAGATATAACTTAACAAAAAGTTTATAGCATAACGTGGGCAGTGTTCGAATGACACTTTAAAATTTATAGGTGATCCCAGGGCGGAAATAGGTGAAACCATGTGACTTCCACACAGAGATTTACTCTCTCTTAGCTGGCGAGATTTCAAAGAGAAAAGACTTATCTAAGTGTTGTCCCCCACGGGGAAAAAGCTCAAATGTGTCTGGATGTAGCGAGATGAACCATTTATCTATCTGTCACTCTTTCGCGCGTACAAATAACGCGTCGGCCTGATGTGTAATGTAATTGTCTGTATTTTTTTTTTTAAAAAATAAACCCTTTTTTTTTATAAAGATCAGCGTCTAGGTGAGTTTATCAGAAGGCATAAAGAATCTAAGTTTACGTGAACAACACGAGCATATAAATAATTCTACATCCATCTGTAACTCGAGATATAACAATTGAAAATTATATGAATATAAAATACGAAAACAAAAATAGTAATACGTTTCAAAATTTTTTTAGATGAGGATTGATTATTCGTATTATTTGGATTCTTCGGACTACTGTTCTCATCTTAGGTGTTATTTTAAAAACGTTTCGGATCCATGGCGTAGTGAATATAGTAATTAGTAAAATTCAGTTGTAATGTTACACTCTTCTGGAGGTTGAATGTTCAATTCTCAGTGCGGGCGTCAATCAAAAATACAGTTGCGAATTACTCAGTCATGGCTCTATTCAGTCATGGCAGACGGAATGAGTGCATGCTATCTTCGTGGATTAAATTAAGGGGGTCGTTCAGAATTTCGTTCAGATTCCCGAGTTTTACAGAACAATTTTCGAGTTCAACAGAAAGATTCTCGGGCTCGACAAGAAGAAGTTCTACTGAAGGAAGGTCGGAGCTTACAGAAACGTGAAAATAACACTCAAGATGAGAACAGTAGTCCGATAAATCTAAATAATACGAAAAATAGTAATGTTGGGTTCAGGTCTAGGAGCAGGCGTACACAAGAATGAAGGCATGCACACGGTGTGGCTGGGTGTAACGGAATAAACTACCCGTCTATATCTTTCTCTCTCTTTCTCTCTCTCTCTTTTTCTCTCTCTCTTTCTCTCTCTCTCTCTCTCTCATGCGTACAAGAAAGCCGTCGCTGTGAATGATTTCTGTGATTTTCTCTCCTGTCTTTTACCAAACATCGGCGTCCGAATGAGTCTTTTAGCAGACGAACAGAACCCGGATCATATACGAATCCCTAAGTGGAAATATAACAATTGAAAATTATTTTAAATGGATTAGAAAGTTCTTGCGGAATTTTTAATTTTAATTTCAAATGATGTACTTTCAAATAAGTTTTTTTTTGTTTTACTTTATATATTATTTTAAACAGCGTTTTTCGCTCTATCTGATCGTTTATATTGCAATCGCTGTAAAACAATTATGTTTTCTTTTCAGAACGTTGAATACAAAATGTAAAAAAGAACCCAAATCCGCACAATTTTTTAATTTTAATTCAAGCTAGGCCAAAAAACGCGGATTCCATGAACAAGGCTTCTTGCTTAGAACTGCACGCCTGTAGAACTCTGTTCCGTCTGCCTGCTTCCCACCGGACTACAACTTGGATGTCTTCAAGTCCAATGTTAACAAATTCCTAATGAACAGTAAGTAAACACTTCATCAAATCTCCACACTAACGTAATGTACTTGCAATAACCCTTTTCCCTGAGTGGCTTCCGGGCATTGATAAGTGGTGATCACTGTGTAAAAAAAAAAAAAAAAAAAAAAAGCTGCTAAAACATTTGGCCATATTAATGTCGGTTCACGTTACACATGAACTTCTGCATGTCAGTACAGTTGGGGAAGCAGGGTTCTGGAAGAGAGTTCCAAAGTCTAGCGGTTATGATGAAGACGCTACTGGAGTAGAACGCTCTCTTACATCTAGGGATTTCTACTGTGAAGGGGTGGAATTTAGCTGCTTGTCGGGTCTGTCGGGGGTATTTACGTCGAAGGAGTACAAGTGCTCGCAGTTCGTCAGAGCATTCACCGTTAAAGTACTTGTAAAACAGGCAGAGGGATGCAGCATTTCGTCGATGGGACAGAGGCTGAAGCTTAGATGACAGTTCAGGACCTATTAGGTTGGCGACTCTTTTTTTAACCTTGTCTAGGAGCGAGAGACTAGTAGCAGATGCACCAGCCCAAATGTGACAGCAGTACTCCATACATGGGCGAATGGTGTTTCGGGCGTTAGTAGCTTTCTAGCACGGTAGAGAGAACCTACCTTCTTCGCAGCGGTCCTGGCAATACTCTCAATGTAATTGTTCCAACTCATGTTTCCTGTGAACCTTAGGCCGAGGAGTTTAAAAGATGTACTTTCAGATGAAGAGTCTTTGGCGATTGCTATTGGTGGTAGAGAAGGTTTCTAGTAATTATTGAAGGAAACAAGTTTAGTCTTGACAGCATTGCATGTGACCATCAATTTTTTTCCCCATTCCACTACCGATTGGAGGTCATCCTCTAGTGTTTCTGCTATTTCTTTAGATATGTGTTCATTTGTTTTCCTGTCGTGTCTGTTATAGAGCGTGGTGTCATCAGCATATATACCCATCTCACAGACAATTTTGCCAGGGAGGTCATTTATGAATATTAGGAAAAACAGAGGTCCAAGGATAGACCCCTGAGGCACTCCTGCATTTATATCATATTGTTTTGATTTACGATCGTCAAGGACAACCTGGATTTTTCTCTTATCTAAGAAGGATTGAATTATGTTAAGTATTTTTCCAATGATACCGTATGATCTGATTTCCTTGAGAAGGCCCTGCCAAAAGCCTTAGATATATCTAGAGCTACCGCTCTACCCTCCCCTGCTTTTTGTCCAGTGAATGGTATATACGTTCAGAGATTACAGTTAGGATGTTTGCTTTGGAACGGGCCTGCCTAAATCCATATTGTGGGTAGGTCAGAAGTTTGGTATCTGTAAGGTGATGGACCAGAGCCTGGTTAATTATGGACTCAAATATTTTGGCAAAAAGTGGGAGGAGGCTAATGAGGCGGTAATTTACTGGGTCGGTTCTTTCGCCAGAATCCTTGAAAACTGGCACCGCAGAAGCAGGTTTCCAGCAGGAATGAAAGCAAGATTCATTAAGGCACCTGTTGTAAAGTTTGGAGATAACTGGAGCTACTTCGACGGAGCATTTTTTAATAGCACAGCCGATATGAGATCAGGTCCACATGCTTTTGAAGTGTCAAGATTTTTATGATAGCATGCACCTGAGAAGGGGTAATTTTCAGATCGCGTAGTGTGGCGTCTGTCCGTAAAGGAAAGTCAAGGTGGTTAGCAGGGTCGACCGGATTGTGACTTGCGATGAAAAGTGAGTCTTACGACAACTGGCGACGCTCAGTTCAGTGGTTAGACGCCCAAGAAGCTCCACGGCACATTCTGAAAGCAGAGTTGCACCAAAAAAGGTCATACTGACTGTTTGGTTGATATGTGACCTGTCTCATCCATTACAGTTTTTTTTTTTAATGCAGGCGAATCCATTACGGCGGAAAAATACTGTTAACAAATGAATGAAATGCATCAGAAACTTCGACAACAACACCCAGCATTAGTCAACAGAAAAGGCTCAATCCTCCTTAACAATAATGCTCGACCACACGTTGATTAACCGACCCTGCTGAAATTAAACGAATTGGGCTACGAAACTCTGCCTCATCCGCCATACTCTCCAGACCTGTCACCTATCGACTATCACTATTTCAATCATTTCGACAACTTCCTGCGCGAGAAATGTTTAAAAAACCACAGCTATATTAAAAACGGCTTCTGCTAATTCATCGCCACCAGAACGCAAGATTTTTACGTTACTGGCATAAATACACTTGTTTAGTGTTGACAAAAGTTTATTGATTCTGATGGTCATTATTTCGATCAATAAATTTTTGTGTGAGCCAAGATATGTTCACCTGAATTTAAAAGATAAACGCCGCATGAACTTTCTTGTCAACCTAACAGCATTAAAAATATAAGAATAAAAAGAGTAATATTTGGTTTAGGACTTAAAGTAGGAGTTCAAAAGAGTTCCCCTTTATTCCCTGGCAACGCTGGTTATGAACGGCTGTTTTTTGTGTATGTTTTTTTTTTTTTTTTTTTTTTTTTTTAATAAACCTTACTTTTCTCATGCGTCCCTATCATATCAAAGAACCGGTTTCTTTCTTTCTTTTTTTTTTTCCCAGTAAACCTTACTTTTCTCATGCGTCCCTATCATATCAAAGAACCGGTTTCTTTCTTTCTTTTTTTTTTTCAATAAACCTTACTTTTCTCATGCGTCCCTATCATATCAAAGAACCGGTTTCTTTCTTTCTTTTTTTTTTCAACCTTGTTTCCAACTAAAGTTACTAATCTCTTTCTCTTATAAACGGGATGTGTCAATGCGAATTCGAGACTGACATGCGCTGTATGGGATAACTGTTGGCGCCCACTGTTTAATGCAAGGGCGTTTACAGGCAACTGATAAGTATCGTAACCATCCAACGATGGTAGTGGGAGCGGTGGTATATCAAACGTTACACCATATCATGTACCAATTAAACGTGGATGTCAGTCAAACCCATCAGTTAACTACTTTTCTGAGATCATTGGGTTCTGTAAGGCTTCATGGTCGTCCTAGATATAAAAAGGGGTACCGTTATTGATAACGTTAGTAAAAGCACACGCGTGTGGCATAACTCATGAAGCTTGACCCAGCTTACCATAGGTTGGTATAAACATCGAATTTATCCGTTGTTTAGGGTAAATTTTGGGAATTTAAAGAAACGCGGCCGAAGAACTAAATGCTTTGGTTTCGATTCTAGCTGATGTTATCCAATTGATATATATATATATATATATATATATATAACTACTTCATTTACTCACATAAAATTAATATACGAAAGTATAGATTTATGCGTAAACTTTGAGTATTTAATTCAAAAGTGCTCAATACGTAGGTAGAGCTAGTTAGTAATTTATGAAATATATATGGCGATTAAGCTACACTGAATATTCGGCGTTTCATCCACTCCAGGATTCGTCAGGCTTATGCGCGAATTCTGTGGTTGTTTCTCGTGTCAATGCGAATCCTCAACAGAAGAGGACCATATAAAAACGAGAAACAACCACAAAATTCGTGCATAAGCCTGACGAATCCTAGAGTGGATGAAACGCCGACTATTCAGTGTAGCCTAATCGCCATATATATTTCATAAATTACTATATATATATATATATATATATATATATATATATATATATATATATAAATATATATATATATAGTCATCCACATACAGTACTGTTTCGCTGTTTCACAGCTCATCAGTGCGGCTAGACAGGCAACTACCTCAAGCCAGGATTGAAACCCGACCGTTTGTACGGCAGTCAAGGCTTCTAACCATTACGCTATTGGCGGCTGCTTGAACGAGTAGTGAGTTTAACGATGTTTTGATATCGTCTGAAATACCTCCGCTCCATTTGTTTACACAAAGAGCGTCGCTTATATGCTAATGGTAATTCGTGTTTCACTTCTCAATATGCTCAACTCAAGGTGAGGAGCACAATAGTCATCCACATACAGTACTGTTTCGCTGTTTTACAGCTCATATCCATTTATGTGTAATCACCTTTTTCTTCATCATATTCCCTCTGCTTCACTTTTTTGTTTTCAAGTAAGATCTTTGACTTACGTGTTGTTTCATCAAATACTTTTGCATGCAAAATCCGATCCCGCATTTTGCTAATTCCTACCCTCTGATGAGAAGGAGAGTATTTCTTCGAAACTCCGCGGATTAAGGACTATCCACTTATCTAGTGTTTCCTTTTCAGATTAAATATGTTTTTAACTCATTTCAAAGTGTTTTTTTAACATGTTTTATTAACTGTTTGCTCGTATTATAAGCTCTATTTCCTATTTGGTTTTATCGAGCTTTTACATCTGGCTGAGATAACTTTATAAATATTAATTCTTTAATATTTATAATATACTTTAATTTTACCATCTTGGATCATTTTGATAAATTTAATTGTAATTTTTATTTTATATATATATATATATATATATATATATATATATATATATATATATATATATATATATATATATATATACTCTCTCTCTCTCTCTATATATATATGCATGTGTATATATATATATGCATGTACATATATATATATATATATCCTCTACAATTATATAAATGCAACTTTATCTGTATGTGTGTGAGTTCGTTTCTTTATAGACTCCGAACGGCTGTGCAGATTTTCTTTACAATTCACAGAACTTTAGTGCATAAGTCTGGGAGTGATCTTAGTTAGGTTTTGTCTCAGAATACCCCCGATAATTACCGATAATCGATAATCGAAACCGTTATTTTAATTTATCTATCATCGGTAAAGCGATTTTTCCATGTCATCGCTTAGCAACAGTGATAGAACAACGGGCCGTGAAAATTCTACTGTGGGCAAGTTGATAGTGTGTTTTTCTTTCTTTGCATGGCGTGGTAAGTAGGTTCAAACACCGCACGTAAATTTCTTAATTTTTTTTTCATTAGCTGCACAGAATTTTATACTACATGAAAATTTACGTGTTTTTTTGTTTTTTTTAGCATAACGTAGTCTGTAGGTTCAAACCCCGCACGTAAATGTCTTAATCTTTTTTTAGTTAACTGCAAAGAAGTTTGTATAAAATAATTTTATAAAAGAAACAGTGGGTTCTCTAGAGTGCAATGTAGAATAACATAGAATTTGGACTAAGTTACTGCATGGAGACATGTGAAGCTTCTTTCCGGACAATTTCACGGATTTCGATGACAATAAAAATATAGGAGCATGACATATTCGTTGATAATTATTCAATCCCGGGCAACGTCGTGTCTCCCTGCTAGTATATATATATATATATATATATATATATATATATATATATATAATTTTTTATACAAACATTGATGGCTACATATGTGCATACATGTTTCTGTAATCACTTGTGCTGGGGAGATTACGTCTTCAGGCTAAGAATTACCCTCGGAAACTGACATTTCAAGACACAAAAACATTTCCTTATTTCGTTTACAAAATTAGAATCTTGTCACCTAATATGGGTGGGGGTGGGGGAGTTATGTGTGGGGGAGGATAAGTAAGATCTTTGAACGATCCATTCCTCGCAGGCTTTTATCTTTCCATATCTTAATCTCTTATTTTTTTTATTCCCTTTAATATTCTTTTTTTTATGTATTTCATCTTTTGGTTTTGCTTGAGAAATGCGTTATAATATATATATATATATATATATATATATATATATATATATATATATATATATATATATATATATATGGATGGATGGATGATCCAGCGAGTCACAGCTATTCTTCTTGTAAATTAGAAAATTAGCTGAAACCGAAACTGTCGTTAAAATAACAGTGCGAATAAATACAATGTCCCCCCCCCCCACCGCAAAAATATCAACACAAGTATAGTATACCAATTTAATTGTCGGCTGGGAAACTACTACTACTACTACTACTACTACTACTACTACTACTACTACTACTACTACTACTCTGTCTTGCTGTCTTACTAACAATGTACATCGCGTCATTAAAATTAGCACAGAACGTTCATCTGGCAAATGATGAACGTTTCCATAAACGGGACGATATAAATTCATGCTTTTAACATATAGTTTTTTGAAACAAAGTCTCCTCATCAGCAAAAATATTGGATGGGGTTTTTAATATTACATTAAAATACACTCTGCTCTTTAGACTACTGTTCTGATCCCCTTTAAATATATATATATATATATATATATATATATATATATATATATATATATATATATATATATATATATATATATACACTCGTGAACAAAAAAAAATGGGCCATGATTAAAATTAGAACAAAAAAAATGGGCCATGATTGAAATTGGAAAGAAAACAATTTTTAAAATTTTTATCGCTTGTTTGCTAATAATTAGCTATTATTTAGTATTTTTCAGATTATTAGTATTAAAGATGAGTCCAAGAAAAGTAAGACGACATCTTGACGAAAAAATTAAAAACCGAATTGCAGGATTACGACAGGCAAATTTGACTTACAAGCAGATTTTCGACATTTTGAAAGAAGAAAAGGTGGCAACATCTCTTTCAGCTGTGAAGAGAATTGGGCAAAGGTTCGAAATTGAAGGCACAGTGAGCAGGAAAGTTAGTTCTGGTCGCCCCAGAGCATCCACAATGAAGGACGATCACAGGCTTAAAATGACCGTTTTGAAGGATCGCAAAAAAACTTATGTTGACCATAGCAAACAATTCGAAACAGCAAAAGGAAATTCTCTTTCTAGAGTGACAATATCCAGAAGGATGAAGGAAATGGGATTTTCATCCAAAAGATGTGCAAAAAAACCTTTGTTAACTAAGAAGAACATCAGCGACAGAAAGACATTTGCATCATGTTATGGTACGAAAGATGCAGATTGGTTTAGAAATGTTTTCTGGTCGGACGAATCAAGATTTTTCCTTGCCAGTGATGCCCCTGAACGTTGCACCCGAAGATCCGGAGAAAGATTTTCACCAAATTGCATAAAAACCACAGTAAAACATGGAAACGGAGGAATAATGGTATGAGGGACCTTTTCTGTTGCAGGAGTTGGGGAAATTATCAGATGTGATGCGTCAATTAATGCCAAAGAATACATTCAAATATTAGAAAGAGGTCTATTACCAAGCATCCAGAAGTTAGAAATGAACAATGACATTATTTTTCAACATGATAATTCCCCTGCACACACAGTAAAAGTCACAAAGAAGTGGCTTACTGATAATTCAATTGATGTGATGTTTTGGCCTGGCCAAAGCCCATTTTTAAACCCAATGGAAAATATTTGGACTATAATATCTCGTGCATTAGTTAGAAAAACTTTTTCCAACAAAGAAAAATTATGGGAAGCAGTACAAAGAGAATGGAATAACATCTCCTCTTCACAGTGCTCCAAGTTGGTTGAGAGCATGATAAAAAGAATTCCATTCCATACTAAGTTTTTATTAAAGTAAATATCTTGCTCTTTATATATTTTACTCATTTTCGTTTATTATTTAATTGCATTTTGCGTAATGCAGCTTTTTGTGCAATAAATTGTAAATTTCTTTCCTGGCCCATTTTTTTTGCTCATGAGTGTATATATATATATATATATATATATATATATATATATATGTATATATGTATATATATATGTATATATATATGCATATATATAATATATATATATGCATATATATAATATATA